>NW_026562378.1:8260000-8607500 GCF_027474105.1 Poeciliopsis prolifica | reverse complement strand
ACACTGGAGGTTCAGCTGCTCATTTCCAAGTCCCTGCTTGCAATTTGTACAGGCAAGCTGAATATGACCGAACATACTGTTGAGCACATTTATTGTATAAGTTATGCTTCTTCTTATCTTGTCCTTTTCCGGATCTACCTTCAGGTCGTGTTGCGTGACGTTTTCTCTGACGTAATATTGAGCAAAGATCTTTGTTCAACATTACAAGGTGGGAGCAACCTGGACAGTGTTGGCAGCTGTGTAAATATAGACTTGAAGTTTTTGTTGGCAAAGGAAAACATAAAAATGACAGAGGCAGACTCAACTATTTCTGGAATACAGTTTTATATACAGTAACTTACAAAAGTATTCCTGATGAACTTTCCTGTCTCTGCTAAAGGACGACATTCCCACAGCATGATGCTACCACCACCATGTTTCAAATTGCCGATGGTATATTCATCGTTTCCCAAGTTGGCTAATATATTAGTTTTAGATCTCATATGACTTATGGCAAGATCTGACCTTAAAAAATGAATTCTGACACTTGAGCTGTGGAAGATGATGATGCATTCCAGTGAGCAGAGACGTCTCTGTCTAGGAAGCCAAAGCTAGGAGCTGTGAATGGCGTCACACTCATGTCAAGATCCACGTAGTTGCAAGAAGACAGTGGGATTTTCTACTGCTTGATTGGAGGACAACATTCTCCATGTCTTACATAAACAAACCCAAAAGGAATGTGCTGACATTCTACAGTATTATTAAGGCCAGTGACTAAAGTAGACACAAACCAACAGAAATGCTAATAAAGAGTTAATACCATCAACTCTTACTACGTACATATCACCATAGCCATGTAGCCATATTGCACACCAAACTCTGGGTTGATTGGCAGCATCCAACATTCAGACATAAACACTCAGCGTTCTGTAATATTACTGTCTGAAACATTTTGTCAAAATAAATGAGTGGTATTATGCTTCATCTAAGCTTAAAATACAAATTATAACAACGGCAAAAAAAAGTAAAAATAAATCAATCCACACATAATATGAACTGGAAAGTTATTGTCATAATCCTCAGCCTTTTTTTTTTTTTTCCTTCAAATAACCACCTTTCCTGGTGAAGAGAAGTGGGAGGGTGTTTATATAAGGTTGTCTTCTGAACCGCCAGAGTGAAGCCATTTGTCAGCATGGGAGAGGCACATTAAACCTTTACAATTTTCCAGGAACAGAGGAGGGGCCAGGGAAAATCTGGAGGACGGTGGGGTTGTGCCATGCTAAATCGTGGCATGTGCGGCAGAGCGGGAGAGGTTCAGAGCAGCAAACACTGTACTACAGCAAAGAAGTGTGTAAAATTACTTCTTTACTCGTCTAACAAACCTATCGATTGAGCATGATTAGATGTGTACAACCTACCTCAGTTCTTAATTGATTTACTGTCAATATTTAATAGTAAGAAGTTGCTTTCTTTAACTGCTAAAATAAAAAGTTGCCAAGAACACTGACTTTTGGTTTTGGTGTCTCAAACTCTGTACAGAACAGGCTAAACTGCGGTAACTCTTAAGCTCCACTAGAGGCCGCAACAGGCGCTGTGAAAGATTTAATTTCAGTGTCGTCCCTAATATTTCGCTCAGCTTGTGTCTATGTCCCTATAAAAAAAAACTTAGAAACAAAATAAACAAATAAGACACTGAAAAAGAGCTTTGGAGACACGTCTTGTGATTAAATGAAATGAAAAGAGCGTTTTTCCGTTGTGACATTGAGGGTGAAAAAGGGGCAATCTATGATTCGTTAAAACCCCAACCTCACTGTAAAGTGTGAGGGTGACATTATCATGTTCTGTGTGTTCTCCTGTGCAGGAGGACTGCTGCAAAAGTGTATAAAATATCTATTTCTAATTCTGGCTTTTCATATATTAAAATAATCTTTTGGCAACCCCGACTGACCTAAACAGGAAAAATGTAATCAGATTTAATTAGACAAAGAAAAAGTCTTTTTCAACAGTGAATATAACTTTCAACCAGGCGACAAACATGTATTTTTCATATATGTATTATTTTCTTTTTCTGATTATTTAGCTAAAGATTGTAGTTCAGTTTAACAAGAACAAAATCAGCACAAAAAAAAGGTCAAAGGAGCCTTACGTCTGAGCAATAATGTACGGCATATTGTTGGAGGCAACAAACTTTGATTGGATGCAAATTATTCCTTGAAATAAAACATTTCAATTAAAAATGTCTTCACTTATTTTTATTTTGGAGAGGTCCTTTCCTTTGCAATTTTCTAACTCGACGGCTGTGGCCTAAATAGAGGATTCACCAGTCACAGCTGAAGATGGGCTAAGAGCGACTCCTGGTGGACAAATTGTTGCAGTGCAGCTGACTTTTGAGGAAGAAAATTATGATTGCATCCTCACTCTATAATTCATTGTTCTTCAACCCTGGTCCTAAAGGCATGCTGTCCTGCATGTTTAATACATTTCCCCGCCTCAGTGCACCCGATACCCATTAATGGCATTTTGTTTCTGACATGGTGGAGATTTATTTGTCAGACCAGATCAATCCAGTTTATTTTGAAAAGATAGGCTTAAGGGGGCTTTGAGTGAAGTATTTTTCTGGTCAACAATAAAAATAAAAAAATTAAAAAAAACCTGGTAATAAAAATCAACGGTTGGTAAATTAGGTCACATTTTAAGACACAACTAAATCCTAACAAAGGATTGCCCTCCAATAAAACAACCTCCGATTCTGTCATATTGCAATCAGAAACTTCAGTGACTCTTCTAATCAAATCCTACGAAAATAACATCTGGATGAGCCAGTTGCCTTGAAAAGTTACATAAATAGTCATCTAAGTCCACCTTCAGCCAGGGAGAGTACTGATCAAAGAACAACTTATTGTATTTACATTACAAATCTGAACTTTATGGAAAAGGCACCTTCATAAGGCTCTTATTGAAAGAAAGCCACGAGAAGTCCTGTATGCTGTTTACCACAAGCCAGCTGACAAACTGGCTGCACATCATCCTAACCACTCTACTCCATCTCATATTGACACATGCTAGTGGCAGCATCATGCTTTGTGGAGGCTTTTCTTGAGCAGGGAAAGAGAAGGGAAGTGGTAGGAATACTTTAGCAAACTGTAAATCAATCAAACGCCATCTTCTTTGCACTCACGCCGCACTGAAACTGGTGACGGACGATGAGGCAGTTGAAAAGCTGCAGACTAATGACGCTACCAGACCAAAGCCGTGATGCGTGTCTCCGTCTGAAGTTGTTCTAAAACAGAGGAGAAATGTTTGTGAGCTCCTGTCTGCTCTCCTCTTTGCTAGCAGCACAAAATGAATATCTGGCTGAGTGGACATCGAGTCTCCGGAGGATCTCACGAGCATCAGCAGAGTTCCAGTGTTGCATTGCAGTATAGGAGAACCCCACCCCATGTGTGTTTTTGCAGCCAAACTTTATGTCATTCCCCAACCATCTCTAACCAGAAACGATCGCCCGAAGCGCCTCCACATCCAGCATGCAGATCCAGAGAGTCGTCAACAATCAACACTATAATGGACTTCTCTATGACCATGACAGTTGCATGGTCTCTGTCTCTCTTTTTTTTTTCTTTTTTTATTTCAGGGAAACAGCAACAGTTGCTTTTACAGTAATTCATCTATGGTGTAAGTTATGAAGTGGAAACATGTCACCCTGTTGTGCTGCAGTTAAACTAAAATCTGTCCTGGCTCTCTGTGACTGGGCCGTGCACTGCAATGCCTCCGCGCCACTAAATGTCGCATTGCCTTTTCTCAGTGCCACCTCACAAGCGACGACACGCTGGAGACCAGGAGTCACAACCCTACGCACACACACACCCACACACACACACATAATACACTGGCTACCCACTCAGGAAGAGACAGGAGCAGGTGGCAAGCTGGGGGTACGCTGCAGTTCTGGGTGGGTATTTATAACCTGGGTGAGTCGGGGCCGCCACCTCCAAACAGCCGTGAAAAAAAAGAAGAAGCTGAAAATAGGTGCAGGAATGGAGAGTGTGTGCGTGAGAGCAACAGAGAGAAGCAAATACTTCGAAACCATCTCAGACCTCCTGAGCCAATATGAAGCACTTTGTTTCTGTCCACTGCCTCCACGTCCACCCATCCAGCAGGGAATATGTGCTCATAATTTGGCAAGTGATCCAGGCAGCTGAGAGACTTGAAACCACACGTGGGGAGGAAAAGAAGGAAGCAAACTGTAAATCGCTTGATGCAATACTTTGGCATCTTTTAACAACACATTAAACTTACATGTCCTGAACTGGATGAGATTCTGACTCTTTCTCGATGTGGTCAGAACGCAGGCTTTATTTTAGCCCCCTGTGAGGTGCTTGTTTTGACATGGAACGCCATAAATTTGATTTGCGAGAGCGAATTGTATCTCGTGCTTTTGGATCCCAACTTCTCCCCGACGCTGACATCATTCTATTCCACAAACCAAAAGGTGTTTCTCTCATAGGGGAGCATAGGAGCCCGCTGCTGCTGGCCTCCGGCGAGCCACGCTGTGGTTTTACTCCGATTTGTTTGTTGTGGGCAACCAACAAATCCTGGCGCGTGACCTCGACGGTTGCATCAGCGGGCAACGCTTCTTCTTGAGTCTATAAAAGTTCAAAGGGCTCGGTCCAAGTCCACGCACGCTCCTAAATAGAACCCAGCAGACAGGAAGGCGGTGAGGCAAATCCGGACAGTAATTAATACTACTTCCTCTCCATCCTGGAGCCTCGAGAGACATCATTAACCATTAAACAAGCCAGTCAGCTGCTGTGTGTGAATTTTATTATTAGATACAACAATAACTTTCCAATACACCTCCCCTTGTAAGCAACTAATAATTATTTTTTTATAAATCATCTATTTAGACACCATTAATATCGGAGGTGAGACAGAAATTTAAAAAAAGAGAGAAATTTATTGTTTTTTTCACACCGTGTGAAAAGACTCTTACCTGCCTGGGAAATTACTCAGCACTGGTTTATACAGCATTAATCACTTAATTAATTATTACTTATTAGCCTGCTGTAAGGATAGTGTTATTCACTCTTCCAATATAAACCACCAATAAATATTTGGTGAACTAGCGACGGATGAAGATGCAAACCTTTGAATCCATCAATGGCGAGGTACAGACTATTATTTACATCATACATCTCTTCCCTTTTAGTCGTTTATAAAGTGTTACCAGCTTAATTAATAAAATAATTGTTGAGGATAGAGCTATTTTGAAGTGTCAGCCTCATTGGTGCCTTTACAGAAGACTCTGTCTATGAGCAACTAATAGGTCTAAAGCTGTAAGCAGTTTATTAAAGTTCATTATATTATTTTATAAACATTAAAGATCATTATTGAAAGGTTGTTAAGAGTAGCGAAAAGTGACGGGTGCTTCAATAAATGCCTCAAGAGTTCACAGCTGCCTTCATTCTTCACAAAGTGTTAGTTGTGTAAGTTACTAACCATTAAATCATGTTGCCTTGACAAGGGTTGTCTTTGTACCCTCCACTGTACCCCACACTATCACGAGTAATAAGCTGCCAACACACAAATTAAGGCTCAAGCAGTAATCACTTTATAATTCATTAATAGAAATATAGTGCATTGAATAAACGGTGGGAGAAAACATGAGCAGCACCAAATGAGACTCTACGTCAGCCTGCTTCATGAAGAGGGAGCTCCACACAGTGGGATGATGAACTGCTCCGACTCTGTTTTCGAGACATGGTGAGAATGGTTTGCATTTTTTTTTTTTGGTCGTGACTGATGTGTGATCAGTGGCGTGTGGCAATTGAGCGTCAGCTGAAATCCGCTCGGGCCAAACGATTTTCATGCTGATGTCGCCTTGTTCCCCAAGGCGACATCAGCTTCAGAACGTTTGCAGGCTGGTTTCCGTCAAGCCCGACATGAACGAACTCGGCAAACTGCACCATGAAGAGTCAAACGTTCTACATTTGCAGTAAAAAAAAAGAAAAGCTGACGGCTTATGATGTACCTGTGAAAGCTGAATGATCCCAGGATGCGCCTCAGGGTTCGCCTTCACAGGGATTCCTCCCGGGTCTGTGCCCGGGCCGTCCTGTTTCATCCCGCCGCTGCTGTGCATGCACCCCATGCTTCCAGTTCTCAACTCTTCCCCTCGTGCCTTTGATTTCCTCAACCCTTACCCACTCCTTCAACGCCTGCACCACGGTCCGGGCAGCTCTGGATTTATCCTTCTCTCACTGCCTCACATTTGTTTTCTTCTTCTCCCACATTTTCCCTTCTCTCCCTCTTCACACCTCTGCCCCGGGCTCTGACAGCTTGTCCTGCCTCGAAATCAACCCCAGATGACTTCCAGCTCCCCCGGACTCTCCTCTTACAACCCCTCTCCCCCTGACAGAAGTGTCACTGAGAGTTGACCCTCCTCTCTATCTCCTCCTCCTCCTCCTGCATTCTCCAGCTATCCTCACCCTGAAAGCTCACAGTCACCATCTCTCTCCCACCGGCGCCTCCTTCTTGGGTCGTCCAAACTCTAAAATGCCCCCCATCTCTTCATGCCGTCGGACCTTTCGGTTCTCGCTCCATCTCGCTGCCCCTCCACAGGGGAGAAGCGGCAGCTGCGTTGTCTTGTAGATGTCAGACTGGTCTTCCTTTTTTTCTGGCTTCACGTCAGGCCCTCTCATGTTCCTCTCCCTCGCGGGGAAGTGATCTGACAGACCTTCTCGCTGAGGAGCCGCAGCTCATAGATTGAACCTCTCAGGTTCTTCAGAGGCAGTGTTTCTCTTTTTCTTTCCGCCTTTCCATTTTCAATTCGTCCGCAGACGTTCTAAATGTAAGTGACTTGACCACTGTGCTTGATGGAGCACATGACACCAACTTTCACGCATTTTTACTCCTTCTGCTTTCTCTCCTGCGAAATGAAAACAATAGTAGGCCCTGTGCTCAGGCCGAAGATCTGTGTTCCCCTGGCTGGATGAATTCCTCAGAACTCTGGGACTCACACAGAACCGTGTTTCCTCAAAGTGGGTTCCCCAGACAAAATACAGCTTCAAGTCAAGAGGTTTTAGGGTTGCGAGGTTTAAAAAAGAAGAAGAAGAAAAAAAACCCTCCAACAATAAGCTCTTTCTACAGCCATGTTCTTAGCCCCCAGTCAGAACATACAAAGTGGTCTTTGGTTGAAAACTGAGACAGATCCAATGGTTGAGGGCTATTTTGGGCTGGAAACCATCAACATGTGTTTGTGAGGGTTTTAGGCTGAGGAATGTTTCTTGTATTTCTGATCTGAGGTGAGCAGCGTCAGAACGCACACATTTATTGGCTGGCCTGGTTGGGAAGTGCAAAAAAAAAAAAAAAAAAAAAAAGAAACATTAAAAAATGATTACACTACATGCTCCCGCTCTCAAATTTTTTACACTTTGAACTACAAACTTCTATTCTATTCTATGATGGGGCAGCGAAGCACTGTTCATGTACGTCGTTTTGAAGTGGAAGGAAAGCGATTCTGTTCATCATGTCACTTTCGATGTGTTTGTATTTGGCACAAAGTCACATTTTGGACAACAGCACCTCTATGTTTCCCACAAGATGTGTAGGAAACTGCAAGCAAAGACTTTTTATGACTTTCTTTCAACACTGATTTCTACTTGCTGCTCCTTTGTGTAGAGCACAACTAACAGATGTACAGTCAACAGTTTCTCCTACCTGAGCTGTGGATCTTTGCAGCTCCTCCAGAGTTACCCTGGGCCTCTTGGCTGCTTCTCTCATTATTGTTCTCCCTCCTGGACCTTCCAGGCGAGTTGATGCATTGTTCAAAGCTTTGGATTTTGATTTCTGAGCCAGCGCCGCTTTAAATTTCACAACTTCCTCCTTGACCTGCTGGTGGTGCCAGTCCTCATGATGCCATTTGTTCTCTAACGTTCTCTAATAAACCTCTGAGGGCCCCTTAGAACAGCTGCACTCAAATGGACTTAATTTCACGATTTCACTATTTTAATTGGGTGACTTTTAAAATAAATTGCCTGCTGGCTTTTATTTAAGGGTGGCTCAAAGGGCCAAACACAAATGTGCACCAGATTTATTTAAAAAAAATTAATACTGCAGATTTGTGCCCATTCGTGTAGAGCATGAGGAGATCCAAGGAGCTTGAGGGAGAACTCGATATTCAAATGTCCTGAGACGTATAATTTTGGGGGTTTATATCTGCGCACCGTAATAATCAGAATTACACAAAATATGCTCAGTAAGTTTCACTTTCTGAAATGGCAAATAATGTAGAACCTTTAACAGTATATATATATATATATATTTTACTGTTAACCCCGACTGAGAAGGTTTGAAGCCCTGTTATAAGTCATGGATTACCTGGCAACAGGTTGCAGCAACAACTGCAAATACTAATACATCATTGCAGCAATGATCTCATTGCCTTGAAGGACTTAAGTTCTCCTTCAAGGTCGTGATAGGTGGTCTTGATTGCAACACTGTTTTATAAATGTATAAATATATATATACATTTTTTGGGGGGAAATGAAAACAACCTTTAGCTCTTTCTCTCAATTGCACCTCAAAGCCTGTTGAACAAAGTTTGAGGGAATGTTACAAAATGACGAGCTCAGTCCTTGATTCTAAATGAAACTGGCTGAACAATCGGCATCTTTTTACACTTCTCTAAACATTTTAAAGGTGAAGTTTCACCTTTTAGTCAGCGCGTTCAGATTTCAACTTCCAATTTAAACTCGGTAACATCGTTACGACTCTCCAAACTCCACCACAGTTCTTAAAAGTTACATCTGATCCTTATTCCTGAGGCAAAACCCGTTTTCAGTCATTAGTACCAGAAGGCATGTATAAAACGTGGCTGCATAAAGAACTACAGATCACAGGCCATCTTGAATGCATACTCTGTGTGCGTGTGTGTGAAAAGCCCCAGCAGCTGCCACCAGGAGTCTGACTCTCAGCAGGGTGCAGAGCCTGAAGAAACAAGGGAAGCTAATTGCATTACAGACCACACCTGGAGACCAGTTAGAATAACACCTAAATACTTGGAATAACATCTAAATAACTTTGTTGTTCCATGTGTGGAACAGCTCTCCACTCTGCAAACGCCAGTTTCATGGATTTGAGTTGAGTTGCTCCCGATCTGCTGCAGCAGCTTTAATGAGCCGACACAGCGCAACAGCAGCTGCACGAAGCAAAAGACCACATACTATTGGAAAGTACATAATCACTCCAATTTATTGCAAACCGGAAGACAAGCTCTTGTCATTTCACGAAAATCCTCAAACGCTACTTTGGTAAAGCCAAGCCTTATCCCCCCCCGTGGTATCAGTGTGGAGATATGCAGGAAGAGTAAATGATTCAGACAGCTGCAGAGAAGCTTTCACATGACCGAAAACCAAACTTTTATGGGCATTTAACTGATGTGGATACTTCATCAAAAAAAAGCATAGAAACACAGGAACATCTGTACAGCGATTGGTGGAAAAAAAACAGTCATGGCACTTTGATGGATTCTCCGGGAGAATCGAGCGACGGCCGCTTCTCTTTCGGTCTTGATGAACAGGCGCCGCAGTCTGTTAGTCCTTTCTGCTAATACTGCGATTCAGAACGATTTAAAAATCCCTAATTTGTTGAACATGATTGACAGTAGAGGGGCAGGGGGGTTAAATTAATTGCCAAAGTCTCGACATTCTTGAGCGTTAGTAGTGGAAGACGGGGTTCATCGATAAATTTGCTGAGTTCATTTTCTAATACCGAATCATTTACCAGGAGATACAAAGAGCAAACCACTGCATTTATCTAAGGATGCAAGTTAAATACTGCTCATTAAAAAAAACCCCAAAAAGCTCCACTTAGTAAGCTACGGCTCATTTTGTCAAATCCTACCTCAGCACGCCTGGAATCCAAAAATGTACAAATTCGTTTTTTTTTTCCTCACTTTTTCCATTTATTTATTACAATTAATTCAAGGTTTGCCATCACTTTTCCATGTGTCAGCTTTTCCATTTAAAACAAGTCCAGCAGGTGACCGTTTTCCCCTAGAACCTGAAAAGTCCTGAGGGTGGGGCAGGGAGAGAGGGGATGGATGGATGGTTGGGTGGATTGAAGGTGAAGGAAAGGAGAATTGTTGCAGGAAAAACAAGGGACAGGGAGGAAAAGGAGAGCGGGGCAGGGAGGTAGTGGCCCCCTCCCTGAGAGCCACTTCCGTGTGAGAAGATTTAGTTTTTATAGACTATGTGAGATTCTTTTTTTTTTTTTTTTTTTTTTTCTCTGGAGTTTGTCACTTTCTCCTCTTGACGCGCCATCAGGCCTCGTTTCGTCATCTACTCGACGTCCTCGGCGTCGTCTCCTTGGTCTCCGTCCATTAGCAAAGCGGCGTATTTGCTGGCTGAGCTGAACTTCTGAAGAAAGCAAACAAAATGAAAAAAACATTTTGGTTTTTTTTTTTACATTTTTCCTGCAGTGATTATTGTATATCCATTTCAATGTGACTTCTTTTTTCACTTTAAGCTTTGTTTTGTTTCACCAACATTTTGTGTTTGAAGCTTTAAATATTTAAAAGGCCTGGCCAAGGGTTGAGAAAAGAGCTACATAGAACAGCTCATTGTTCAAAATAGAAGGTGATTAAATTAATTTGATAACTATAAGAACGTGAAAGATAAATACATTTCTTTAAAGAGAATGAAACAACTAACAGTAAACAGAAAGAAACGTACAGCTACATCTCATTGAATTAGACTGTTTATAGAATTTGACTCAAAGCGAAACTCGGATTCAGTGAATGATAAATTTTATACCATCTAGACAGGCTGCTGAAAGCCTCCATCTTTGTTTTGTACTGGGTCAAACTCACGTCACTATTACTTCGGTTTGCAGTGGTTAAGTTTGTCGCTACCTCCTGTGGTAGGTGTAATGTTGTGTTTTAACACAGGAAATCTCCTGGATGAGAGTGAGTGAGTGGTTGTTTCTGGAGCACAGACTCCAGCTGCAGTCCACATCTCATCCATCTCCCGAAACACTTGAATGGACTTTGCCTCAGACTCCTCTAAAAGCTGTGGATATCTGCACCTTTCTCTCGGTTATTTTCTCTTTCATTCAGCCACCCGGTCAGCTTCCTTTAGATTTGACCTTTTTGTAGTTTGTCCTTAGATTGTGATTCAATACGGACCTTTACATGAAAAATTGGCTCATGCCTAGTTCACATGGCAGGATATTAAAATTGTCGACCAATTTTCAAACCTTGAGACCACACACACACCTAAGGTTTTTTTTATCACCACAACACTGTGTGTGGTCCGGCAGGAGCAACGCTCCACACGCGCACAGATTTCACTCATCAATATTCAAATTCCAGACAAAAGAAATCCAGTAAAATCCTGCAATGTCATATGTGAATTTAGAGTGAACAAACATGTCAGACGATTTAGAGGCGATGGTGATAGTTTGTGAAGTATTAAAAACGTTCTAAAAAGAAAAGGCGTTTGATGAAGAGGCGGAGACAGCATGAGGAGCAGCTCTTTTTGTGACATTAAGATAAGGAGGTGAGTTTTTTTTTTTTACTCGTTACTCTATTCTGATTGTTTTCTTTTCTGCCATTTAATTTAGCTTCATCGTATAATTATATGACTTTAAACCAGGACAAAAAAATCTTGCCGTGTGAACTAGGCTTAAAGAATGAGAAATGGCCAATAATTATTATAAATGCATGCCCCAGTTTTGCTGATGTTCCCGTTTCTAGGCTGCTAAATTTTGCCAATATTGTTCCTCCAGTTAAATTATCCATCTGGTATCAGTTTGTTAAACTTGTGCTATTTTATAAAGAACATGGACAAATAAAATACTGTTCTGTGAAATAAAGCATGTCAAACCTACTTAATTTATCAAGAGTTGATCATAAATATTAATTGTTTACCTAAATTAAATGTTAAAACATTATCAAAATGTTATGTGGCTCATAACATACACATGTTATGAAAATGTATGCATTAGCAAATGGTAGTGGCTTACGGGGGTTGGGGATTCCTCGTATTTCTTTGGCTCTGGAGGTCTGGAGTCTCTTTTGTTGTCCTTTCTACAATCAGAATGAAGCAAAAAGGTTTAAAACAAACACCAATGAGTTGATGCTGGGAGTTGGTCGATAAGACAATGTAAAAACCCACACAGGTACAATCTCTGAAAACCAGCAAACTGATTTTCACTTTGCTTACTCCACCACGTTGGAATGTCTGGATCGTAATAAAGTATGCTACATATTGAAGAACTGAAGTTGATCAGCTACTCTACTGCTTAGCTAGACATAAAACAGGTCAGAATACTGAAAAAAAGCCAATTTTGAATTACGCCGAGTTCGTCTTCAGCTCTGATGTCAACTTTGTCCTAAATGATTTGGAGCAGCCAATGATTTTTGGGTGGAAGCTGGACATCATGGCATTTGCATGTTGTGCAACATGAGGGGAAAAGATCTGATAGAAACAGTAACAGAGAAGGCCAGTCTTTACAGATGCCCAGGAACTGTTCTCAGTCTCATTAGGAGCTTTGGAAAACTATTTATTCTTATTTTGTGGCTGACCTGTCTGCCTCCTTTTTTCTGTCTTTGTTGGGCACCTCTCCTCGGCCCCGCCCAGCTCCAGGCCCTGCAGGCCCCCCTCGTGTCCGTGGGGCCCCTCGGTCCCGACGCACACCATCAGCCTTGTTCTCATCTTTAAAAAGATGACAGACACTGAGTGAGGGCCTGATTGTAGTGTTTGTACATTAGACAACACAACAACAATAAAATTTCAATTAAATAAAAAAAAAAAAGCTCTGTTACAAATCGAACTTATGTGCACCAAATGAGAACTAAATTTGAGCAACATAAAAACTGTTTTGATATCAATACAACAGCAAAAAAAAAGTTAAAAAAAAAAGAAAAAAGGCAATAAACATGTTATCTGGAAAATGTTTTGGTTGTTGACACTGCAGTGGCCATTTACTGTTCATTTTTATTCAGCAGGCCTTTCTGTATCTACATTAGTTCTACCTTAATGAGTGGCAGCAAAAGCTCTGAAAGCACAGAGACGACCCATTTCATTCAAAGAAATGGACAGAAAACCAAAAATACTTTTAACTGCCTCAAAAAATAAAAAGGCGACAAAGAGTAAAAAGGATTGTGTATCCGTGTGAACGCGTTATGAAGCAACGAACCCATATGAAGAAGGCACAATTTTAGCAATGCCGTTTTTGTCATTTCTCTGCTCATCATTAATAACTTAAGTACCAGATTACAACAGTCGAAATCCAAATGGCACCAAACAGTTTCCTGTTTTTACTGCAGACCAGTTTTTCTACAGAGATGCACAGAATCAACTCTCCAACAGGTTTAGTTCGCTTGCCTCCATAAAACTCAACAAGAACCTCAAAATCCTTGAAAATGTAGCAGTAATTTAAACGATTCTGTGGCTCCATGAACATGGCTGAGCTACCATGGCTGTTAATGGGTTTCTACCTCACAGCCACCTGTAGACTGATATTCTTGCACGTGGAGTTTGTGTTCAGCACTCACTGGCAAACCTCACCTTTTCCAGGTCCTCTTTCATCTCCAGAACTCGGCGAGCTGGAGTAAAATAAAGAGCAACAAGATGCCTTTAAAAAACCCGACTTTACACGAGCGATTTAAAATCCATTCGCTTTCCTGGGCATCTCAACATAAGCGGTGGCCGTTTAACAGTCCTCACCTGAACTTTGGGGGAGCCGAACCGCTCGGAGAGACGGGAGAGACCGGGGGCCGACCTTCTCCCTCGTTGGAGCCTGTGCTCACAGCACTTCTTTTGGCCCAAGCGTTCTCCTTGGGAGGAGGAGCCGGCATCACTTTCAGCGGCTCCTTTGAGGAGCCGGTGGAGGTCGGCCGCGGCGAGGAACCGGGGGAGGAGTTCCCTTCTCTCCCAGAGAAAACCTCGTTCTCCCCAGAGCGCTCGCCATCTAGACACCTCGACCCTGCCAGAAGAAAGTCCTGTTAGAAGAACTCTGAAAAATGTTACTAAATGGCATAAAGTAGAGCTTTTTATACCAGGAAGAATGCAGGTTGAAACTGAGCAACAAATTTAACTTAAAACACCTTGAAAAAGTAGACATGCCCTTGGAAAATAAATTATTTCATGTTTTGTAACAATAAAACCACAAATTTGAACTTATTTTATTGGAATTTAATCTGACAGACACACAAAGTAGAGCGCATTGTGAAGAAATCGTACATGAAAATCAAAACGCACTACCCTGTACTGATGAAATGAAATCCCACTAAAACACATTGAGGTCTGGGTCTTTAAGGTACCGTATGAAAGACAATATACTCTTCCAGCTGTATTTTTAGCGGCAGGCTCTGCCGTCGAGATGTAGAGCAGAAATATCTCACCTCTCCCAGAGGTGCTTCCTGGCTGCGAAGACTCACTTTCTGTGCGAGATCGCTCAGACTGAGTTTCCTCGTTGCGCCAGCTGGGGTCCCTGAAGACGAGAAAACAATTCCTTCATTTCTGTTACCAAACAAACAATAAGAAGAACATGGCTGTACTTCTACTTGGGCTTTAAAATAAAGCTCACAAAAAAATTATGTAAACATAATCGCATCAACAAACTGAGCTGTTGCATCTTGTTTTATTTCTAGATAAAACAAGCAGAGTTTTTATCCAGATTCATCCCATGAATTTTACATCTGCCTCAAAGCTGAGCTGTTTAACATTGCTTTTGTTCTTGATGAAGAGCAACATTTTTTCTTGAACTTAGAAAGTTGTTTTGACTGCTCTTTCTGATTGCAAATGCAATATATGTTTTTTTTCTTATATTTGAACTGCAACCACACGTAAGTGTTACCTGTCTCTCAGCTTCCTTTCAGGTACTCGGCTTTTGTCCACCTCTAGTTGTCTTTGCAGCCTCTCCTCTTCTTTTTTCAGCCTCTCTTCCACCTCCCTCTCCTTGGCTGCTGTGTCAACTGGTTTTGCCCCACCGAATATGGATGAGGACCTGCCTCCAGAGCTCGGAGGGACTGCCGGGGATGTGCCTCCGCTGCTGTTACCCTCCTCCTCTTTCGGTACGCTGCGGGGCTTCAGGTTTAACTTAGGTCTTTGCTGAGGAGCTGGGGGGTGAATACTACGTCAGTACGGCTCCTCCAAACATTTTTTCTTGTGGAAAACTAAACTCAAGACTCGTTTAAATGACCTCACCTCTCTCTTCGCGCCTGTCATCTCGTCTATCGTATCGTTCATCTCGGTCGCCATAACGGTCCCTGTCGCCGAAACGATCATTGCTACCTCGACCATCTTCATAATCTCGACGGAAGCTGCTTCCAAAGGCACGACGACCTCCTCCGCCACGGGAGTCGAAGCCTAAAAAGATTACATGAATACAGACGCAGAAGTTAGAGCATCCTGCTGTAAACAGGACAGTTATTCAAACCACCAACACAAAAAAAACAAAACACCCAACTCTGAAAAACTCACCTCCTCTATCATAGTCTCTGCGGTCCCTGTCGTCATAGCGATCACGATAGCGGTCTCTTCCTCCATCATAGCGATCGTCCCGTCGTGACCCCTCTCTGTAACGGTCTGACTCATACCGGTCCCGTGATCCTGCGATCAAAAGAAAAACGTTTTTTGATGCAGATGTGCAACAAAACCGGATGAGGACTGAAAACTGATCATTTCCCGCTTCACGAGTATTACACCGGCCAGAAACTCAAAAATATTATTTTTCCCAAACAAGGAGTACACACTAGCTTAAAGAGTACACAATATTTAGGTGTGTGTTGTCCCACACCACCTAAATCATGCAACAACACTATTTAGGTGTTGAGATGTTAAAGTTTTACCACAGACCTGCACCGTCTCAAGTCCTCTCACCCATGTTGGGTTTATACAGTGTGATTATGACGGTCTCTAACTTCTCTGCTCCCCAAAAAAATAACAAATGAGCATTTACTGCAGAAAAGCTGCATTAGGCTCCTATGCAGCTGAAATGAACAAACTGATTTAATAATTTATTAAATCTAATCACATTTGTGATGTATCATATAAAGTGCTACATACCAATCTCATACATTCACAAAATAATTTGCAGGGAACATTTAAAAGGGGGATAACTGGAAACTCTGACTCACTTTCTCCAAAAGCATCATCCCTCCGTGGAGGTCCATCATCGCTGTCCGCACTTGGTCTGGCTCTCCAGTCGCTGTCCGTCTTGTCGGGACCCATGTCTGCCATTCGTCCGCCCCTGTCTCTGCCTCCCATGGATCCACTGTCTCTTTCTGGAAAGTAAAGAAAGTATCTTGTCTTAAGATTGACATTTACCGTGTCAAATCATCGTAATAATATATCTGGTTAAGCTTAAAATCTTGTATTAGAGTGTGTAACATGATTAAAAAACTATGTGATTAAAAAAAAAAAAGACGCTCAGATCAGTTGGCAGTTTACATTTGCATTGGATTTGCATGGTGCCCACTTCAGTTCACTAGGAGTAAGAAAATCAAGCTTATCCACATATGTTTTCTTGCTACATACAACATATCCTGAAAGTATTTACATCGCTACACTTTTCCCACATTGAGTTATATCACTGATTTATACCAAATTGTCATAATGGGATATGTGTGTATGATTTTGAGGAAAGAAATGAATTTAATATAATCTGCAAAAAGGCAACAACAAAGTTTTTAAAAAAAGGAAGCCAATTTACGGCAGCTATGTCCAATGTGGGAAAGTTTTAAATATGAATAGTAGTGTCACATCGATGAGAGGAGTATCAATGTTGCACAATGAATTGTTAGTAAAAATCATTTTAAATTACACGGCATGGGGGGAAATAACTCTTTGTAAACAGAAAAAATGTCCACCACCCAAAAAAAAAAATCAACAAACAAACCTTTATCGTTTGACTGGTCTGCAATGTCGACACGAATCCTTCGGTTCCCCAGGTTCTGGAAACATGAATGGTGAACAAAGAAGCACAACACACAAGATTTAGTCTTGTGGCCGAGTGATCTCGCATAAGAAAAGAAAAATGGTAGAAAATACATTTAAAAAAATGTAAATAAAAAAGACAATAATCAAACTAATAAACGGTTTCTGAAGCTGTTCATCTCACCTCTTCATTCAGACTGAGGGCCCGGAGGAGGGACTCCAGGTCAT
Source organism: Poeciliopsis prolifica (assembly GCF_027474105.1). Classification (NCBI taxonomy): domain Eukaryota; kingdom Metazoa; phylum Chordata; class Actinopteri; order Cyprinodontiformes; family Poeciliidae; genus Poeciliopsis; species Poeciliopsis prolifica. Next base: position 8,590,356 of record NW_026562378.1, on the reverse strand, counting down.
CAAATTCAGCATATCCAAAACCTTTCAGCCTCTCTGGATTACTGGGCTCTCGAGGCAGACGTACTGCGCTGATCTGGAAACAAAGAAAATGAAAACCATTAAACGGAGCCAAAACTTCACAAACTTAAGGTAACCAAAGAGGAACACAAAAAAGCTCAGAAAATTTAGTAGTTAAAATTAGAAGTTCCTGTTGCTATTACTCAGGTAAAGAAACATTAAGACTATTATTAAATGACAAAATGGCTCAATCAACTACAAACAAGGTAACAGACTAAGAACACGGTAACTAATACAGGTAATAAGCATTTACGCAATAAAAAAAGACTTGTTGTGCAAATATCATTAATCACAAACTGAAGTTTGAAGCCAGAAATTGTTATTCGAAGAAAGTTAGAATACTGCATTTAAAAGGGACACAACACAAACATGTCTGTCTAGTAAAAAATGTCCCTTCCACTCAACTTCACATTAATATACTTGGATACAGCATCCTGATCTTCTTTAGCAACAACCTATTGTAGCCTTTCCTTCCCTGTGGAGGGTAACCATGACAACCTGATAGACAACAGTGAAGTCATCAGTCTGCACTGTGACAACACGTCGGCTTTACAAATTGCTTTTACCGGTCTACTATTATTCTTTTCAGAAAAATAAAATTTTGTAAGTTTTTTTTTTTTTTTTTTTACAAGCAATAAGCCACAATAATCAAAACAAACAAAACAATAATTTAGATGCCTGTTGTGCTCATCACAACAAACTTGCACAAATTAATCTCTTCAGTATTCTTTCAGCGTTATACACCTTCTTTAAAAATCAAGAACCACACTTTTATGGGCAGAAATTGTGATTATCTTGCAACAATCATGACATACTTTTGCCATATCAAACACATGGATTTATTCATGGACATACATTGTTTACTGAATGTTGGTCTGCTGTGTGAGCTATACCTACCGCCAAGCCGCGAAAGAAGTCTTTTATTGAGTCCTCTGTGACGTCGTAGGGCAGGTTTCCCAGGAAGGCAGTGTACGGTGGGCTGCGAGGCAGCCGGGCGCGGTCGATGTTGGGCTCACGTGCCGAGCGAGGAGCCGTGGGCAGGATGGACCGGTCAATGGGTGGAGCCCGGTACGTATCCTCCTCAGTGTGCCAAGATGTGGCAACTAAAGTGATTCAATAGGGATACATTTTGCAAAAAGATTAAAAAATATATTTCTAATCATTGCTAATTTTTTCTACTTGCATTTCTTGTGTTAAATACTCCCAGAGTAAATAAAATTGAGCTTAAGAGAAAAAAAAAGTTTAGCAATGCAATGACATTAGAAAAAAATTATTGAGTATTTATAACATGTCAAAACAAATCTAAATCATGCTTAGTGAGTATCTCCAAGAGTCACAATTTAAAGTGAAAACAGTTTTTTATGCTGCTAATTTAAGCCTCTCACATGACTTTAATTCACCATATGGTGAAAAAAAATATTCTAGTATTGAGTAGCAAAATGTTTATTAAATCTGACTCAAACTATCACTTATGAGTTTATGATTAGAACACAAGAAAAGCCCAGCTACAACGGCATGACAACTAAAGCCAAAGAAAGGGCATCAGTGAAAAATACTGACGATCATCTTTACTCAGAGTTCAACCCAACCTAGTATTTTAGCACTTCTGCAAAACGTACAGAAACGGGTACAGCTTAACAATTAAATTATTTTATTGCCTCACATAAAACATCCATAGTCTAAAAGCTCGATTTCAAATACAGGTTTTCCCTGAGAGGATTATTAGCCTGGCAGCCCACCAGGCTAAAGCTAATTTTCTAGTTGACACATTGGAATGGGCACAAGAGGGAGTCAGAGTATTCGCTCCAAACACTGCAGTCGCTTTGATAGATAACAACCAGCAAAGCAGAATACTGCAGCTGGGGCAGAGTTTATTCAACAAAACAATACAATTTAGAAAAACAAGAAAACCTAATACAATAAATGCTTAAAATTTATTTAGCTAAGAATAGAAACAGAAACTCTACACATTTAGTACGTGTACATTTAAGCAGAGGTACTTTCCCGAACTGCATCTACTGATGTATTTTAAAAACATAAATTATTGGCTCACCATCTCCGTCCAGGTCGTCAGTCTCATCAGCCCAGCTCGTGGACTTGGATGGGTAGCTAGGAGCAGGAGTACCGCCTCCACCATCTTCTGCCAGGAAGTCATTCAGAGTGAGGGTCTTTCCCTTCTTATTCTTCTTCTTAGCTGGAGGAAAGGTGAACAAAGCATAAGCCTGTCACAATAACAAATGTTGCTGGACAGTAAATTGCCCCAGAAGTTAAACGATGAGACAATTTTCAAGTAATGCTATGAAATATTATGAAATTTATGTCATCAAAATTGTCCTTCAAAAAAAAAAAAAAAAATGACATAGTTGAGACCATAGACCAAAAATCATGCAAATGAAAGTTGAGCATGTTTCAATTTATGGATAAATGAATTGACTTATTGTGATATGAGTAATAAAGCATTTGGTTAACTAACAGAATAAACTCAATTATGACTTGGCTGCACTTCATTAAACTTCTTTGTGTAAATTTGATTGACTTGCATTGTTGCTGCTGTATCACATAAAAATGCAGTTGCTAACTGTGCCAGCTCCGAGCAGTTAGCAACACCTTTGGTTGAATTTTTCTCAGTTATTTGCAATGTCGTCTCAAAATCATCTACTATGATTTAATCTAGAGATAAACTAATCGACTAAAGATTGACATCTGTCAAGTTTTTCCAAATTTGTACATGAAATACTTCTGTTAGATTTGTTTCACATTCAATAAATGCTTGAAGCTAAAAAGTCAGATTAAGGGACTCATGAACAACAACCAATAGCAAGTAATTGCTACATTTCAGGGTTTCATACAAATCTGACCAAATTAAGGATATATTCCCAAACATGTCCTTCTTCCTAGTAGGTTTTTTTGCAGCATTCAGAAGTACTATGTCCATTAAAAACTAGCAGCATATTATCTTTAGTGTGTCTTAATCTTTAGAGGGGAAAATTAATTGAAACACCATGTCAGGCCCAGAAATAAAATGGAGCCAGTATCAACCAGATTAGCCTGATCTCGTTGAGTTGAACGAAGCACAAACACAAACTAACCTCAAGGTGCTTGACTTCTAATATTTACCTCTATTGGTTCATGCATTAAGGGGTTTGTTGCAAAGCCAAACATTAGTGCAACTGAAGAAAAAAACTCCCATAATAAGTTATCTGTTTAAGTTGCAAGGAGAAAAACCCTCCAAAAAACTATTACTCATCTTTGAGCAGAAGCACAAAACAGTACATTTTAAAGTATCTGTTAATGTAATGAATTTAGGTGTTCTTTTCGCCCACTAGGAAGGACTCCAGTCTGAATGCCAACCAGGGGCCAGGAGACCTAAGGGGAGCTTCGCACAGCTCATAAAGTAGGCTTGATTTATTTTGGATTGAGAAGAGAATAACTCTGAAACTCACAGGTGTCACAAACACACCTTAACAACATCAGAGGGGGAAAAAAGTATTTAAAACTCTTTCCAATTTAATTAGAGGTAAACATGCCTAAATAAGTAGCTCTAGTTGTTTATACACGTGTAATATACTAGCAGCAACATTTTTTCTCATGACCTAATACTTTTTTTGGCATGACGTTTTCTTTTTGCATTACTAAAAAATGTTTTAAGAAGTGTGTGGTTACTGGAAAGTAACACAAGTTGATGCCTTCATTATCGCTTTTGTCCATGTCTTTGCGGGCTTAGTCAGCAAAGGGAGGGTGCGGGGGGCGGGGGGAAGTATCCCTGCTTAGCTGGCTAGGTTTTAAGGCCTAGTGCAACGTCGCAGCGTCAGGACCCAAGTGCGCCATCAGCGGTTCCAGACTCGACCGACTGGGAGAAGACAGCTCAAAGTTGGGGGAGATGGCCTGCGGTACGTTCAGGATGCGACCCAACAGGTCCCGCTGCCTCGTTTCATGAGAAACGAGGTACCAGGGAGCGGCGCCGCACACGTGGGAGAGACTCTCCAGGCGGCCCGGACTCCTCGGCCCAACCCCTCCTCCACAAAACGCGCCTGCGCCCGACGCTTGTTTGCCCGTAGCGCCAAGGCGAGCTCCGCCGCTGACTTACAATGTGCCAGCTCCGAGCACAGTTAGCAACATTTACCGACGCATCGCCTGTAAACGTTACAGTAAATAAACTTGAGCACCAAAAACACCGAGGTTACACTCCCTAAATAAAGAGCGTTTTTTATTTGTAGGCCGAGGCATTTCAGATTACAAGTCGTTGCTTCGTTCATTCGGCTTCCCCTGCCAGCTTCGCCTTTAGCGTGCTAAAACAACCCATAAACGAGTTCATAGGCACAGGACAACGAGACGAACCGCTAAAGAGACAAATAACAATAATTTTACTTTATCTCTTAAACTGTCTGGAGACATAAGCCCGTGGAATTCCCTCTAAACGACTCGTATCGTTCACCCACATAAACCTCACCTGACGCCGCCATGTTGGAGAAGCAATTCGTTGCAGTTCCCGGATGAAAGCGTCAGAGGTTTATTATCGGGAGCGCGCATCGCAGATCACGGGCCCGTGCCTGCCTGCCTCCTCCCATGTTTACTCCCTGACCCACATCAGCTCCGTTTCTATTCAGTTTTGTGCCTAAAACCATCTGTAAATCCTAATTGTTGGCTTATTATTTTCATTTAATGTGAATTTTCGTCATCCACACACCTCTGTGTCTTAATCATTTACAAAAAACTTCAAGGATAACTCTTGTAATGAATGTTAAATACAGTACTCATAAGTAAGTTCTAGCAAACTGCTGGGCAAATTTACTGATAGTGCTGTGGATAACTCTTTTTTCACCAACTAAAACGCCTATGTAACCCTGCAGGATCTGCAGAGAACCACAGCTGTGGTGAGATATTTTGATTGACCAATAGTCAATGGTACCTTTATTGCAGAGTGACAAAAAGAAGGTCATTTTCTGGCAGAATGCGATCTGTGCTTCTCTGTATTTAGTATTCACCGAAGGAGAAGTGTTTTTTGAGCACAGTGCAGGATTAGTTTATATTTCATACCTTTTATATAAGTGATCTCTAATATAAATGGCAAGAGTAACTGTTAGCAATATTGCTTGCTGAGAAATTAAATTTTACCAAGTATTTTTGGAGTTTGAATATTTAATGTTTCTTTTTGCCTTCACACACCTTGTGATGCCATAATTCAGAATGTCTGCACTCACAAAGCCAGTCATCTTGATTGACAAGTGTGTTTTACAGCTTGTTATTTTGACTTTGACTTCGGGTGAACTGACAGAATATTAAGGGCAGGCTAAAAATGTTTGTTAAAGCCATGATATTGCTTATTGAAAGTGTTTTGTAATTTCTTTTATTTTTTCATTACTTAAAAAAAAGAAGGAAAAGAAAGAAAAAAATTAGATCTGGTATGAAAAAAATCTTATTTTTAAGCTATCTGACCTTAGTATATCGAGTTATTTGATTAACTTATTGAAATATTCATATTACTTTGCTAGTCATAAATGAAAGTGTTGCATTTTAATGTCACACTTAAAGGCCTTATCTATAAGATACTTCATGTAATGTAAACACTGAAATAAGGGAAATAAGATCTGTGAAATGCAGAGTTATGATAGAGATTCAGTTTTATTTTAAGAACAAATATAACATTACAAATGAACAGTAAATACAGAATACATTTTTTGTAGTTGCTCAGACATCAAGCTTCTTTGCCCAAGCCTTTTGTCAGCGACCCATTTTCATAATTTGTGAGCAGACAAGCAACCGTATACAGCTGGTTGATAATCCCAAGAACACCCAGGGGAATTTCAGAGTCAAATAACTTGTGCTCTTTGACTCTGTGAATGAGGGTCTCCACATGCACCCCAAGGCGTGCTGCGGCCGGGATCCTCTTAACTTCCCCTCCAGACATCTGAGACCTACCAAAGAAAACCGCTGGCCTGTAAACCTTGCAGGGTACAATGTCATCAATAATTAAGCCTCTGTATATCATGACAGCCATCCCTGGTTTTAAGAGGCTGAGGAGACCAGATTCACATGTGATCTGCTTGTCACTGATGGACCCCGCATACAGTCCTGAGACGAATGTCACTGCCCCATGTGGTGCAATCCCTATCAGCCCCTTCAGAGTGCAGTGTGATTTGTAAGATGAAAACGTCTTACAAAAGAGGATAGGGGAAGATGGGCACTGGCACCTCAGCTCAATACAGTCAAGGATGACTGTTGTGTCGGGGTAGTCCTTGAAGTCGGCAGGTAGACTGCTGTGGATCTGGCCCTCAGGTATCCAGATCCTAACGGAGCCAAGCACCGTGAATAGAAAGTTGGTCCATGCAGTAATGATCCATCTGACTGTGGACTGATGGATACCATAAAGGTCAGCAAGATCCCATTGTTTGGATCCAAGGGCCAGGTAATTTAGGAACAGGAAAAATTCATCAATGGGCTGCAGGGTTTGGGTTGAGGAAGTGGAGTCGATTCCAGTTTCTTTCTGTCTTTGGCGAATACTGACCAGGAATGGCAGAGAGGGCTCGATAATGGACCAGAAACGCATCAGTAGGTCATATGATGCAAACCTGAAAAACAAAACAAAAAAAAAATTACATACCAATAATTGTTGAAATTTATCAACACAACATAATAATGAAAAAGGGGTCTATAAATAACACTATATGTTATTCATAATCTATGCCTTTAGAATTGGATTTCTTTAGAGGAAAAGTAAAATTTTATATTTATTTTTTTATAATGTAGGATGAAGATTTTTAAGTTTTTGAAATTTCAATATGTAAATTTTTCTATGTAACTAATACAGTTTTAGAAAAATTTAGAGAAACAATCAAAATGTATTATACCTTTAAAGTCTAATGAGATTCAACATGACTGAATGCAAATAAATAAAAATATGGTAATCTACAAATCAACTCCATGAATGCAGTGTAAATCACATCATTATGGTGTCATATGGTAAATTTACGGGTATATACTAATACGGGAGCACGGCATGAAAGAGGGGTAAAATATGGTAGGTTCCTGGCCAAAACGGGAGACTTATACCAAAACACAAAGTCTCACCTTGTGAAGAATCTAATGTCCTGGTCCGATGATGCGAAACGGTGAATGCCGAACCGTTGCCTCAGAGTGAGGCTCTCCACCTGTTCCCGTAGTTGGCAGACTTCCTCCCAGAGAACATAGTTATCCTCCAACACCAAATCCACAATCGCAGGGTCTGGAGCCGAGGCATAATCGTGTTCCTTAGTACAGACTTTGGCTGGTGGGTCCTCCACACTGCCCTCTGGTGGTAGTCTTTTCCTGCTCTCCCAAACCCCTGGTGGCGGGAGTGGAAGGGAGTAATTATTCCACTGGAAGAGAGCAGGTACAGCTCCCCTTTTTAACCTCCGTCGGCCCATTTTCTTCTTGGACTCTTTTATGTCCTCAGGTTTGAAATGCCGGCTACAAACTCTAGTCTGAGGTTTGAAGACCAAGTTATCCCTCCGGATAGCGGCTATCCATCGTTTCCTTAACGCCTCATCAGAGGGAAAGCTGAAAAAACTGAGTAACTTGTTGCACCCGCTGCTCACCGGACACAACGGCACACAACAAAACTCGGATGTTGTGCCAGTTGCCATGAGATATTTTATTTTCTGCGTCCTATTCATGGTCGCAACCGCTAAACACTCTTCAGAAATGAAACATCTATGTGGAGTACATTTAAACGGAAGTACGTCACCGCTCCTCGTGGAACGGCGGGTGTTTGTATGGCAAATCATTTTAACATAAATTCGGTTTTACCGCCCTTACGCCCCAGATATCTGAAACTGCTTTATGTTTTACTAATGCAAGATATCTTTAATTATGTTTTGACTAGACAAAATACCTATTCGAGATATCTGTAATTACATTCCGACTAGTCGAAATGACGTCAGATTTACTACTGATTTGCATGGAGACTATGGTTGTATGGCAAGCCGTTTTAACATAAATTCGGTTTTACTACTCTTCCACTCCAAATATCTCAAACTGGTTCATGACTAGAAGTTTTAGTAATTGAAGATATCTTTAATTATATTCTGACTAGTCGAAATGACGTCAGATGTACCACCGACTTGTGTGGAGACTTCAGTTTGAGATGTCGACAATGAATTACTGACTATCTGCAATACACATTTCAGATATCTACAATTAAATTATGACTGGTCAAAAAGTAAATTCAAGATATGTCGATTTTAGTTTCGACTGCTCATAATTCTATTTAAAGATATCCTGAATGACACCGTAATTCAAGATGTGTTTTTAGAGAGGAGATTTAGTTTTGACTTGTGAAAATTAAATTATAGCTATCTTAAAAGCAAGTAATGGCGAGGCAAAACTAAATTAGAGATATCTCAAATTGTCATTTTAACTAGTTAAAATTTATTTTCAGATTTCTCCAGACGAACTAGAGACATCTTGAATTACCCAGTTTTTCTTTTTAAGATATCTTAAGTTAACATTCTGACTAGTCAGAATGACGTTAATAATATCTTGAAAATGTATTGTGCATAGTCAAAACATCACAGACTTATGTAACATTTCGAAAGTTAATAAAACAATGAAAAATTGAAAAAGTAAAAAAAAAAATGTAAAAATGTTTGAAAAAGCACCACTTTCATTTTGGAAATAGGTTGACAGCAGGACTTTTAGCTTTTCACAAATGTTTTTAAGTTTACTATGTTTGTTGGAGGTAAATAAGAAACCAATTCTGTGCAGATTTCTGAAGCGGTCCACAAGTGCCTAAAGTTTTGCTATATCCACATGTCCCATATTTATGGATGTGGAAGCCTTTTTCCACCACTCTGATAAAAATAAAAATAAAAGATTTTCTCGAAATAATGAGATACTATCTTCACTCCTCTGAAAGGAGTGAAGGGATTATTTAAATCCACTAGGGGGCGTCCTGAACTGTCTTACACTAAAGACTGAGCTCATTTTCTCTGGGACTGAAAATGTATTCAAATATTTTGTAAAGATATTTCTTTTATTCCTAAAAAGAAAATTGAAAATAGACGTACCGTTTAACTTTAAAATTATATTATGTGGCTTTTTCTGTTTAAACACTCCAAAAAAAATTAAGTCTTTGTTATAAACTTTGTATTAATTTGAGCAAAATTAATTTGAGCTGCAAATTTTTAAAGATAAAGCCCAAATTGAATGCCTTTGATGCCCCAGTTTTCTGTATTTAACGTTTCCCTGCTTGTAATTTTTGTTCTTTGTCCTTAAGCCTCATCATTTTTTTCACTCCCTGTTTGTTTTTGTAATTTGTTGTACATATTTGTGTTAATAAAAAAATATAATGTATTTAATAAAGATCAGTTCAACAAAATCTGGACTTGTAGAGTAAGTTGCATTTTCTATTTCTGTGTGTGTAAAAATTATGATGCAATGATTTAAGTAATTTAGCAGACATCTTGTTATCAGTTCTTAGGGCTTGTGGTTAATCTGATTAATCTTAATTCTATTTGAATCCTTTATGATATCACAGGGGCAACATGCAGGAGCAGATGGTTCAGTTTATGGCCATATTCTTTTTCTGCTGGTTTCATTTTGAAGCTACCTGGAAGTTTCTGTGAGAAAACTTCTCTACTATGTTATTAGATTGTAGTTGCAGTTTAATTAGTAGACCTAGTTACATACATTTCCCCAGCATCTTTAGTTCATTTTGATGAAAGAATAACTTTTTTCTGCAGTCATCAAGTACATGGTTTATAACTGTCTTTCTGGGTGTGGCAGATTTAAGCCGGAGAATACTCAAAAAAACGTTTGATGCCTCTTTTATACATTGCACAGCTATAAACTGCAGAATACATTACACAGTTGTACAAAAATAATAAATAGCCAAAAGCACTGCAGCATGGAAACCACTTCTTTTATTGGTCACGACGGGGAGTGTGTGTTTCTGAAGCAATTAGGTTTCATTGTGTTGTGGCCTGGCTGTATGTAGACTTTCTTTCTTTGGCTAAGTGAACCAGCAAGATGCAGTTTTCCCTTGGCTGTTGGTTGTTGATGCAAGCTTTCATTGTTCTTCTTCTGGGTCTCTGTATTGAATTAACTTCTGGCATCCAACTCCTCCAGTGCATCCACGAGCCTGTGGAAAACACAGGATAGATCTTTTATTTTTTTTTTGTCTAAATAATTCCTGGTCAAAACTTTGAAACGAAGGAAGAGATGAAACCACATACATATGTATTTAATATTCCTTACTTAAAGTCTTCACCATCCAGCAGACTCTTGTAAGTGCTGATCTCGGCCTCTAGCTTCATCTTCATGTTGAGCAGCGCCTCGTAGTCCTGGGTCTGCTGTTTGATATTTGCCCGCAAGTTGGTGAGCTCTTCTTCTAGGCGTAGAATGATGTTGTTGTATTTTTCCATTTCCATGTTGTAGCGTAATTCTGTGTTATGTAAAGTGTCTTCTAAAGAGGATTTCTGTCGAAGAAGTGAGAAAACGTGTGAAAATCGGTCCACAAAAAGACATTCTTGAATAAACAACATGCAGCGCTAGTTTTACAGATTGGATCATGGCGATGTACGAATAAAGCAAAAACGTGCAGAAAATGTTTTGAGGGCTTACTAAGCTCTGTTGAGACGCGAGTTCAATTTCGAGCGTCTGTATTTGTCTGCTTAAATCGCTTCTCTCCACATGAGCCCCCTGAAGTGCTTCTGTATTCTGTGACACCTGGACTTGCACATCTGCAATCTGACAAGGGGATAAAAAAAACACGACACGTTGACCTGACAAGACCTGTGGATGAAGTTAGTCCACTACTTTATCTTATCATTTTCCTCGTTTTCCTGGCATTCCTTACCTGATTTTCATGCCAGCGTTTAAGGTCCTCTGCATTCTTCATGGCAATCTTCTCATAGTTGGATCTCATGTCCTCCATAATCTGAGAGAGGTCCTGACCTTTGGGAGCATCAACATCCACCTGCACGCCGGACTGAGAAATCTGATTCCTTATCTCCATTACCTCCTGCAGGAAGGTAAAAGGGTTAGGGAGACGAAAAGGTCTGGAGAAACATGTTTTTTCTTTTTTAAATTAGAGAGTTGAATTTGAATTGCTGAATGGCTATGAAGCCTATAGGATTTTTCATATTGTGCTAAAAGGAAATATGTAAAAAAGTTTTTTGCTTTTACATAAATACATGTATGTTAAAGGAGAATTGGTGCCTCCCTGTGGAGCGTGTGGCTTTAAGCATTTTGAGAAATATCTGTATGTAATTTGCATAATTCATCTACAGTTAGAGGTTAGGGAATTTTTTATTGGATTTAATCATCCATACTCTAAAATCTTAAATCCTTAGATTGTGCAGCGAACATAGGTTACAGGTTTTATTTCTTCATAAAAAACATTTTCACTGTGTGGATGAAGTTGGACCACTTTAGATCATTTCAGAAACAAAATTTATAGATTGATTGAACCTGGATTAAAATTTTAAATTAAATTTGTGTTTTATGAAACCATAATTTCATGTGGAAATAAAATTGCACTCTTTTCAAGAACACTCTGGAAACACCGACCGAGTGTTGCTATTTAGATGCAAAATGTTAGTGAGTCTTGATACCTTGTTTCATTTTAAGAACAGAGAAAGCTGATCTCCACAGCTTGGTGATGATGCTTTATCTTAGCACTGGAAAGAAACTTGTGACTCTGTTGCTAATGTGTGTTAAAAGCTGCAAGGTCACAGATAAATCCAGGGAAATTTGGATGCAAATACCTAGGATCTCAACAAATAAATATCCTAGTGGGATATTTTTGCTACATATTTTGCTACAAATCTAATTTATTTCCATAGTAAAAGAGAAAGGACATACTTTTTACTCTGTGTTTAAGCTGAAATTGTAAACTGGTTTTGAGCAATCCCTTTGGGTTTCAAGAACCACTTTGCAACTGTGACATTTTCTATTTAAGAACAAATATTGTGCCCCAGGGGAAAGTGCTAAACATAAAGAGACCCTGCAAACTCACATTTTCATGGTTCTTTTTCAGGAAATGGAGTTCTTCCTTCACAGCTTCGATCTCACTTTCGATGTTCAGCCTGCTCATGTTGGTTTCGTCGATGACTTTCTTCAGGCCAGCGATGTCGCCCTCCACAGACTGGCGGATCGCCATCTCATTCTCAAACCTGTTGCAGGTCAGACATGCAAACACCATGACACATTTCCAAAAGATGATGGAGTTAAAGGAATCGATGTGGAGAACCATAAAAAAGTACATACTTCACTTTGAAGTCATCTGCAGCAAGACGGGCGTTGTCGATCTGGAGCACAAATCGAGCGTTCTCGGCTATTTTGTCAAAGATCTGCAAGAGAAAAAGTTATTTTAGGTGTAACATATACATACGTGTATGCAACCAAAATAAAAAATAAGGATATAGTGCCCTTTAAATGCAGATAATTTTTGAGAGGGCTCCTCCATAGATGTAAAAGTCTGATTTGGCGCATTTACTTCCCAGTATTTAACGGCAGAAACCCAAGAATTAAGAGCGTAGGATTGTTTGATTCATAGCAACATTTGCTTATAATAAAAAAGGAACCATAAATTGCAGAACAGGAAGAGGGGGATGTTCCTGTGGCAAAGCAAAAGTTTGTTTTAGCGTTGCTATATAAACGGTTTCCTGTCTGAAGAAGTCACGCAAATAACTTTTTCTTCTCTCCAGCTTTCAGCTGCATGTTGCTGTCAGTCTCTTGATTCACTCTGGGGTTGTATGCGTGCACAGATCTTGGAAATTCTTTCTGACTGACTCTCAGCATTTTTTTTTTTTTTTTCCTGTGGTCATCCGTCCTGCCACAATAAACAGACTAAATTCTTGTGCCCTTTATGCCAAGATAGTCACCATAGATGTGCCATGACATGATATTGAAGAGCTGGACCCTGGAAAGGAATGTGACATTTGACTCTCTGGGACTGGAGCTGATTGTTATACAACCACTGCACTGCAGACATCTTTCAGTGTGTGTGTGGATGTGGTTTACTACACATCTGTTTCCCATTGAGGCTCTCCCACACCAGAGCGTGCTTGTAGAATCACCATCTAACAAGCAGATTCTTTAGGGTTTCTTTTTTTTCCCCCCTGGTCTTCTCAGTGAGCCTCTTGTGATTCAAACCTCGTGTTAGTGATTCATTGGAGGAAGTTCTGGCCCATTTGAAGCACTAAAGAAAACTCTGCAGAGGGAGGGTTGTAGCTTAGCAACCACACCCTTCATTTTCATAAATGAAATCTGATAACTTTTGAAGATAATGCAACCTATTTTTAAAAATCCCAACTAGGCGTCTTGTTAGTTTGGAGCACACATATAAGGGGCCATTTTCACCACTAAAAATCTACTTTTTGTCATTGTTTATGTCTTTAAGCAAAAGAGAGTCACAGATCTCCACTTTGAAGAACTACAAAGTTTTCTTCTCACCTGGTTGCGCAGGTCTTCTATGATGGGTTGGTACTTGCTGTAATCTCTCACATCCTGACCGCCCTTCTCCATGGCCTCCCTGATGTTCATCTCCAGCTTCTTGTTGGCCTGCTCCAGGTTCCTCACCGTCTCCAGGTAGTTGGCCAGACGGTCGTTTAGGTTCTGCATTGCCCCCTTTTCATTGCCCAGGATGCCGGCACCGCCACCGCCACCAGATGCAGCAGCCCCGCCAAAGCCTGCTCCCGCTCCGCCGCCCAGGGCGCTGCTGAGCTTGAAGCCGCCAGAGGAAGATGACATGGGAGCACCGGAGCGCAGGGAGGATGCAGAGGCAGAGGAGATGCGGGCCCCATGCCCTCCGGCTCCACCATAAATACTGTGAGCTCGGTACTGAGGAGCAGAGTGGGTGAGGGAGATCCGGGAGGAAGGGATCTGCATGTTGGAACTTCTGTAACTCATCTTGAAGAATTGCAGGAAGAGGTGCAAAGAGAAATCAGAGCTGTAGAGGCTGACTGCTGGCCGAGTTAGAAAGTGACGCTGCCAGAGGGAAGTGGGAAACTTATACTGCTGCCTCTGTCCTCCAATAACAGCTGGCCTCTTAGACCCTGCCCACTTCACCAACCGCCTCCCTGCTCGCTCCTTCTGTCGCCTGCTCACATGTTCTGTTTCTTTATTTCCTTTTTTAAGCCCACAATGTGTTTTCTGTCACCATGGTGATGCGTGAAACACTTTTGGCCGGGAAAAAGGCCTGAAGGTTGTTAGAGCAAACTAGACCCCACACATAAATTATTCATCAAAGCAAACAGAACAAAGTTACATTTACACCCTGCTCAGGCAAAGGTTTGCTTTAAAGGTAATAGAAAACTGATCCTGAACACTGAAGGTTCTGCATGTCAATAAGAAAGTTGCTCAAAACTAATAACTATTCACAACCCTTGAACTATGTCTCCTGGACTCCAACCATGCGAGGCAAATTCTTGCGGTTTGTCCATAAAAGGCAGAACGAATGAGATACTGCATAGTTTCTGTGTTTGTGGTCAGCAAGTCCTAGAATAAACAGAAGTAACCAGCCTTCTTATCTCCACCGAGCTAAACTCAAGATAACACCGCTGCAGAAGCAGGAAACAAGACCGAGGTGATACGCTCATGAACACATTTATAATAAGGAGTAAGTTTCACACTGAGCTGCTTTGCTGACTAGTCACACAACTAAACCCTGAAGGTATCATGGGGGGGTTTATTTGATGAACAAATGCAAAGAAGTAGTACAATAGTAGATGGTGGTCAACAGTCATGACAAGTATATTTATGTTGCATCAGATACTGCATAGTTTCTGACTGTCAAACTCTCATTGCAGAAACACCTGCAAGTCTTTTTGGGTAGGTCTCTATCAGCTTTGCACATATAGAGAATAAAATGTTTCTCATTCTACTTTGAAAAGGAAGCTTGACCTCACTCATATTGAACAGATTCTCAAGTTGAGTAAATTCTTGAGTTGGACACGTGCATATGACTGGATCTAATGCATTACATCGCAGCTCTATCTCTATGTTCAGGGGTTTTGCCCCACTGGAAGGAAAATCTGCGCTCTTGTATGTAATCTTTGTCAACTTCTATCGAGTTTTGTTCCTATTTTTTCTTATTTATCTCCATTGATTATATCATCAAATCTGACCACTGACCCTGTGCCTGCTAAAAAAAAAAAAAGTGCCTGCCTTAACATGATCACAATCACATGATTTTTGGACTCATCTGACCAAAACACCTTCTTTCACATGTTTGCTGTGTCGCAACCCTACACGGCTTCTGACCATTTCAACAACAGAATACACTATTTCATGAAGATCAGATTCATGACATGTTCATCCAGGAGCTGATGAATTGTGAGATGAACAGTTCATCAATGATTCTCTTCAAGGTGAATCTCTGACAAGCAAGAGATAATCCCGAACACAGAGACTTTAATCTCTTTATCTTCCCTAGTTATATCATGAGTTCTTGATTAATGGTTGCTTTTTGTTTTTTTTTGCCCAGCCTGTTTTGATGGATGACCAGACCAGGCGGTCTGCTATTGCCTCTTCTTTTTCAAATATTGAAGTAAACATAGATATTAAACTGTTTGTAACCTAATGCTGTCTTAAATTTCTCCACAACTTTTTCTTATATTAAATTGCACACAGATGAACTCTGTCGTCAGATTAAGTAACTTCTGAAGGCAATTCGTTACAACAGTATTTCAGAAACAGACCATCATACTGACCTTTAAGCATTCTTGTGTCAGGGTTGGGGCTGCTTCACTTCGTCATGACCTGGATGACTGGCCATACTTGATGGAATAATGAATGAATTTCCAGCCACCAGTGCAGGACTTTAAGCCAATCGCACTTTAGTTGTGCAGCAGGACAACAAACCAAAGCACTGTGGCAAAAGCCACTTATGAATGACTCAAAATTACATTTTGGAGTGGCCTAACCAAAGCCTAGACTATAATCCAAATAAAATACTGTTGTATGATCTTAAACTCACTGTTCAACCCCAAACACCCCAAAGTAAATGAATTTAAATATCTCTGCAAAGGAGAGCTTGTCAAAATTATTCAGTCGTGATGTTGAAGACACCTTTCCAGTTTAATTCAGTTCCAGTTAAATATTTGATTGATTCCAAAGGTTTTTTTTTTTTTTGTGCAATTACTAATCCACGTAGTGCCAAGTTAGTTTGGATAGCTTTTGAAAACCACCATTTGCAAACATAATTTTGAATTCACTAAGGTTATCTGTATCCTATATAAAAATATCACAAGTGTGACAAAATAAAAACAAAAAACACTGAAGACATCTGCAATGACAAACACTTTTCACAGCACTTTTGCCACTTTTCCCAGATTTTCATTTGTAAAACATTATGCAAGCCACAATTTTTCCCTCTAGCCCACAACTATGGTCTACTTTGTGTTGGTCTATCACTAAAATCCCAATAAAACACAGTTTACGACTGTATAATGTCACAAAAAATGAAAAGTCGCTTTATGAGACGACTTTTAATGGAAACAAAATGATATCTAAGCTTCCGATGTTTTCAGCAGCTCCGCAGGAGATGAGAAGCCTGAGAAGCAAAAGTCAGATGAAACCTGACTACAGTCAAAAGGAAAGAATGGATGTTCTCATTTACCAGTCATACTGCAGGCATCCATTACTGTCTCTGAGGATGTTGAAAAAGTGTTATTAAAGCTTTAACAATAGGACACGAGAACCAGTTTTAAGTACAGGAGTGTGAAAAGTGATCTTTATTTATGCTGATTTCTTGGGAATTACAGGTCAGCCTCGTTCTCTTTCTTTTTTTTAAATTTTATTAGAGATCCATCTCAGTGTCCCCAATTAACATGTTGTTAACAAGCTAAAGCATGAAAATAACCTTCATGAAGATAAGAACGAAAACGTTACTTGACAATGACCCTTCAGCATGACCCAAAAAGACTATTGGAAAACTTTTGGAAACTCTGAAGTAGCGGCTTAAGAGAGAATAAAACCAAAATTATCCTCTCCTGGGAGGAAACCCCAAACATACTCCGCACCCTCCCGAGATCCCACTGCATTTATGCCCTTTTCTTTTCAAAGTTAACAAATCTTTGATCATATTTCATTGTATATCACCCTTCACATTATACTGACTAACTTTTTAAAACAAAAAAAAAGTCTCAAACTGCAGAGAACTGCAATAATCTAACTGCAAATTACAGGAAGGATGAATGAAAGCAGCGTGACTCAAACCTCATGACTGTCTGAATGTGTGTTGGCAACGTTTGATTCTCTCGGGGAAACCAAACTAGCAACTGGCAAACACAAAATGTTACATGACCAGCAGTTTTAGCCACAATGTAATTAAAATATCTGTTTTTGTATCTTTCTTGTAATACAGAAACACAAATAGGCTTCATTTGTGGAGTGTTGTTCCCTGCTTCTGTCTGAGAATTAGAACTGCACAATGTTTTCTAAAAGAGAGTTCAGGAAGGGCGAAGAATAGAAAAACTGGAACACATTTTAGTGTGTGAGTCAAATGACTGCAGAAATCTGGAAACTACTAGGAGGGGTTTATGTGTTTCACAAATGTTGGACCGCAGCCTTCATGTTACTGTTCTCATCTGGTCTGGCCTTGAATAAATCTCACTTCCCTTCCTGTTTTGCTTTAATCCAACATTAGTGCAAACTTAGTGCTCTCACACAGTTACAAAAGCCTCAGATAGTACTAATACCCCATTCATATTTAGTCACATTACAACAAATGTCTATGTATTTTACTGATATTTTATGTGATAAACCAGCACAAAGTAGTGTAAAAGAATACCTCCATTAAGGCAAAGTGGCTTTTTTCCTTTAAAAGTATTTTTTTGATGTCCAGATAAACAGATAATTTGCATCATCCTGAGTACATAAAAATAAAGAAATAGAAATCAGCTAGTCTTTTGAGCAGCTTTTGGACATGAACAAATGCAGAAGAGTTGATTCTTTTCAAAGAGCCTTAATCCTCACCTCTACTGGTGACATACAGACAAGCAGAGCTATGATATAGCTAAAGTCCCTAAAAGTAACTAAAACGTAAATCAATGTAATTAGATATGATACTTGATCAGCACAAATATTGATCAAGTATTTAAAAAGGTAGTCTATTTTAGTGACTTTTAATTGAACCTAGTTACATTTTCAGTAGTTTTTAGAGGCGTAAATTAAAAAAATATTCAAACTTTATGATCATTTTGATTTGTGCAATGCTTTTTGTCTGTAATTGTTGTCATTTTTAATAAGTAAGGTGAAGGTCAGCTTAATTGTAAAATTTCATTTTATTTGAAAAGCTTGCTTCCTGTTGAGCCCTATGTTACATTAGAAGGATTGCATAGGTGTGCAACAATGCCTATGCATTGTGTGTAACAATGCATAGGGATTGTTACATTGAGGTAATAAAATACTCATTGTTAAATTCATGGTTTGTAAGTGTCCTTTTCAAGAGTGCTCATCAAATGACACAGATATTTGATCTGTTGCCATAACAGTAGCCTACAAAACACTGGTAGTTTAATCTCAGAACAAATCCAACTCTTCTGGGAAGGATGGATTTATTAGAGTCAACAAACAGTCTCATGAAGACCAAGCCACACAGCAGCAACTTTGTGAAAAACTTTAAACCAGGATAAGGTTGTATAAACAAAAGCCCATTTCACTGAGAACTGTTTAGCTCATCATCTCAATTTGGAAATATTATGTTTCTATATTGGTATATGAGAAGAAATATATTGGTCATATAGAACAGACAATCCAATACAAAACACGAGTGATCATATAAAACTGAGAGGTATAAACTTGACCATAACGTTGCTCAACATTGAGTTAGTCTGTAACATGAACTACTAATAAGATAGACTCAAGATCATGGTTTTATTTATGAAAAAATGTGGAAAAGCTCAAAAGATATGAAAACATAGGCAGTAAAATAAAAAAACTCAAGACACAAATGCATGTTTTCACATATCTTGATGCATAATAGATGCGAGAGAGACTGCTTCTACATATGTGAGGGTGACACATTCTTACTCAGAGAGTTCCTGACATTCCCCCTCTCCACTCATTTCTCCCTTTTCCTCCTCCCTTCCTGGCTGACTACAGATGAAGTATTAAAATCCTCCCAGGGGGAAAGAAAAGACAAAAAAAATTGAACAAATTCAAAGATGTTTATTTTTTTTTTTTTTGCCATTTTTATGGGCAGTACAATTGACAAAATGTGAGGGGCACACATCACACCGCAGCTCAATGAAATGTGTCGACTCAGAGACATTTTCTCTGTTGGTTGTCATGTCCATTTCGAGCTCAAAGACATTTCACGGGAAGACTTTAAAGCATTGACTGGTCATTATGTGTAAATTCTGAAGAGCCAGATCTATTTCTCAAACTCAACAGTACATGGTTGTCTGGTTTTTCATGTTACGATCGTAAACTCGTTAAAGGATTTTTCTTTTTTTTATATGGTGGAAAAATTGCCAAAGAAAATGCTCAGTAAGTGGATGATTCTGTCTCTTTTGTTCAACTTGTCATAATAAAATGCAAACCAAGGATTCTTTTGATTTTCCCCTTTTAAAGAGTCTACAAAGATATAAAAATGTGAAAATGATCTTTATTTTACAGAAATTGTCTGACAGGTTCTATGTGTGACGCTTGTGATTTTCTCAAAAAGGATTATTTAGTAATATTTTCCCTCCCACTGAACAAATGTACAGTACTACAGAGTGCAACCCTTTTTATTGATATTTTGCTCTTTTTTTAAATCAACTTATTTTAAGTAATGGAGTTCTTAAGCAGTCTGTCTGAACAACGGAAACTGAAACACACAAATGTTCTCTTGAGGAAAATCGAGTGATGTTAAGTATCTGTTCGTTTAAATAGTTTTAACTGCTAAGTTATAGCAGTGGCCCACAGGTGGCAGCATCACGTTACAATTTCTCCAGCCGAAGTGGAAACACTGTGCAAGCAAACGCTCCAGGAGGGTTTGTTCTGTCCATTTGGACACTAGAAGGCAAAAGTCTCAACTTAAACGGTGGTGTAGCTGAAGGATAAAAGGGTCTCCACATTTACTGGGTCTCAAAAAAAGGATACAGTCAATATTATCATTTTTAGAATGGACAAAAATACATGAAAAAAAAGGCCGGGGCTAAAGTAAGAAAAAACTAAAAAGGTTTTGACATGAAAGCAATCTATAGATCATAATCAGTAAGTAATAACTAAACAATTTCCTCTTTTTTTAATGGGTTGATATTTTTACGCTTCTCAAATAGAGGCCAAGTCTGTCACTAGAATGTCTTAAATTGCCTCTAAAACTGCATACATCTGTGTAAAAATACCAGATTGGGTAAATATGTTATTTTGAAGCTCTTCCACCTTCTACATGACATAAAATCTGCACAATTCAACTGAAAAACAACCAAATTGAAGAATGAAGAATAAAACAAGAATAAAAAAATGCAATAATCTGATTGGACAAGTGTGTATACTCTTCACTAGCCGAAGCTCTATTGAAATGTTTGAAATAGTTTTTTTATTCAGTATTCTTTTATTCGTTCAGCATGGCCCCAGACAGATTTGGTGACGCTTAAACCCTCAGAATTGACCAGACGTGTGTTCAAATTTTATGCAACAAATTTCTTTTGATCTTTTTGTTACTTCAGCTGAAACAGTAGAAATGAGCAAAACTTTATTTCAGCTCAATCAAATTTGCTGCATTTGATTAAAATGTGTGACTGTATGAAAACAATGTAATATTTATATGTAATATTTTCAAAATATTACATTGGCCTAACACAAGTCTTTGTAAAACAGACATGTGGGATCAATTAAAAGTACTTAAAGTGTTTAAAGGTAGATACTTTCAAAATAAAATTTTTAATATAGTAAATGAGCTTCATCAGAACATAGGACTTAACATATTTCTTAATAACCTACTCATCATCTGCTCTAAAGTTATTTGGTTAACTGACTCCGATAAATAACTTACATGGCTGAAGTCAAACAGGGATCCATACTAACTCTAACTGGAACAGAATTTGTGAATTTGTGCATTTTAGCACTTGGATACAAACTGATTCTGTTTACAGATATAAATTATAATAAAGCAGCAATGAAGTCGTAACATGTGGGTAAGGAATAGATCGAGGAACTGGCAAAGGGTCCAAACATATACAAAGCCAACAGTGGTTTTTTTTGTTTGTTTGTTTTATTCAATGTGATGGCATTAAATTTCTATCCTGACTTTGTGTAGGTACTTTTTCTGTTTTATTTGTCTAGAGTGAGAAATAAAACCTGTGCATTTTTATTTGCATATGTTGCAGCTCTTGCAACATATGCTAGAGTTGACAATGCAGTCAAACTTGAAAACTTAAGATAAAACAGAAAAATCAAAGTCTTCTTGCAGACTTTGATCAAACATTAAACTTACTCTATTGTCCTTGTAGTTACTACTATCTATAAATAGATAGTATTGAGTAGCTATAGTATGTGAAATATGTTTAAGAGCGCATTAAACGACAGGAGCAATAAAGCATTAAGGCCAAGAACCGTTTTACTTGTTGACATTTCTTTGCAGTTTCATGCATCCCACCCAGTTCCCCCACCGATCCCCATGAGTCAGCCAGTGCTTGTGAAACAGATTTCTTTCTTATCTTTGTTAATTGTCTTCTCATATACCACACCAGCTCCTCTTCTCACCCTTGCTACCATCTGACTTGTCGCACATACGTGTGTCTCTCAGCACATTCCTGCCTTGGTGTGTCATTTAGCAGCTCTGCACAGGAGGACATCTTTGGCTTTCTTTGAGATTTGAGAGTAAAGTTTGCAAATTACCCTCTGGGTTCTCAGATTTCCTGATCAAATAAGGAATTGTATCAAGGATGAGAGAAGCAACCTTATTCAGATTCAACCCAGCGAGCTGTGGATTTGTGTAAGGGAAAAATCAAAAGTTGGTTGACTTGTACATATAAGGTCATTTCCAAGTTCAGCACAAGAACTCCTTTGTGAAGAATCACGTCACTCTTTGAGAATAGCCAAGCAAAACATGTGTCTTTTAACAAGACAGCTTCAATTGTTGTACATTTGTAAGACGTGCCACCTCCTGATAGGTTTTAACAATTCAAAGTGTTACAAAGGTAGTTAGGGTGGCAAGGAGACTGCTCTGGTTAAAGTTGGCAGCAGCAACATGAATCACAAACCTGCCAAGCTACACATGCATCATGATTTCCACACAATGAGATTCGAAACCTTTTTTTAAAAACGGTGAAGTCTTCCCAGAAAGCTGTTTAGATTTGAGATATGTGATGTCATGGCAACAATAGCACCTCCACCCCCCACCCACCCCCCCCACCCCCACCACACCCACACACCCACACACAGACAGTACACGCATTCATACATTCATCCAGTTTTCTGTTTCTTGTTTTTCATTCTTAAATATTTCAAGTCATCAAACCATTATTACATATTTTTTTATGCTGACACAGGAAACCTTCTCACAATTAACAAAACCTGACAGTCAAGCAGCAAAGCACCAGTTCAGATCTGTTCAACTAAAATCACAATAACATCTTCACATTCTTTGCAAAACACAACACACAATGATTTCCAAAACACTAACCAAACCTTCGTGCCTTTAACACTGAAACTGATCATAATGTAGCTTCCTTCTGTGAGTTTCATGCGTCCCACCCAGTTCCCCCACACTGATTTGGTGTGGAAAACTCCCCCCAAAAAACTACAGGTATGGATTTGTCTTTTTGTCACTCCAGAAGATTTTTTTTCCCACATTGTCAAACCCAGTTGGGGAAAAAGAAGTGGATTATGACTAATGTGATCTTTTTTTGGACTTTGTTAATTCTAAAAAGTTGGGACATGAAGAGAAATAAATTAATGCATTAATGATAGAAATGTTATTGGTCTGCCCAACCAATGTCATGTGATGTTGGCGAATTTATTTGTATACTTTCTCTGTGTAAATGCAATAAGTGTTTTAGGATGAACACTGCATTGCCTGAGTCCAACAGAATGAGACCAGAATGTAGAGCGCATTGGAAGTTTTGACAAGAAAATCGGGGTTTTGTAAGTAAGTAGTTTTAATTGAATTGTTCCAGTTTAAAAAACATCTGAGTTAAAAGTTTCAAGTGTTATGGAACAAATAAATCAAATAACACGCAGGTACTTATGAGACTGATCACAATCTACATGGCTCCTCTTCCATGAGAACTTAAGGTGTTGAGCTCAACTTATTTCTAAAATCCATGCAGATATCTTTTTGTCTTGGTGAGATTTAGCATTAGGTTGAAATTGAGAGCGAGAGAAAATGTTTTCTCAGTCCTTTTATAATTTGGGTTGTATTGAAACTAAGGTGGGGTCTGCTGATAGGAAGACGGACTGACCGCATTTGTTTTTGACCTCACAGATATAGGAGGAATTCACTTGGTGGGTGAGCATATAAACACATCAATCCAGACAGATAATGAAAGTGCTCAGAAAAATAGCTGAGCCACAAGTTCTTTTCCTTGGGCCAATTGTAAATGCATCCTTGATTACAATTAGTGCACTTAGCTATTTTATACATGGGTTCATATTTTTGACTAGTGACGATTTTGGACAAGGATTCTTGAATAAAATTCACCAAGTAAATGGGTAGATCTGCTGTTTCCACAACTATGAGACATATTGTCACTTCTCAGCACCAACATCACACTGAGCAGCTGAGTCTCACTGACACATCTATGATAAGAGGCTGTGAAGTGGATAAGATGGTGATAAAATTAGATTCTTAATTATTTCCAAGGTATGAATTTTTGTAGATATAAAATAGGACAGGCATCGGTCAACAACCGTAAACCTACTAGAAGTTGAATTATTTCTAAAGCATAGGAAACTTTCAAATATTTGAACAAATTTGCCTCTTTTTAGGTGTTAGAACCGTAAAACGAAGAATGCTCTGACTGTTCTTGTGACTTGAGTCTCTACTTTGCTACAAATGTGTAACATGACGAAATTTTCTTTCCTGACATTGCCTCACGTCTGCCCTTCTCTCTCTCCTCTCCACTACAGCCAATCGCAGCCCAGCGGGGTCCCTCCCCTGCTCTGATAAATACCACGGAGGACAAGAGAGAGGCTCCATCTGCCCTGACTCTTCTCCTCTCTCACCACCTCGGTGCTACAGACTCCCACTGTGACCATGTCTGTCAGAGCTGTAAAGACCACCACCCTCTCCACGGTGTCATCCTCCAGGGGTCCCACCCAGGGCTACAGCAGCCGCTCATTCTCCGGCTATGGGGGCTGCGGCGTGGGGAGTGCCAGGCAGAGCTATGCCGCCCGCGCCTCCTATGGAGGGGTTGGCAGCAGTGGTGCTTCTGTTGGTGCTGCTGGAGGGTTTGGACTCAGGGGAGGTGGAGGGGATTTCGGCCATGTGGGCTTTGGTGGGGGTTTTGCCAATGAAGTGGCGGCCCCCATCACCGCCGTGACCGTGAACAAGAGCCTGCTGGCTCCACTTAACCTGGAGATTGACCCCACCATCCAGGCCGTCCGCATCCAGGAGAAGGAGCAGATCAAGACCCTCAACAACCGCTTTGCTTCTTTCATTGACAAGGTCAGTCAGTCAAGAGGTTAATATAATATCATGTTTGGGACCAGCACAACAAGCGGTGCGCTGGGCGGGGGAGCGACCATCTTTCACCCTATTATAGAGCTAATCTACAACAATATGGTAAGGCAATTAGAGCCATTGATTTGCCAAGGCTGTCAGGACAGGACACATTAGAAAAGGCAAAAGTTTATATTCACAGCAGAAACAGAAAACCAATAATGCACATTGTGTTGACCTGACTTTTGGGTTAGATAATAAAAAACTCAGGGAATGCAAAGGAAATGAGTGCTCTACACACCAAAGCAGGTGATCAGCCTTGGGACATTGCCTTACAGAACGACATTCTTTAAAATTATACTTGTGGAACAAATCTGGGAGGAATTATTTGTTCTGCGTAGAGCCTAAATAAATTCACTCAAAGAGCTCAGGATGAAAAGTCACTCTCAATCCAGCAGTGTTTTTGAGAAATATCTTGTCGAATCACTTACATAAGCTAAAGTTTCAGGGGTCTGTTTTACTCACTGGTTATGAGTAAACAAATTTCCTGTGTTTTTTCCTTTTTTAAAGCGCAGTTGCAGCTTGTACAACCATAAACGGAAAGGAGTGGAAGTAATCTGAGAACTAGCACCAAGAGATAAACCTCATGTTTTGAGGATGTTCAGTAAATCTTTGCACAAGAAACTTGAACAATGCCTGTTTCATGAGGCCAAGAAAGCTTTTACGCTGAAGGAAGAATGGGTCATTGTTATACCTCCTAAATTAAACATGACAATTCTTTTTACAGAGCAACGCTTGTTTTCTGCAATGGACTTGTTTAAATTCTTCAGTGAGTGGTAATTTTTCAGTGCTGTAAAGTAGTTTTCTTTATTCAAGGAGGCGCTCAATAATGAAAGGGGGTTTTAAATAAAGCCTGCAGTAATTCCTTGGATCTCAAACCAAAGTTCACTCTCCCTTTGCTTCCCGGACCGGTGTGACAGCAAAAAAAGTACTCACAGAACTGTGTGCCTGTCATCATGGTGACTCTGCCTAAAGGTGGGATGGCACCTGGGACACAACAGCACATTGTGTTTAACCATAGCATTCCATGAAAAATATATTATTTTTAAGCTAACTTTTAGTGTCTCTCACCAGTCAAACTTATTGTTTTTTGACTCAACTCTGGACTTTACATTATTAATCATCCATTTGTTCTTTGACAAGAAAAGGACTGTTTGTGTTTTTACAAATGAATATAGGTTGCAAAATCTCACTCTTTTGTAACATCATAATAGTCATTAAGTTTAACTTCAAATCATAAGCTTTAATGCAGACTTCTATTTCTGCATCATCAGCCGGTGGGGCACTTAGAGGACATGTTCATAACTCAGGAACCACTTGTTGAGGTCGACATGACAGATAACTTCTGGTTGTTCTGCACTGGGAAGAAAGCCACACGAGAGAGAATAACCATAAATCTAACTAGTGACTCTCTTTGTCTTCAGGTACGCTTCCTCGAACAGCAAAATAAAATGCTTGAGACCAAGTGGAAGCTTCTGCAGGAGCAGACCACGTCTCGGTCCAACATCGACACCATGTTCGAGGCGTACATAGCCAACCTTCGTAAGCAGCTGGACAACCTGGGTCATGAAAAACTCAAACTGGAATCCGACCTGCACCAGACGACGGGCCTGGTGGAGGACTACAAAATCAAGTATGTGGAGCTGCGGCTTAAACACTAACACTGGTTTGATTCTTTTTCAACCTCACATTCTGGAAAGTCAATTTTTCCCAAAAGTCTTTTGTTGTAGCTTTAATTGGCCTGTATTAATCACCTTGATGTTTTAAAACCAGGGGGGCGGGGGAACAATTCAGAAATATTCCCAATTTAAGATCAGGCATTTGTCAATACAGAATGTAAGTCCGATACTTCGCAGTTAACTGAAGCAGTATGCTAAAGACAGTATGTTTACTCTTTGTTTTTATATGTCTTATTAATTTGGATCTCAGTGACTCTTGTTTGAGGACAGCGTTGGTAACATGACACATAAAGTTAACATAAGTTCTCATTGTTTCTGCTTTCTGAGGTATGAAGAGGAAATCAACAAGCGCAATGAGTGTGAGAATAACTTTGTCCTCATGAAGAAGGTTTGAGTGAATTTACCTACCCAAATAATGCATCGGGACATTTCTATAAACTGTCTGGTATTCACCATTACATACTATGATTGCTCTGTCATCTGAAGGACACAGATGCAACCTACATGATCAAAGTGGAGCTGGAGGCAAAGCTGGATGGGCTCTCAGATGAGATTGAGTTCTTGAGGCAGCTCTTTGATGCAGTAAAAACCTTTTATGACCACACAATTCCACATTAATGGCTCCTGATTTACAGCTTATTTGAATATCTCATCATTTTCTGTAGGAAATTAATGAATTGCAAAGTCAGATCAAGGACATATCTGTCGTAGTGGAGATGGACAACAGCCGCGATCTTGACATGGATGCTATCATTGCTGAGGTTCGAGCTCAATATGAAGACATCGCCAACAGGAGCAGAGCGGAGGCTGAATCCTGGTACCAGAACAAGGTGGTACATAATTTCTGATGACTTAACATAAAACCTAATTGATGCATAGCCATATTGTTTTTTGTTTTGTTTTTTTCTTTTTGTATAATTATTGTATAGCTTTTTTTAAAATACTAGTCTTATAATCTTCCTTAAATGTTTCTTCATATTTAGTAACTGGCTAGAATAGGAACAATCCACACATGTTTCTCAAACATGCATCAGGTCCCACATGGTTACAAACACCAGCAAACAGAAGCGTTTCTTGTGACTCTGACACAAATCCTATCTCTACAGGATCCAAAAATTTTGACTTGCTGAATTTACCTTGTTACCCTCTTCCATCTAACTTCCACGCTGGGAAAGTGAAATCTCTGGCTTGGAAACATGCCTGGTTACGTCTGCATGTTATCCCTCTGGTGGTCATATGTGGCCTCCATCTGTTCTACCATTTCTACTACCCTGGTAGATACTGACCTGAGGACAATGTCTGGGTGCAGATCTTTCATTGGGGTAATTGTAGGAATTTGGTACGTTGAGAGTAATTTTCATAGGATGGTTGTTGCAAAAGGGCAACAAGTTGTGTTGAGTTCCATGTATCTGAGGTAGTTTCACAACATTAACAAAGCTGATTGCCATTTAGGAATGTAATGTTAGTGTCATGTTGACACTAACAATTTCCTGACCTATGTGCAAAATCATGCTATCAAGACCAAGGTATAAGGTAAGACTTTTTATCTACAAACAATAAGAACTGTGCAGAAGTCAAGCCCCCTCAGGACAGAGCTGGATTTAGTATCGTTTGAAGGAGAGAGACGTAGGTTAGTGGGAGTTCATGAGACTGAGGTAGGTAAGGAGGGAGGCTGGGGGTTTATTGTGGCTTGAGGCAGGTATTAGAGGGGCAATCCTGTCTCCTGGTATGGAGCAAGGAGCACATATGCATTCAAGACACCAGTTCTGAGAATGCTGGGGAGTCCGATGAACCAGGCGGGATGTGAGTCTGATGGTGGAGAGCTTCAGACTCTGCTCTGCTCTCTCTGGTCAGACCATTAACATAAAAAATTAGTACTTGTGTAACTTCTAAGAGGCAAACGGAGTCAGAAGAAGCAGATGGAAAAACATAATTAACTTCAGATGTCAAAATGAAACGAATGGGAAATTAATGAAAAATGTTTGTGTTGCAGTATGCAGAGATGCAACTCTCAGCTGGAAAATACGATAACGATCTAAAGTCAACCAGGGCTGAAATCGCAGACATGAACCGCAGAATAATGAGGCTCCAGTCTGAAATTGACATGGTTAAAGCTCAGGTGAGAAATCAAGCCTAAACTTTATATGGCCTGCTTTCTTTACTGTCTTATAACTTTGGATTCACATTTTTGAATACTCATTAATTTGTATTATTAGACGTCTCGGATTCAGAGACTTCTTTGTTTCAATTTATCAAGCCTATAGGTTTTTTTTTTTCTTTTTTTGTGCCTTTTCACAACTCTCTCTGTTTATGTCCTCCCACTCTTAGAGAAACAACTTGGAGGCTCAAATAGCTGAGGCTGAGGAGCGGGGTGAGCTGGCAGTGAAGGACGCCAAGCTGCGGATCAGAGACCTGGAGGAAGCTCTCCAGAGAGCTAAACAGGACATGGCCCTGCAGGTCCGCCAGTACCAAGAACTGATGAATGTGAAGCTGGCTCTGGATATTGAAATAGCCACTTATAAAAAGCTACTGGAAGGGGAGGAGATCAGGTAGCTCAAGCGCCACCCGGTGGTGATGATGAGAACGGCATCCACGTGAAAAATGAAGTTGGTTTCTATTTCTTCTGCAGGCTAGCAACAGGAATCAAGACCAGTGTGTCTAAGCAGACTTGTAAGTCCACGCTGTGGTTGCATGGAAATAAACACATCGACACAAACAGCATCACTTTGGCTTTTAATCTTTTCTCTCTATTTACCACATAGCCTTCAACTATAATGCTGCCTATAACCTGGAGACCTCCCGTATCCCATCCTACGCCTGTTCTTCCCTTGATTCAGTTAAGGTTAGTGGCACTTCATCAAGCAGCGGTTTGACCTCTGCCCTCGAAGACGGGACTGTGAAGACCACCACGGTGACCACGACCGAAACCGTGGCGACCACGACAGAGGAGAAGGAGGCAGAGGCCCAAGGAGTAACCGAGGAAGAAGAGAAGAAGGAGGAGGAGAAGGCGGAGGCTGAAGCTGTGGCTGTAGCTGAATAGTGCTGTCTTGATTTGTTCCTGATTTTGATCTTGGTGACTAAAAATAAAGCACATCTTCCCAACCTATTGATCATTCCTTTAAAACTCAATGAATTAAAACTATTTTCTGATGCAGGAGCTCCAATAAAGCACTGCTGGATGAGGCAGCTCGATTTCCAAACCCTGAAACTTTTAAAGGGGGCATATTATGCAAAATAATTTCTTTTCTTTTGCTTTATGTCACGTTTTGATGTTATTCTGCCATCAAACACTAACCTGGAGTGTTGCTTTCATTTATTCATTCATGTTTGAGAAACCATTGAATCTCCTGTGGCAGCCATTTTGGTATGGAGAGCTTCCATATCTGGGTGGGGGTGCCTTAACTCCTGCTCATACAAAGCGTCACCTAATTCTACAAAGCTCTTCCTTGGAGCTGCAGACTCCAGCCGAGCTTGTCTCAGAGAGAGAAAAACAAAACTATACATTTTTTGGTTGTTTTTGCAACTTCGTTAAAAAAAATGACTTTATTAAATCTTAAATTCTGTTTTTGCTTGGAATGAGGGATAATCGCACTGACACTTTTCACCCAGCAGATGGCGGTGCTGTGAAGCACAGCTGTAATGTGGACCTTCAATTCTTACTGTGAACATTTAAAAAAAATAACACAAGAATAAGGAAGAAAATGGAAATTTTACATATTTTATAATCTACATGGCGTCATACCTATATGTTGGCAACAATGTGAGTTTTCACTGGAAAAGTAAAAAAAAAAAATGCATTCAGGTCTGTTCTGAGTCACTGCATTAAAAACATTGATAAAAGGTTAGTTGCACTTCACTCAGCACCAGTAGGAAAACACTTGAAGCATCATGGTGGTATCATGGTATTATATAATGGTTTGTGTGTGTGTGTGTGGTATGTGTGTACTTATCACACACACATGCACAGACAAGTTTACCTATTAACAGAGTTAGAAAGAGAAACCGAATGGATATGAGGGATGCGATCGTTTCTTTCGCAGAAACACCAGACGAGTACCGGCCTGCATTGAAATTTCTGCTTCACAAAATCAATGGCTGGTCATGGCTTCTTGATAAATGGTGCCAGACCCTTTTCACAGTTACATATCCAACCAGCGTCCTCATAAAGCGATGGAATCAAAAATTCAAGTAAATACAAGTAAAACTGGGGTTAATCGGGGGAACAGCGATTGTGCAAATCTGACCAAATATAATTCAGTAGCAGAATTTTTTTCTCTTTTTCAGTAAAAAAAGGGGAAAAAAAGGGAAGGGAAGCTATCCAAGTCCATCGAGGAACAGGTTTGAACAAGGATAATGGATGGAGGTGCCCCACCCCAGGTCATGCAACCTCTCATGGAGTCAGAAACAGGAAACTTGCCAAATGCCCAAATCCCACCCAATGTTTGGCTTTGTTTCACAGACACTGACAGACGCTGAAAAAATAATGACCTAACAGAGCAAAAATGCCACCCCATAGAGGACCCACAGTTTGTAAACAGATTGGGTTTGCAGTAGTTTTTATACCTGACCTGAAGTGACACCTACAGTTCATCTCAGGTGGGAAAAATGACAGTACAAAAAAAAAAATCTTTGAAAGCCATTTGTGCACATGTACTTCACTTAGAATAGAGCGGGGCACACCCGTGGGTCACAGGTCGATCAAATTACTGACATGAAGAGAAAGAAACAGACACCCACACTGTCTGATGAATACTGCTTTTCATTAGGATGAACAAAAGAGAACAAGTGGGAAAAGAACCATGAATGTACAGAGATAATGAAAATAAAATATGCAGTGAGATGTCTGTTGTTTGAAAGCCTGATCATTTGTTGGTTATGTGTTATTTGTTATTTTGTTGATTTTTTTTTGGTTGTAAATATAGACTACCTGGGCATGACGGGTTAATGTTATTTCAAGTATTTGTGGGGTTTCTATTGATGCATCCAAAAAGACTAACATGAAGGTAATGGGGAAGTTTAAATTTTTTTAAAAGTTATTTTCTGTAAAGCTGGTTGTCTCTTAACTCAGAGGTCCAGGTGTGTTGCAGGAGCTGAAGAGAACCCAGTAGTAGTTGCCAGCAGCAGCAGACAGGAGCCTGTAGCACATGAAAAGAAAAGTGAAACAGGATTATTTGCAGCTTAAATAGTCCTTTCAACCTGCTAAGGTATGCTTGATATAGACTGTGTGTGAAAAATCATGCATGAGGGAGCATCAATGCTGGACCCAATTCAAAGGCGTTGCCTCACTTTTGCTGCTAACAAGAATATTTGGTTCTGGCGACTAACTTATCTATCTGTTGTTGCACCAGAGCATGACCTTTTCTGCTTCTTTTGAGGAATATAACCATGCTAGAATGACCTGATATGCAAATATGCAGATGATAGCGCCATGTTGTTAGATAATGGTAATGTATTAAAATATCATGTTGTAAAGCATTAAGGAAGAACAAACTGAAATCCAAATCAGTTAAGAAGACTCAGTTTTAAGTAACTAAATTTTAGAAATAAAACTAAATCTGCCATGACAAACAGAAAATAAACATCAACAGATTTCCTGGAATTGCTGAGAAAAAAAAAATGTTGTACTGTCGGTCAGACAATCAGACAGTGAATTAAATGCTCAAGCAAGAGATGACGAGAACGGAGGCACCAAAACATGGAAAGCAAAATTTACAGAATATACCTGGAAAAGCATAAAAGTGTATATTCTCTTTGTATTATGGATGTTTGGCGCCATTCATGTCCTCAATATGAACATGTGTTGAATTTTTCCAAGTTTATTTAGAATCTGTCATGCAAATGTATCTGAGTTGACTAACACTTGGGTGGCTTACCTGCTGGCCACACAAGTGGCTTCATACGCCCATTGATAAATCAAGTTCTACATTCAGAGTCTTGGTCACCTTCCAAACACTGAATCACACTTTTATTCTCTGACATATAATCACATGTATTCACTCAACAGCTCATTTATCTCTTGTGTGTTTAGCCAATGGGAGGAATGGGTCTACTTTACTCAGCAGATGACATGCTAAACTAACACTGTGCTTGCTCCACCTTGCTGCAACAATGCTGAGCTCAGATGTTCTGGTCTTAGTCATTGAAAACAGTGACAGTTGCTCTCCTTTCTATGATCACAATTAAGGACTTTGAGTTGAGAGACAGGACTTTTTGCAGAAAAATATTTCAAATACATAATACGATGGGTAAGAAGGTAAAGTACACAGAAAAATATTAAAGAATTCTGAACTGAGTAATTATATTAATGGATTAGTTATATTAAATATACTAATGGATTGGTGGGGTCCTTCTGAATGTCTTCAAACCTTGAAGTTATCAGTTTTGCCATCAGGGTGTGCAGTCTGCACAACATGCCTCTGTGGAGCTGCAATGTAAATACGTTCACACATGAATGGGAAGGAAAAGTGAACGCCTTTCTGTCTGTTTTGCTTAGAGGTCAAAAAGGTTGGAGTGTTGTAACACTGTGCTTAGTCATTAAGGCTTCCCGAATCACATTTCAATCTGAATGTTTTGTGTGAAAGCTGATTAAAATTGGCAGCTCAGAAAACCAAGCACAAACGCAGCATCTTCTCTGGCATTACATAAGAAAAACAGCGAAACCCACTGTTTCTACCAGCAGGGAACTTATTTAGATTTGAGTAACTGGACAAAGCTGAGAGCCATTCTGCCTTAATTCAATCCAGTTTATTCATGTTGCGCCAATTCACAACAACTCTCATTCAACTACCCAACTGTGCTTCAATTAAAAATGAAAGAAAAAGGAGAAAAATGTTGAATTGAGTGATTAAAAACATGAATTTAATGTCTTTTGAGTATAGTTCATTAAGCATGGTTTCAAAATCATTCAAAGCTTCGGGATTAAACACTTTCTGTCATTAATCCACTTGGTTTATTGCTGAAGTCAGATGATATCGAGGTGAAAACAAGATGCGGAGGAGAGAGTTTTTAAATGTGTCCATGTAGCCAAAACCCAACAGAATGACCCACCTACAGGCTTGGGCTGAAAACAGTCGAGAATAACAACACTACACACGTCTTACCTTTCCTTATATATTTGGTTATGCAAGGTCTTGAGAATTTTATCTTGACACACCTCATTGTTGCGGTGAAAAGCTATGCATGAGAAAAGTAGATATACAGTGAGAGTGCATGCATTCCTGTGAGAGCTTGAAGTTTGTGATCGAAGTTGGCTCGGCGTCTCAGGGATCGGATCACAAACAAGAACACAACCTGGACCCGTGCCCATGGATGAGCCGATACTAATAAGAAGCTTTTATCTCAACTGATCTGTTTCCAAATCATAAAACCCAAAAGCAAAAATGCAAACAGACACTGTTGCCAGCTGAGGGTTAAATCTATATTTATGAAACAGCAGCGGATTTTACGGCTACTAAAGATAGCGTGGCACTTTTTAAAACTTTTGAACAAACTTATCACTGCATTTCATCTGTAGCGTAAAAGTCTCTGAACATCTGCTATTCAGAGGCGCACCCTGTTGGATTATAGAAAAGATAACAAACTTCAGTAATCCAGCTGACATGTTGGTCCAGCTGTCAGATGAGGTTTGACTGGCAGGACCTCCCACTCCTGTCTGCAGAGGGTGAACAACTTGTCAGTCAGTGCAAGTGAAAAATGACAGATAAAAACCAGAGCTTTGTTGTGTTCTGTCAGCGTTGCTAAACAAGCGATTATGTCGTGTTTGTCAGAACATGAAAGGTGTAAGCAACGAAATGTGGCATTGTGGTTACTGAACTTTCATTTTGTCTATTCATTTTCACTTCTCACCATGTACCTGTCATGTATCAGTGTGTTCTGGTCTGATTATTTCCCTGTATTTATTTTGACGTGATCCCATGCAGGATGGTGATTGAGCAGAACTTACACGAGCCTAGATGAATACATCTTTGAAATCCACAAATATCGCCGTGAATTTCATTTCTGGACTTTTCAAAGTTTGGCTTGTTTTTCAAAAACACTGAGAGAAACACTGAGAGAAAAAATATTTTTGCTCTCAATTAATTAATGAAGATGTTTTACTTATAACATGCAGTACATCGAGACTTCAGTGAAACTATTGCTAAGATGAAAATATGCACACGAGTTTTCAATTAATAACCTACTGGGCTCACATTTTAACTTGCTTTGTGTACATATGCATTACAGCTTTCTTTAATTTTGCTTTAGTTGTGATTATTGTCTCAAAATGTTTTAAATTTGAAATACATTTAACTCACTTGTGAAACCTGTTTCCAAGATGGTGCACTGTGAACTTTTAAGTTAAATAAAAATGCCATTCCCTGCATGCATTGGGAGGAAAAGCGACACACCTGCACCAAGCATCTGCAAAAACTGAATAGCTTGTAGTTGTGCAGACTCTAGTCTTCCATGTTTCAGTTGTCTCCAACTTGAACTTGCAGCGGAATCCCAATCTGTTACTCAAGATGAGTGACAGAACCCTTTTTTATTTTGTACTCCTTTTTCATCACTAATGTTGGTGTGAAAAGATTTGCCAGTCTTGCAGGGATCACATCAAATCCTACAAAAACAATTTCTAAGTGAGACAAATTGTGGTGTAGCGATTTATTGTATTGCCTCTGGTGAAGGTTTGGTGCATCTAAACCATTAAACCTGACAGCTTACGAGACTAAATCACACAACCACAGGAGAAACATCATGAACCAACATGTTCCTGAGCTTCCTTTTTCTATTCATCACTGCCACTCACTCACACCTGCAGGATATTAAATTAAATTTTTACACTTTGAGAATTGGGTGCTATGGAGCCATTAAACGTGTGACTGGCAGGTTTTGATGAGTTGTGTTCCTGTTCACCGCTGCAGTACCACCAAACAGTATGGGGCAATTGAAAGGTATCGGCTGATTTTGCCTTTAGTAGTAAAAGCAAAATATAGAAACCGTTGCATAATTGCAGGCCTATCTCTGTGTGCTCATTCAACTAAATAGAAAGGACGAGAGGAGAGAATTAATAGAGAAGCAATCAAAAGGTCCATCATAACTCTGGAGGAGCAGCAAAGACCCACAGCTCAGGTCACCATGACAGCTTTTAGTTGTACACTCCACAAATCTAGCCAATTGGCCAGAATTCACAATTTTGCTGCCAAGACATTTAAGAAAATAATAATAATTTATTTTTTTTTTGTCTTGCAGAAGTTAATTTTTGACTTGGCCCCAGTTTCACTATGTATTAGCTGGACAACTAATCTGTGTTTCATCAAAGTGAAGGCAGTGAAAGACTTACCAAGTGGGCGAGTTACCTTCACAGAAAAACATAATGAGATGCCAATAACTAACATTATTACACTTCATCTGTCCTGCCCTTCTAGCAAAAGAAACTGCAAACCCACATCACAACTTACGCTGTCGTTGAAATTGTGCAACTTTTGCAAAAGTTTTAAATTATTTTATCTTAAATGCCCAGAGAAGTGTTCCCTGTTTGAGACATTAGGGAGTGAGGTTTGCTTTTAGCAAAATGGCAAAATCAATGCTGATAAGCAGTAAACTTCTAGCATCCTGTTGGCAGACTGAAGAGTAGGAGGGAAGGTTAATAATTTCCTACTATCAAAGCTGGCATCCTGGAAGTGTGTGGCTCCACGGCACTTTCTAACCTTCCTTCTACCTGTTCAAACAAGAAAGGCAGCAGGCATGTGTCGAGTAGTCTGCTTTTAGCTGCAACACTTCTCTGTTTCTTTTTAATCCTCTTTTGATGTTCTCACTCGATAAAGGATCAATCTTGAACCGTTCTTTTCACATGTTTACAAAGCACACATAGACATCTAACTTCTGTTTCACCAGTTGACAAAATGCTCTCCAATTTCTTAAACTTTCACAATCAAAATGATTATCTGCTATGCTAACTGACTCAGACCTAAACATATGCAAGCTGAGTCAAACATTTACAGGATCCACAATTTGGCTGCAACTGTAAAAAGAAATGTCCCACTAAATTAGTGTCCACTGTTATTGCAGTAACCCACATACAAAAGCACACATTCATACACACAAAACCACCGTAAACCACAATAAAGGAATTACAGAGATTATGACTATGCAGACATGCTGGTGGTTGCTAGGCATTGCCACAACACCAACAAATATGTGTCAGTGTGAACTAGTGTGTAGTAACAGTACAGACAGTCAGGTGTTGTTTACTTTATGACTTCAGAATGTGGGTAGAGCTTTAAATAAGACATCTGAATGCCTACAAGTAAGTTTCACTCAGATTCTGTGATAGACTGTGAGTTCTGATGTTTGTGAGACCTCAGGTTTGAAAAGCTTGGTTTCAACATCAGACAGGATTCACTACTTGTGAGAGACTTATAATCAGCCACTGTGTTGACTAACCATAACCACTCCCTTTGAGACTTTTCTTTTCCATTCGTTTGATTGTTAAACATTGTCTGTTGCAGTCAATGTGAAGTAGTAGTAGTAGTAGTAGTGGTAGTAAAGTTTGTGAACCTCTGAAAATGACGGATGTGCAGGTCAATATAAGGTCATTGTACAAGTAGAACCTACTCATTGGAGGTCAATGACATACAGCCCTCCTGTCATCTATGACCGCATGACAGAATATGATACCACTTCTACTGTCTACTGGTAAATAGTTTGAATATGCTTCAAGAAAAATGAATTTCATCTAAAAAATAATACAAGTTTCCTTTAGAAAAATGTGCTGTATTCTTTTTTGTAATTTTTTTCTCCAAGGATTTTGTTGGCTCCAGTGGTATTTTTCTGAAAGTAGGCTGACAGGAAGAAGGGGACGGAGAGAGAGGGGAGGACATGCGGAAAATGTCGCCGGGGCCGGGAATCAAACCCGCGACGGCCACATTGAGGACTAAGGCCTCCATACGTGGGTTGTGCTAACCCCCTACGCCACCACGGCACAGCCCTGTATTGTCATTCTCAACTAAATCAGCTACCAAATGTGGGCTGGAGCTATTATCTAAATCTTGTCAGCAGTTTAATCAAATTTTGTATAACAAAGCATGTTATATTTTCAAACTTATTACCAAAAATCAAGAATACTGTGTTGGTTGTTAATTTGGACTAAGCTAATTATTGCAGATTCTGTTATAGAACGGATGCAACTCAGACTCGAATTTCAGCAGCAACACAAAAATAACATCACTTAACATTATGCTACGCTACAGTGTCACCACTGATGAAGATTCATTTACCTTAAGAGGGCTGATGCTTGAAACTTAAAACCAAAGGCTTGACCTACTTTCTGAGTGAATTGACTGGTATTTATCTGACAACTTGGCAACACTCACCAACCATTGACATTTTATTCCTGGATGACCAGATTACTGTGAAAACAAACAAAGGAACTACCTTCCCCTAAAACAAGATGGTATCATTTCAGCAAAAACACAAACACTGCTCTGATGCAGCAGAACACAACGAATGCCACAACTTTCAATATATATTCACTATAAAATCAATGCACACACTTCAAAAATTAAACAAGACTTTTTGTTCCACTGTATCTCCTTCAGTTCCTTCAGTTCCTTCAGTTCCTCATGATTAGACCTGTGAAATATGTTTTCAATATAAAGACACAGTTCATAGTGCGACTGGGACTTTTATGGTTACAGCTGACCTTCATTTTCTGAACATTCCCTTAACGCCACTACTTGTCTCATTTTGAAGGTGTAAGACTTTGTTAAATATTGAAAATGAAATAATGTTTCCAAAAATCTCCTTTTTTACAGATTGGTTTTGTTTTTACTACCTTTCATTAATGTACCAACTATAAGGCAGATGTCCATGGGGTTTGTAGCAAAAGGCAAACAATGGTGATTAACTGTACAGAGCGGCTTTCCAGATTATCCATTTAAGCACACTAACATTTTTTTAATATTGTGTACTGATTTAATGTATTTATTCCACCCTGCAGCAGTTACAAAACTTAAGATTAGAGGTTTTATGTCACAAGATTAACTTTCAAGCATGCTAACCCTATCATAGCACTGCCAGAGGTTTTGTATGAAATGCAAAATGAGGTTGTTTTATGGCTTACACATCAGTTCCTGTGAGACACACAGACAATTTCCAAAGCTATTCTTTTCAGAGTAGAGTGAAGCTTATCTCAGATTCACTCTTAGACGATTATATATTTATTAATCCTTAGTCACTGACTGTAGACGGAGTTGATGTGCAATGTAGCATAACTGTTCATACAAAACCAGCAACAGAAAAACATTTTATGAGACAGACAAGGTATGTGACATCATATGAAAGCAGATACTGTAAAGCATCTCTCTCACACACACACACACACACACCCACACGCACACACACACACACACACACACACACACACACACACACACACACACACACACACGCACGCACGCACGCACGCACGCACGCATGCACACACACACACACACACACACGCACCACACACACACACACACACACACCCACACACACACCACACACACACACAACACACACACACACACACGCACGCACGCACGCACAAATAGGTTGGTTGCTAGGTTTTTATTTGGCCAGACGACTTTCCTGATCTTGGTTGTCTGACTAAGAGTGAGTCATCATGTCAGATTGCAGCATTGCCAGTGTTCCCATGCTAGACAGTAACTGTGCTGAGGTGTGTGGAGAATTTCGATGTTATCTGTTTGTTGTTTTTCAGCATATGATCTAAAGACAGCCTAAAATGAGACTGAGATCATCCATATTCAATGGAAACCATAGAAATACCCAAATTTGGAAGAACAGCTCTACAAGTTTGAGTTTGTATGCATGAGTGCTTGGATGATAAACAAGATGTTAAAGTCCATTATTGCCTGGTGATGATTGTTTATCACTAATTGCGTAGTCATTTGAGAAGTTTCTAACCTGCCAACAGTCTGTATGCAAAAAGTCCCGCTACCGTGTGAAATTAGTTTGCAACAGTTACTCTGCAATGCAGCGAAACGTGTTAGTCACTGGGAGGGTTTCGTCAGATAGGGAGCTCATTGTTCAGCCAACTAACTTTTACATATTCGCCACTGCAGATTAACCACATTCTGTTCTGTTGGCCTTCATGGGACATTTCTGTGCTTGGGCTGTGCTCACTGTATTGTAAGGGTGTGTTCCTCTTTTGCAGGTGATGAAATTGGGAGGTCCACGTTAAACCACCATTAGACACCACTCCATCATGGTGAACACACCCAGAACCTTGAAGAAAGGTGAGGGAACTGCAGTAGGGTGTGTTCACACATCCACAAGTCCAAGACTGTTTGGGTTATTTACAATTCCTTGTATCATTTGTTAACAGCTTGGTTATTCTCTTACAAATTTAAGAAACGTTGTTAAACTTTTACCTTTGCTATTGAAACGAAGCAGATTTGCATAAAAAAAGAACAGTGTCTTTATCTAGTTTAGTTAAACTAATCCTTTGGAGGATCAATAAGTCCTGTATTATTTGCATTGTTGTCTTGTTTTTAATGTAAATACACTCAAGTGTATTTGGGTCACACAACAGGACAATTGCAAAAAATCATCAAGGCACCTCTGAAAAAGATAATAAGTATCTTGGTTTTTTAACCACGCTGGTCAGACTTGAAACTGCCTTTTTAATACTTAAATACCTAAATGCATTTGACTGTCTTTGGTTTTGTTCTTTTCTTTCTTAGAAAATTCCCACGTATGCTTAAAAAGAAAGCAGACATCTCTAACCACCCTGCAATTTACAAATCAGGAAATAAACTAATCTAATAATCTTTTACCTTGCTGAGTTATGGTTAAGGTGTGGTTCTAAAAATGTTTGATTTACTGGTGCATTAAATCTTTGGCGTCATAAGCCTTCACCATGCATCAACTAATTGCAACAAAATCCTTCAAAGCCTAGAGCTGGATGGGAAATCAGCAGGAGAATTATATTTTAGTTGCTATGTGGAACCATCATGCCATTGTTGACTTTAACTATATGATTTCTTTCTTTTTCTTTATATTTCACCTTAGTGATATGCAATGATTTGCAAATGCATTCATTGCTTCCCCAGAATTATGCTACTGCTACATTCAAACTCTACATATTTTATTGGAATTGTGTGTGATGGACCAATGCAGACGAGACGAGTGATAATTGTGAAATGAAAAGAAAAGGAGATTCGTTTTCAGTACATTTTGCAAACTAAAAATCTGAAAGGTAGACAGTTCAATAATTGACCCACCGCTTATGAGTTCTGCCACCACTATTACCTTGTAACTGAGTTTCATTTTGGCCTTTATGTGGCCCCATTGCCTCAGGGGCTTTGGTCCTGTCTTGTCCACAGTGAGAAAGACAATCACAGGAACAAAACCGACTGACTCAAAAATGTTTGTAGCTTCCTGGCGTAATAGATTTGCATAGTTTCTCTGCTTTCTCTAAAGTGTGCTACACCCAAAAATTATTTACAACAGATATAAACCTCAGTGATCCAAGATTAGCACCATCTTCTTTCTCTGGAAACTTGTATTTGCAAAAGTGTCACATTGAGGAACGCAACATATGATAAACTGTCAAGCTGCTGACCGATCAAGCCTGATTCGACTTTTAGCCAGACAGCTGCATTTATAATATTAGCAATTTATTCTGAGGTCCTGTGATCTGAGCAGGATAACCGTGTTACGTACATGAGACATAAGTTGCGCTGAGAAACATCAGGAACAAAGCCCATCGCTAACAGCTGTCCAACAGGTTTCTGCTACCATGGAAAAGATTTGAAAAAGGAATGAGAGCCACAGAAACAAAGAGACTCAGGAATTTAGTAGTTGACAGGCGGAATTCAAGTTCAGCCCTCCAGTTGCCTCGGGCTGTGAAGATGCTGCTAAAGCAGAAAACTTCCTTTTACTGTCAGGTTTGCTTCAAAACACCGGGGCGGCGCGCATGTCAAACGTAATTGCAGTTTTGTCATTTCTGTTGTGTTATTTAATTTGTTTTTTAAAAAAAGATTGTGATTGTTTTATTGTGGAAGCTTGTTTCTATCGCAAAGAACCAGAATAATTTCCAGTTTTACTTCTCTGATTGCAGCATTAGTAAAATCCTACTTCTGAACCAGATTTCAGATTTGAAAGGGTAAACAGTGAAACTGTGAAACTTCCAGCTAGGTTTGTTTTAATAAATACTCCATTCACCTCAACAGAAATAACAACATAAAAAGGTTTAACTAAATAAATTTGCTTTTCATTAAATCACAGTCCCTCGATGTAAATTCAGCTATTTTGTGAATTATTCTGAGATTTGTTGAACATTAATGAACAAGCATCACAAACACATTTTCAAAAAATGGAAAATGTATTGCACATCTTGAAACCTATCAAAACATAGCAGTTCATCCAAACTGACAGCAAGGCTACTAACTATTAATCCTGGAAACAGACAAGAACCCTCTGGTAACTCTGTGAAAACAGAAAACTAAACATTTTGTGAGATGCTACATGTCACTCCAAACACACCAATGGTGAAACACGGGGCAGGTAGCATCATGCTGTGGGAATGCTTTTACTTAAGCAGTGAGGATCCCCTTCCTGCGGGACATCGACCGCAGACAAACATACATGGTTGGAGCAGATGGAGAGATTTTCCCCAGGATTTGCAGGTGTAATTGGAGTGAAAGTTATTTCTCCAAAGCATCGCCTCAGATGCCCTGCAAACATACGCATACCAAAGTCTTCAGGTTTCTATTTATGAAAAAAAAAGAAGAAAAGAAATCAAGGTATTCTTCCTTTTTATAATTCTATTCTAGTTTGTGTTGATAAATCATAAGAAATTGTAAAAAAAATATGTCAACGTTTTAATGTGAAAAAGCCTTGCGATGAATGACTTCCTTTGAAACAGGAATTTTTAAAACTGGCATTTTTGGTTGCATCAAACCAAAGATGCAACCGTTTATTTCACAGAAATGGACAGTGACTGCCACACCTCCATGACCTGACGGGACTTTCTACGTGAAACTTTGCAAAGCTGAATGAAACTTTGGTTTCCATGCTGTGACTCAGGAAGGAATACCACCAGTGTGATCCTTAGCATAACCAAACGTCTCTGCATGTATTCAACGCCTCACGTGGATTTTACGCCTCACACAGAATGATTCATTATTGCAAATGTTGCGAATGGATTAAACAGTCCAGTTTTGTACATGTCCACTTATTATAATGTGTAGTGTAAAGAAGGACAGCCTGTCAAACCACACCTCAGACATCGTTAGGTCTCCACACCCAGTTTACACATACTACAGTTCAAAGCAAATTCCATAAAGTTTCATTATGTGTCTCAGTTTAAATTGATCGACAAAGCAAGTATACCCATGAATCAAAAATTATAGTTTAAGATTTTGCTTGTTATTTAAATGCAAATGTAAAACGGCAATGAGGAAGTTAGAGTGGAGCGGCCTTGTGACATCAAAAACTATAAAATCTCCTCGGTACAAACGAAGAGCTAACTCCTCCCAACTCCTTTACTATGAGCTGAGGTGAAAGAAATGAGATCCTGTGGAACCTAAACTATGTACGCATTGCCTCTTTGCTTTCACTTATTCACAGTGGAATTGCAAGAAAGAGAGCATGTGACATGAAAGCTACATGGATTGATATTTATGATTTAGCCTCAACAGTTTCACTTTCGTAGTTTCACTGATTTCTTTTCTAATTGCTCTCCCTTTTCTTTAAGCGCGGTAACATACGCAGCATCCTATTGCAAGCAGCACTCCCACACACTGCCTGAAGTAAAAACGTTTTAACCGACTCTAACGACTGACACAAGGTGCATTCTCTGCAAGATTGTAAACTGTGCTATCTCAGACATCTTTAGCAAAATATTTTGAGGTCAAACATTACGTAAGTGCTCCGTGCTACCCTGACTTGACCAGGCTTGGACTCTTTGATAACTTATACTCCTGGCAATAACAAGAACAGTATAGAGAATATAAAGGTGCCCTAAGTCAAAATACCCCTAGTTGATTACTTGCTGAAGGTCATAGGTTGTATGTTCACACAGACTGTCCTAAACAAGATGTTGAGCATCTTATATAATTTTGCAGGATGTTAAATATAAGATTTTGAACATCTAACGGTCAACATCTTGTGTTGAAGATGTTCTCATGCTGAACATCTTCAACATTTTGTGTTGAAGGATGTTGTATGAGAGAAGTATTTTCATAACTGATAAACAGTATGACAGAATGAGCCGTTGACAAAAAAGTTACCAATTGTTGACTTTTTCCCTTCCAGAATAGTTAATTCAGCTGTAATTACTTCACATTTATATAATTACAATAATAACCCTTTACTGTGTAAAAGGAAAATTGACAGTTGGTTTCTCGTAAAAAGAAAAGAAAAGCGCTGTACTGTTGATCATCTTTTTGTGGTGTGTAACAAAAAAAAAAAAAAAAACATGATAAAAATGAATTCAATTGAGTTGAATTGACAAATAACTGATTGTTTCATCATGCAAAATAGATTTTGGATTTCAAATTCAAGTAAGCTGCTTTATTTTGGGGCTTTTGTTAGGGAAGGTCATTTTTGACCCTGAGGTCAAGGGGAGAATATTTTAATATAATTACGCTCTTTTTTTATTATTATTAAACTTGGCTGAATAGATGTTGGTAGCGATACTGTAATTGCGGTGTAATGTTAGCGTTAGCATGTCCTGCCGTTTTTTAACAGATAGCATATTCCAGTAAAAGGATTAGTGTGCGTACATGTATAGCTTTTTATTTTAAACGGGTAGGATAGTCAGATGAAGGAAGTGATCTTGTGGTTGGGCTCTGCAGTGCAAAAAGGGCTTTATTTTTAA
The DNA here is from genome assembly GCF_027474105.1 of Poeciliopsis prolifica. NCBI lineage: Eukaryota > Metazoa > Chordata > Actinopteri > Cyprinodontiformes > Poeciliidae > Poeciliopsis > Poeciliopsis prolifica. Next base: position 8,546,120 of record NW_026562378.1, on the reverse strand, counting down.
ATCTGCAAGCAGACTTGGTCAAGAGCTCTGCCTTTGTTATGGATCTGGCTAAGTGTTGTTGCTTCACCCAGCTTCAATCGCTGGTCTGATTTATTGGCAGCTGTAGAGGACAAGAATGTACTCTGACTAATGCTGTCAAAATGTGCGGTACAGCTTTAAAAAAAAAAGACAGAGGACAAATGCAAATATTTGCATGATTTTTATGGTTGCTGATAGATAAAATGTCATGGAAAAAAAACTTATTTTCTCACAAGAGAAAGTGCAGAGCAAGAATTTGTTTGAGCTTTAGCTTAAAATTTGACACGTTTGTTAGAAACGAAAGGCATGTGCATGTGAAAAGATGGAGAAGGATGAAAGAAATGCAGACCTCACTTCCAAAAAAAGAAAAAAAAATTGCAGCAAGAGAAACGACGCAATGAATGTGTTTGAGAATGCAGGGAGTGGGCTCAGCGAACTGCATCAGCTAGAAAAACAACTTCTAAATGTTCAGTGCACATCGCTGATCATCCTCAGGGGATCATTTCAAGAAAAAGCATGTTAAGACTGAAAGGCCCTAAAGCACAGGAGTCAAACTCCAGTCCTGAAGGGCCACTGTCCTGCAGTTTCTAAATGTGCCACAGGTACAAAACACTGGAATGAAATGGCTGAATTACCTCCTTCTTGTGTAGATCAGTTCTCAAGAGTCTTGCTAATGACCTAATTATTCTATTCAGGTGTGGTGCAGCAGAGGCATGGCTAAGAATTGCAGGACGCCGGCCCTTCAGGACTGGAGTTTGACACCCCTTCCCTGAAGGGTCTTTTTCTTTTTTACAGTCTTTTCTTCCAAAGACTTCTTGTATTGCTGCAAGAATTTCATAAGATAGCTCAGGCAGAAAGATAAACTGTAATAAAGTTTTATATTTGGAGTTCAGTTCCCATGTTTATCCTATTGTTTGCTTTTTGACAAGAGGCTCAGCAGAAAGCAAATCTTATAGACTCTGTCTTTTGACATAGAATTGATCCTTTAAAAGTAAATCTGACAACTGAGTTTGGAAAAGGAGCAAAGTGATGTCATAGACTACATCACTATGTAAAACTACCTAACGGACATCATTAGAATAAAATGTTCTGCTGTAAAGTTCTCTGTCTGGCTCAGAAATCTATTTGTGTATCCTCAACAAACTATGTCTTAGCTGAAACGTGTGATTGTTCATACATTATCTTTTAGTTGAGCAAAGTGTTTCATTCAACTGCTTATTTTCACTATTATTTTGCCTGTAGCCCATCTAAATTCACAAAACATAGTAAAACCATTCCAAAAAAAACGAAGTCACACTATATAAAGGAGGTTCCCTGCAGTACTTTACCCTTGTCTCCTTTTTTCTCGCTAGAGTCTATCCCATGACAGGGTGTGTCACGGCTTATCTCCTGGCGATCCCTTCCTACCTGCTCAACAGGATTAGCCACTCCTGTTATTCAGCATAGGTGTGGAGAGCGGAGGCTTTACAGCAAAAAGTGAGAGAACAGGTTGAGGTGGCTCCCCGCCCCCTGCTCTGTGCATAAAAGAAGGCAGCATCAGCAGCCAGACACTCACAGGGACTTGGCTCTCCTTTTGAAGCTTGCACATCTCCAGCTTTCCTTTGCTCAGCCAGCGGACAACCTTTAACTCTGCCAAGATGAGGAAGGCAATGTCAACCACAAGCTCCACCAGCGTCCGAAGATCCTACGCCACACCAGTCAGCAGTGTGTCCAAGACCAGCTACGGTTCCAGTTATGCCTCTGCACCCAGCTACTCTGGTGGTTTTAGCAGCATGTCTTTGACAAGATCAGGAAACTATGGCGGCTTCGGCCAGCAGAGTTTTGGCCAACAGAGTTTTGGCCAACAGAGTTTTGGCCAGCAGAATTTCGTGCCACATATCACAGCTGTCCAGGTCAACGAGAGTCTGTTGGCACCAATTCCTAACACCTTCGACAAATCTGTCGAGGTTATCCGCACCCAGGAGAAGGAGCAGATCAAGACCCTCAACAACCGCTTTGCCTCCTTCATCGACAAGGTTGGTGTCTACCTCTCTGCCCCTGTGCATTCACCGTAAGCTTGATTTGCCTTAGATAGTTGCAGCTAACTCTACCATCTTTCACCGGTACATGAAAGTAAATGAGGAGAAAGTTGAACTCAAATTCAGTGTTTAGGATTTTTGTAGGCTGCAAGTTGAAGAACCTGCAGAGCAGGGGAAGCTGTGGATGTTATCCTCATAGCACAGTGTCTAGAACCAGAGGAGCTCACAAAAATATTACATCGGACTGTCATGTGACAGTTTGCCTCTTTATCCTTGTATTCAGCAAAGAAAAATCTACTGCATTTTCCAGGATGGCCTGTCTGAGTTCGTGGCAGCTAACTCTGCCCACTAAGTAAACATAGCATCAGTGATATCGATGCTCACTTCTCAGCTGGTCAACCGGAATAAAGAACAGGGAGATATCTTGCACTGCTTCCACAGAGTCCAAAGTCACACCTATCACCTGGTTGTTAGAGGCAACATGAATGTTAACTACTTGGCTGTAAATACATTTCCCCGATTCTTAAAACCACAAATTTCACTTTGAAGTTAGATATACAGTTTCCTGCAAACACTTAAGAAAATATCCATTTCATGTCACACTGCTGCTTTGTCTTCCACGCCTAAAGTGCCACACCTAGTTTTTTTTTTTTTTTTTATGGCTAGAGAAACATTGTGGTTATGATAACTCAATAGAGGCTGGAAGTTGAGCTACAGGCCAACAATAGAAACATTTTCTCAGGCACTCCTGGTTTTATGAACTTTTTGGTGCCATGGGCGTCATGTTGTGCCAAACTAAAGCTATTTATACTAACATAATACAGATTCTTAAAGAGTATGCACTCAAACTGAGGCAACGATGAGTTGCAACTGTTTCAGCAAAGGTGTGGCAGTTTAGATAGGTAGACATGCACCTGAAGTGACACACCCTTTAAATCTTTGTTTTGCACAACTCCTCCCAGTTTTTTTTTTTTCCTTTTGCTTTTATCGTTCAGCTCAAAATATTTTGTACTATCAAACATCATTCTATATCATTTCAAATTGTATGAAGAGTACTACCTCAAAAAAACAAAAGACATAATGGGGTTGCTTTTTCTTCTTTTTTTTATTCCACAGGTTCGTTTCCTGGAACAACAGAACAAGATGCTGGAAACCAAATGGAGCCTCCTGCAGCAACAAACCACAACCCACTCCAACATTGACAACATGTTTGAGACCTACATTGCCAACTTGCGCAGACAGCTTGATGGGCTTGGCAACGAGAAGATGAAGCTGGAGGGAGAGCTGAAGAACATGCAACACCTTGTTGAGGACTTCAAGAATAAGTTAGTATTTAGGAAAAAAACCCAGGATATATGCCCAAAGTTTCTTTCACATTGCAGATGTTGAAAGCATGGTGTGCTCATGATTTGCTTCGTACTTCACCAGGTATGAGGATGAAATCAACAAGCGCGCGAGTGCTGAGAATGAGTTTGTGCTCCTGAAGAAGGTGAGTTAACATGAAAATGGCTCTTTTAGTTGTGTCAACTATTTCTTTGGATTACTGTGAAAAATGTCTGATGGATGTTTGTTTCTTGTATTTCCAGGATGTCGATGCTGCCTACATGAACAAGGTGGAGCTGGAGGCTAAAGTTGATGCTCTCCAGGATGAGATCAACTTCCTCAGGGCCGTGTATGAAGCTGTACGTACAACTTTTGTGGTTGAAATCGAGCTACTGCACAAAAGAGCTAATTTACCAACTTCTCTGTGTAGGAGCTTCGTGAGCTGCAGGGACAGATTAAGGACACCTCCGTCATTGTGGAGATGGACAATAGCCGTACCCTTGATATGGATGCCATTGTGGCTGAAGTCCGTGCTCAGTATGAGGAAATTGCAAACCGCAGCAAGGCTGAAGCAGAGATGTGGTACAAGCAGAAGGTAAGCAACGTTAAGGTTGATGTTATTCCCCTTATTCTGCTGCACATGTCAACCTTTGACCTTCCTTCTGTTTGGTTTTTGATGTCGTGCTTTTATTTTTTACTTACAGTACGAAGAGATGCAGTCCTCTGCAGGACAGTGTGAAACAAACCTGCGCACAACAAAGGCTGAAATTGCTGACCTGAAGCGCATGATCGCACGTCTTCAGAATGAGATCGAAGCTGTCAAATCACAGGTACACTTCAGTGACCTCTCGTCTGTCAAGCATTCTTGCTTAGGGTCTCGTTCAGATGTTCAGACGTTTGTGACGTCATTTCCCACAGAGAAGCAGCCTTGAGGCACAGATCAGCGAGGCTGAGGAACGCGGTGAGCTGGCGGTAAAGGATGCCAGGGCTCGCATCAAGGCTCTGGAGGAAGCTCTGAGCAAGGCCAAGGCAGAGATGGCCAAGCAGGTGCGCGAATACAGTGACCTGTTGAACATCAAGCTCGCCTTGGACATTGAGATTGCCACCTACAGGAAGCTCCTGGAAGGAGAAGAGAGCAGGTGGGAAAAAACTTAAATGTTTATGTTTCAAGGCTGAATTGTAAGCTCGGCCACCACTTTACGCACTAACATGCTGTTGTTTCTCCCAGACTGACCAACGGGGGATCCAGCGCCACCATCCATGTGCAGCAAACCTCCTCTGGTGGTAGGTGTCCAGCGTGATTTATCACGATCACAAGTAAACCAGTGCAATAACAAAGAAAAAGAAAGGGTAACCTTTCCTTTTTGTTTTCTGCCACAGGACTGTCCAGCAGCGGCTCCGGGTTTGGCTTCGGTGGCATGTCTGGTGGTTACGGTGGTACCATCACCAAGTCTGTCACACAGCAAAGCAGCTCCAAAAGATACTACTGAAGTCTTTTAAAAGGAGAGCCACTTACTTGCACTTCAGAAACTTTTTAAAATCTGTACTAAATCTCTACCTTTTTCATGGTGCTAAGCAATGCTGTCACATGTGTTCAAGACAAGTCTGAGCATCCCAAAAATAATAAGCAATTCTTACAACCGGTAACATTTGTCTGTCCTGTTCAACAACATATAACAGAAGTCTCTGAAGGCTCAGGTCTGTTAACATTGCAATGTTTTCATTTTCTTTCTGCACTGACATCTTATAAAAACACACAAAAAAAGAGAAACAAACGGTGATGTGGAGGAGTAAAAGAGAGATAGTTTGAACATCTGAACTATGATGCTTTTGCAAAATGTGTTGCAACAATCTTGCTTTTCGGTTGCCTGATCTGCTTGATGCTAAAATGGAGCAAGTCGCCGACCAAGTCTAAACATTGGAAAAAATATGAAATTTGAAACATTTAGTGAATAAACATGTTTACATTTGAAACCTGTGAGCTGATTGGTTATCGTCTCGCTCCTTTTTTGTCTTGTTCAAACTGTCATTCAGTTTTTCCGCCAGTTGCCTTTGACCTCAAATGATGTTGAAACCAGGTTTATTTTATGGAAGGAAGCATTCTAAGTGGCTTGATGCTTGAATGTTATTGAAGACTGTATGAACATCCCATTAAAGTAAATCTGAGAAAAAAAAAACAACGCTCTTTGTTATTGTTTTGATTACTGAAAACAAAAGTAAATATGTTTTATGCGATTTTTTTTTTGATCGTGGAGCCTTCACATAGAGTAAAAATATCCCATAAATGCAGTTTGTGGTGCGTTTCGTGGACCCCGAAAGATGCTTTGCATTTTTGTGAATGAATCAGGTAAGAACGTCTTCATTTTATCACTGGCCAAGAGGATTTTGGCGGTGATGTTGAAAAAACGTCCATCATGAATGCTTGATTTTAAGTTGGACGCTTCTGACGCTTTGGGGCGGAGCTTCAGGGAGGGACTTCTCAAGATGGCGGAAAACTGAATGAATGACAGCGGAGTGCAGGAACGAAAGAAAAAGAAGAGCTGGGCTGAGCAAGAAGCAGCCTCCAGCTGCTAGCCTCCTGCCTCGGCCTGACCCGCAGCGAAATCACCAAATAAATTTTTTATATTTTATTTTTCTAATAGTTACAGAGAAGGACACAGTTGATAAAAATTGAAAGAGGGAGGGAGACAAATAAAGACAGAAATGAAGAAGGATAAATAAATACTGTACATAGAGGACAGATAGAGAACATTGTCAAATTTTTCTTCCTTAAGAAAGCTCTGACAGACTCAAGATGTTCAAGTATTTTTTTTTTGATAACTACAAAGTATATTTTTGTTTGTAGTAATGATCCTTACATTCATTAAAGGTGCATCAGTTGCAATTTTCTGGCTGATCAACCTTTAAAAATCTGACTTGCTGAAATTTATGGGTAGAATCGGTTCCACAAGTAAGTCACGGGCAAACGCAGACCACCCTTTATTTGATATATATATATGCAACTGTTTAACGATGATTAAGTTGGGCTCGCACCTTGGCTGTCTCAAGCCCAGTGGCCCACACCTTCCTAGTCCAGCCCTTGACCTCAAAGACATGGGAGAGTCAGATTATGGTGTGAAAAAATCTGCATAGTTTTTTGACCTCAACCCAGCAGAGCAGCTTAGGGATGAATCAGACCTTCTAATACCACATCTTACCTCACAAATGGGTCTTTGGTAGAATGATCTAATATAAAAATAAAAAATAATACCACTCCTAAACTTTCCAAGGAGTTTGTAGGCTGGACCAAAATTATATTTAATCCTTTGACTTAAGGAAAGGACGTCACACATATGTGAGTAAGCAGAAGAGCAAAAACTTTTGACAATAGAGTCACAGTCGGAAAACCTGTGGTTGTATTCGTATGTAACGATGTGCGGATATGCGACTATTTGAACGTTTGTGATCAGAGGATGTCTAAGGTGAGAAAGTCAGCCATTGTTACAATACAAACATTTATAGTCGTCATCCAGGAAATATATTTTCTGCATCAACATGCTTCAAACTAGTCAATCATTATTTGAGCTTCCTCAGGGAGTCATGTGTCTGTTCAGCGAGATGGGACATTTAAGGCCATTTGCAAACTGTTATCAGCTGATTTTAATGTAGTCGTGTGAAACAGTTTAGATTTTTTAGAAGGATGCGTCTTTAAATACCAGCTGGCAGTAATCATGTATCACTTTTATCTTCTGGGGAATAAGTCATAACAATGATACCTTTACATGCCAAAAAGTCTAATATAATAATAATAATAATAATAATAATAATAATAATAATAATAATAATAATAATAATAATAATAAACATTTAGAGGAGAATTTTCTTCATCTTGAGGTAGATAAAAGGAAACCCTTTTCTGTTATGAAGATTTTTAATGTATCCTGAAGACAAATACTTACATTACCCAAGTCTCAGTGTTTATGGCCTTGCTACATTGTAAATCCTCACTAGTTGTCCCCGCACCATAAAATGTACAGAGAAAAGCAGAAACTGACATGTACCTATCAGCCTGTTCAGCTTTGGGAAGGGGCGGTGGACGTTACAATAGCCAGTAAAGACAATCAGGAGAGGGGCACCATGGATTTATAGGAGTTTTTCCCTCCATACTAACAGCCAACAACTAATACCAATATTACTTTCTGGTAAAACAAAAAACCCACTAAAGCATGTAAAATTCAATAGGTATGCCTTCAGCAATGTGCAGTCTTCTTCTGGCCATAGTGCAGACTGACGCTGCTGACACCAAGCACACACCAACCATGAAAGCATGAAAGAAGCAAAGCAACACTCCATATGTGAATTTATTGAGTGAATTGCATTATTACATGACATAAAGCTCAAAAAAGCCAATTTTACCTGATTTTATTTATACCTGTTGGTGCTCAGGTGTGTGGCTCTATTGCCTATTTGCACAACAAAATGGACTTCATCTGAGTAACGTCAAAGACGATAACCCACATGGGCCTGAGGAGCTGCAGAAGCAGCTGCTTTGTTGCAGCGCTGCCTCTTTCTGCCCTCCAGCTGATGCATTGTGTCTCCTGACCGGTGTTCAGATGCTCCAGCTCTTAAGTGGGATAGATTTATAGAGCTGTCAGTTATGCTCTTGCAGCTTTGGCCTTAGTAAAAAATAGGTAACGAAAGAGGTTTTTTTTAAGGGTGTTGAATTATTGCATGTTTGGCATTATCTTTTGACTGACTTAATGCATGCAGAATGCCACGTCATCTTCTGTTATTGATGCTCACCACCAAAGAACTGCTAAATGGTTCTTTACGTGTCCAGCAGCAGTATTTCTTCCATACATTTAGCACAGTTTTACTTTTGAATCAAGGGTAGGACCGGAGTGGAGACAGCCCATCTTTGCCGGGTCAGCTGAGGAAATGATTAATGGTAGCACTAATTTTAAACAGTCTGAACTAATTTTCTGGTTCCGGAGCCAGCCCTGGGTAAATGGAGCTCTACCCGACGGTCCAGGTAAGACCTGCAGTCTTATCTTTTGCCACAGGTGAACTCATTCTCATGTTACACACCTGCTGAAAAGTTTTGAGCAATACCGTAAAAATATAAATAGAAGGTGAGTGAGATGTTTTACCAGCCCTGAAGTTTGCAATGGCTTACCCCAAACCAGTATATTTAACCATCACTGATGTTGCTATAGTGCAGTGGTTGTCCAAGTCAGTAAATAAGTTATCATTTTGGAGTCATGCAATTTTGAAACATGAATTATTACTGAAAAATCATGTTTCAATGATTTTTCATTGAATTAGACTGAACATTCATAACAATGTTCTAGTTCTACAAGCCACCCAAAACATAAGTTGCACCCACATGCGCTTACACATTGATGCACCAAAATCCAGATCCATAGACGCTCGTACAGACCTACTTCGACATGAAAAGCTGAAATTGAGCCGAAAATTCCAAGATGACAACATAAACAGAGAACAGCATATATTGAGACTTTACATGGATACACGAGTTTATGTAAAAAATATTCAGGTCTTCTATAAACATTAAAATTTACTGACTAGTGCAAGAAGTTTGACTTGAAATGCGTTTACATTTTGATTAAGCTGATAGCATTTTCTAAAGAAATGTGCCAGACAGTGCACATTCAATGAGAGCGTGCTTTGACCTACAACTGCATTATTACAGTGGAGACCGATATATAAGTGAATATTGTTTGGTATAAAAACTACCATTTACGAATGTTGAAAAATAGACCTACAAAACAACTATAAGTTAACATTAAAACGGCTTCATAGAGCTGAAGAAAGAGGAAGATTTTTGAGGTCTTTGGCAGCTCAAGACAGCACTGAAGTCTGGATGTTTCCAGGCAGCTTTAAACACCCCTTCCCAATATAGCCTTTTTTTTCTTCAAAGAAGCATAAAAACTTTCATCCTTTGAAATCAAACTTTGCTGTGTCCTCTAAGAAATCTTTCTGAGGACATGTAAAGAGAGAACCATATCAGAATGTGTCATTTTAGAGCGCTTATGCAAGTCTAATGGGTTGTCAGCTTCTATCAGAACAGCCTGACTTTTGACACTGGGTCTACCAGGAAAGCTTCACAGACAAAACTGTCACTGTGCTTTCACAGCAGCTTTTAAGATTTACTTCTCCGCTGTCTATAAAGAACAAGCTAATTCTCGCAATCTAAATTGAAAACTACTGGAGGGTAAAATCACAGTGTGTCAAACACAAGCGAGTGCCAAGACCAGAGAGAACCATAAAGAGGCTGATGCGTTGGCACCCATCCTGGGGATGTTATGACCTTGAACCTGGAGAAAAAAAATTTTTGAACAGAGAAATACACACTGCCTACTTTCTGTGTGTTCTCTGAAACTTTTCTCAAACTTACAGTTACACTCAAGATTATTCATACGGCAGACGGATTTAGATTTCAAAGTATTTTTATGCTATTAAGAAGTGTGTTTTTGAAAAGAAATGAGAAAAGCATATCGGTTAAATAAAATTGTTTTATAAATATTTCAGGATCTGTACCTTTCAAACAAATCATTCTTGTTTGTGTCATCCGACTGTCTTGATTTGTTTAACACATGGTTTCTGCAGGGCTCTACAGCAGCAAGATAGGCCCTTCATTTGTGCAGATCTCAACCTTAGCTGTTTTGATCCATTTTCCAAGTGATGTTTAATCATTTTTCTTCATTTCCATAAATATATTTATTGTAGTCTTGAATAAGGATTTATACCACATAGAAAGTGACAAATTAGCGCAAGAGGCTTTATCGGTCAAAAGAAAAAAGATTCTGCTATCATCTTTTCCATTGGTCTTTTATGGATGCCAAGTTTGTTTCATGTCACCAAGCTCACCATCAGGGATTTTTCTCCTTGTGCTGGTGTGTGCGGATTTTGCTTCTCTGCAGGAGGAAGCGTCCAGCGCTGGTTCAGAGAGGCAAGTTGATTAAACTCATCCCTAGTACTGGGCTAATCGTCCTCTCCTTTTTTCACTGAGTAGCCCGGTGGGAAGGCTGCCTACTGCTTGGCTGACTGAAGTTGTTGCAGTTCTGAAACCCCTCCAATGTGTTGCTGAAACCCGGGAATTTAAAGTCAGGCATAGCTGTCATTTGATTATGAGTCTGTATGTAGATAAATAATTACACATATAAATCCACAGCAAATTAAAAATGGACATCTCTGTGGGTGACTCTAAAAGGTTCAGATTTCAAAGAAAATTCAGCTTATCGTTTGCAGATCCTGTAGGTTTTAAAAGCAAAAATGTTGGTAAAGATCTGGAAGTACCCGAGTGGAGTTATTGTATCGGGGTTTTGCATTATGCATTTGCACATTAATGAAATAATTTGCTGGCTAAAGGATCACAATGGACTTTTTTTTTTTTAATTTATCCTGGAATAACTAGGGGCATTTGTTGTTTCTGATTACAAGGTAAATGGTAATAACAAGGTAATAACATTAATATATCTGAATCTACAACCAGTCAAAATAATCAAGGGTACTATTACACCTCGTTTATCAATTACACATAATTAAACACATCTGAAATACATGATGGGGCATTTAGCTGTGTGTATATGTTGAAATGTGACCTTTTCACTATAAATGCTTGAGACAACTGTCTGAGAAATATGTTTTTATTGTTGTGCCATGTTTGGTAAAAATGTACTCAGACTATGTCCGAAGCATGGAAGAAAACATATTCCAAAAGGATTATGTGCAAGAAGTTTCCTACATTGAAAGTGTCCCTGTGCAAAATCAAATCTGACTAACAAAAAATCAATTCAGCCAAACACTTTGTACATGTCCTCTATTTAATCATTCGCCCAACAAAGCTGATGTGTGCGGTAAATTTCATGATGCATGAAAGACGAGCGTGTTGCAATATTTCTCTTCCATTTTATGTCTTTGCATCTTTGGTCATGAAATTCTTTTTAAATAAGAAGAGAAGCAAACTACAATTTTCATATTGTTGCATGATGGACAACTACCAGATTGTTTGTTTTTTTATTATTTATTTATTTTACAATGCATACTTGAATCAGAAAGCTCACCCAGTTTTCAGCTATATGTGAGTGTTTCATCTCTCAGGCTTATTAGCCAGGATAATTATTATTGTCTGCTGTTTTCCACAGTAAAACAGAAAACATTATGTCAGTGTTTACCAGTGGAAAACTGGTTGATTGTCCTTGCTGAAAGCTGCCTCCTTTAACAGAAATATGGTGCTCAGACTTGTTCTGCAGTAGTTTCATTACTGATATTATTGACCAACAATGATCGATTTCCGCTGTCATTGTGTGCTGTATCTACGGCTAACTTCTTGAGATTTACTCCTCCTGAAGCACTGGGCCATTTTCTTCCCCATTTCCTTCAACCATGACGGACGTATGATTTGAATTCCTCCTGGCTGTGCAATCTTGCATCCGATGATTTCCAGTTGTTTCGGTCTTGTTTCCTGGTTGCTCAGCATCCATTAGTGACACTGATTAACCCCGCAGCGTGTGACTGTTTGCCACTCGATGGGGCCAGACAGCCAAAGGATCTGAGAACAGGCCAAGCCAGAGAAGACTTGTTAAAATGTGAGTTTCATCACATCTTATTGGGGCTTTTTCATGTGCTGGTTAAAACCGAGATGTGCTGGACTGCTGCTGAATGAGACCCTCAATTGCATTTTCAATGAGGCTGGCTTTTGAAAAGTGATGTGAATGGCTAGCCCATAATTTGCTCCCTCTTCAGTTGAAAACACGCCTGCACAAGCTCTTTTAAAATTACCAACAGCAAATGAGGCATTTTTTTTTTCCTTTTTGTAAAACAATGAACCCGTCACGTCGTTGCTGAAACATTTTTTATAGGAAGAAACATTGAAACAACCATGAGAGAAAGGCATTTACTCTTAGGTATGTTCACCATGTAAAATGCAAGAAGAAAATTACCACAGAATTATACTTGAAAGTGTAAAACCTCATATAAATTGTGTTTTATGTTTATAGCCAAGGTGTCGATATAACATTTCTGTATTTGTGTGAACAGTGCGATCATTTAACATTCGGTCTCTGTGGATTGTGTGTAGATTTGAAAATGTTTCCCTTTGAAATTAGACCCGTATTTTCACTGCATTTTCTAGAGTGCACCTACAGAAATGGCATGCTCGAGAGGTGAAAGGTGTTCTTTGTGCCCCAGGGAGCTGGTCCGACTACCTTTATCTCAAATGAGCGGACTGCTGAAGGACTGCTGACAGTGAGAGAAATTATTTTTAGCTCTGCTTGTCCGGAGCTGTCTTACTGTATGCCGCTGACTTTCTCTGATATCACATCTGCCTTTCAAAGAGTAGCATAAGAACTTATGGTTTTTTTTTCAAAGCCAAATCTACAGATATACAGAAACCTCCATATTTATTTCAACCTCTGGTGCGGATGTGTAAAACATTTTAAAATGTATTCTGAATGTAGTAATGTGTAACTAAACATGCATTGGCGATATAAAGGCAGACAGCAATGGACATATACCAACTGCCTCCCTTTGTCAGTAAATGCAACACAGCATCATCAGAGGTGAGGCACAGCTCATCATTACCTCAACCCTCTTGAATTCAGAATTGTATTTTTTTTTGATCATACAGAAAACAAATTTATAGTTATTGAGTGGACAAATTGATTTTCTCCCACCGTGGTTGGTGTTATCTTTATTTATCATGATTACACTTCCTCCCTCGACTGCATGTCACTGATCCAAGTGAAGCAGACGCTGGTTTATCTTTTTCATATACACAGTCACAATCATTGGAAAAGTTTACAATCTCACAAAACTGGAACTAATGTGGTTGAGCTTAACAACATGCAAAGCCTCAGAAGCTCATAGAGCATCTATCAGAAAGTACATCTGGAAAGACGTTTTTTATTTATTGGTTGGAAATAAGACTTTCTACAAACCAAGTTTTAAGGAGACAAACTGTTCAAATTGGCTCAGGGTTGAGGGGATATGAATGATACTTGATTTAGTGGGGGGCAAAAAAAAGATCAACCAAGAGGAGGAAAGATAAACAGAAAGGAAACTCTTATGTCTTAATAATTTCTTGATTTCTATTTTGTAGAAACCAAGTTACTCTTGGGAGAAATTTGTGACTTTATTCTGACATCTTTTGTTAACAGAAAATGTCTGACATTGGCAGCTGCTGCACTGATTGGAGGTTGCAGTTCATGATTCGATCCCTGTGTGGTGAAATACAGAACGACCTGATTGGTATGCAGACACACAGAATGCTCCCCGTGAGGCGTCATCCTGATCCCCAGCCCTTAATCTGTGTTGTTTGTGGTCACAACTCTGCAGGAATGTGCTTCGAATAGCAACCGACTGTTCAAGACTCTTTTTGAAAACATCTCAGATTAGCACTCTGAGTCACGGACAGATTTTTACTGAGACCTGACACGATCCTCACCTCTGGTTGGCTGTGTTTTGACGCCACAGTTCTGGACTCTGCTCTAGTTGGTGTGATTGTGTTTGCATTGCCAAAAAATGGCCTTGTGAAAACTAGGGGCAACGGGAGAACTGCACCCCCTGCTGGAGGAACTGTTAATTATGGCCAGTATTACTAAAATAATTAAATCAGGACAGAGCATCTCTATATAGTTATATTAGGTAATATCTATCTACCTGTCAACCTACCGACCATTCTGGCTCCAGGCATTAGCATCAAAGGGGAGAGAGGTTTGCATGATCTCACTTCAGTCACCTCTTGGGATTTATGGGAAAGATATACTCTTCATTTGTTCTGGCATGACCTGGGAGGTGGACCATAGATGGGCTCAAGTTAAGAAAAATAACAATACCTTCAAACAAAGACTCCTTAAAGTCTACAGACTGGATTCATGGAGATTAATTACAACATGAGCCAAGGTAACATTTCCCTTTATCCCGGTTTAAAACCACTTTCTTTTTGTGTAGTTTGATATCTGTGTTTGATATGAAATGCAGCCTTTGTAAGAAAAATAACAATTTATAGCTGTCTATTTTATCTGCATTGCAAAGAAAAAGTCAAAGTGCTGTAAGGTTGTAATTAAAGCTAAGCACGGAGTGAATTTGTCAGATATTTCAACAATAAAAAATAAATCAAAGCAGTGTTTGATATCAACATTACAACTCTCTAACTTTGCTGTTGAATAAATTGCATGAATTAAAATTGCCAGAGTGACACCTTTTAAAGGACATAATTCTGCGATGTAAGCTTTTTATCCCTCAGAACTCCTGACCTCATTCAGAAAGTCTAATTCTTAAACAAACCAAGAACGGAAAGGAAACTCTGACAATAATTTTTTTACATAATCTCACAATATGATTGTCTATATTCCTGGGTCCTTCACAGGCTGGCTTATCTTCAGCTCACCCAGTAGATTTTCCACAGGGTTTGAGTTTGAGGACTTGATTCTGTGTCTCTTGAATCATTTCTGTTTCGTTTTCACCGTGTTTTTTTAATTTTTTTTTTATTTTACTCCCTCTTTCTGAAGGGAAATCATTTAAACTTTGTGTTTCTGCAGTGTTTGATCACAGACCAGAACACAACAGCTTCCGCTTATTTTTCCTAATGTATTTGTTGTAGCTCTGTGACTATGTTGACTGTTACACCTCATTTCATCAGTCACACATATACACAGTCCTCCACAGAATTAAAATATTGGCCCATTTTTCTTTGCAAAATAGCTCAAACATGGTCAAAGTGGATGGAGAGCATTTCTGAAGAGTTACTAAAATTTTGCTGAAACAAG
Source organism: Poeciliopsis prolifica (assembly GCF_027474105.1). NCBI lineage: Eukaryota > Metazoa > Chordata > Actinopteri > Cyprinodontiformes > Poeciliidae > Poeciliopsis > Poeciliopsis prolifica. Next base: position 8,530,990 of record NW_026562378.1, on the reverse strand, counting down.
ATGAAAGGATTATATAATTTAATGGTGTATTTTGCTTTCCAGTAATTAATCAAAAACTGCTAAAGACTGCTAAATCTGCAGATCAGCAATATTTGCATCAGAAATTCACTAACAAACTAAGACATTCCAGAAACACCTTGAGCTAACTACTGGAAATCCTCTCGCTATTCAGGGGTCTATGTCAGTAACCTCTAAGTCAGCCCTGCTTCTCTTGAGAAAGATCATGAACCTCTATGTTATCCAGTCAGTTTTCTGAGACTGAGGGAGGAGGAACAGAAACAAGATGAGAAAGGTGTACTCTACTTTTACTGTGCAATAGATTAGTGACAGTGGCAGGTCATTACATACTTGGAACCTGAAGCTAATCAGAGTGTCAGGCCAGCATGCCCTCTAAAATGATCACCTCCGCTTCACCTTTCAATGCTCCTCATTCATTCGTCTGAGCAGACGCGTTTATGGCAGTGTGTTGGTTTGCAAACACTTCAGGATGTCCTCACCTTATGTCTTGTCAAGTGGTGGTTGGTTTTCTGCCTTCCTCAGCTCAGCGCTGTCTCTGACCACTGAATATCTGGTACTTTTTGGACCTTAAGGTAGGCTGCAGTTGTTGACGTTTACAGCACTGGAGGATAGTAGGTAGCTTCATGTTTAAATCTTCTCAGCTCTTTCAGTAGCAATAAATTTTTTCACCCTGTTTGTTTGGAAGAAAATGCTTCTGCTCAAATGCTTATGCTACAACATAGCTGCTGAAAATCTCTCATACATTTTACAAGTTCTGATGTTGAATTTGGTTTCTTTAGAATAGGACCAACTAATAATCCTGCAAACCTTGAGGTGGGGTGCAGATCGCCCTTGGTCACACACTGTCTCATTACAAACAAATGTACATCACCGCTTGAATTGAACACGTATTGCACAGCTTGAGCTGGAAAAATGGCACACAAATGATGATTTGGTCAAAATGGTCACAAGCCTAATAATTGTGTGCACATCATTCATGCTACTGAGATAAACGTACATAACATAAATGTATGTCTCTGAGATGCGTGTAGTCTAACAACAAAACATGTCATAAGTAGGTTCAAGATATTACATGTTTCAGTGAAAACTCCTGCATGTCTGATCCTGAAGTTTCTTTTAGAAAATGAAATGCCACAACTGTGAGTTCTAGAAGAAAAACAACCCTTTTCTGCTGTTAGTTTTATCTCCACCGTAACATAGACATAGTCTGTTAAGCTAATTTTATGCAGCCTAGCAAACTACACCAGAGCTCTTATTCTTCAAAAGATACATACATTTGCCAGAGGGGCTCCTTTGGAGTGCCTGCCAGTTCACTGGGTGAGCTTGGCACCTCGGCTTATAAAACTGTAATAGAAATCCATCTGTTGGAGGACTGATGGTAAGCCAGTCCTCTGGATTGGAGCGTGTGTTTTTGGTTCGTGTAGAGGAGGAGGTGCAGACGTCATTTAACACCAAAAAATTTGTAAGTCTTGGAGGTTCCTTCTTCTCCTCATCTGGCAATGAGAGTTGAAAATTAAAATATAAAGAATGCATTTTGGGTTTGTCCACAAATACCACTGTGTGCAGTTAGAAGCATTAAAGAAGACTTTTGTAAAAACTTCAGTCAATAGCAAACATTCCCTGCCTCATAAGAGTAATTATTCCTCTTTAGCTTTTCAGGTTACGACCCAAAACTCCACTTAACTTCTTAAACTCTGCCTTCAGGAAGCCATCACAACATTGCTCCTCTATTAACCCTTTATATTAACCCTTTTATCTCATTGTATGAGATAAAAAGTAGCTCATAAAAATGAGCTCAGCAGATGTATAGTTCTACCAGGTGTCTGCTAATTGCTTCTGGCTAGTCAGAAGGAGCTGAGAGGGAGAGTTGCCCCAAAAGCATGCAGACAGTGCACCTCTTTACCCCCAATTTCCACTTGCAAAATGCTATGGGTCTAGGAACATGATCTGGGGATGCTTTCCCTCGACAGGGAAAATGGAGCTAAATACAGGGACAGCTGCAATGGGATGCTTTTTAGACAAATGCATCTTAGCTCATCAGAATGGCACAGTCAAAGTCCAGATCTAAATCTAATAATTAATAATCTGTGGCAAAATGGATGCCCATCTGCCAAGCTGACTGACCTGGAGCCATTTAACAATTTCAGGTCACTCGGGTGTTGAATAGAAATGGACATTACACTTTCCAGATTTCAATTTACAATACGTTTAAAAAACAATTTATAATTTTCCTTCTGCTTCTCAGTTAAGTTCTGCTTTGTGCTGGTCTGTCACCAAAAATCCCAGCAGAATAAATTGCTGTTCGTGCTTGTAACATGGCTGGTTATTATGAACACCTGGTTACCCAGGTGGTAAATATTTTGACCAGATCTTGTAGAGACAGGCTGAAAAGCATTAACACACAATCTGTCCAGGAACGCAATGGATATGTATAATAATGGCGTCCCCAAGACATGACATTAAGGAAACAAATCAAGGTTGTCACGGCAAAAAAAAAAAAAACAACTGATTGATTCAGCATTCAGGAACCTTGATAAACTTACAATGAGATCCAACATTACTCTGAAGGATCCTACACACTCTCCAAATCTCATCTTAAGCCAAATATGTGGATAAATCACTGAAGGAAAACCACATCAGTCTTCATGTGCACATCATTACACCCGACATGATGGTTCCTTAGGTTTAAATATGTGATGGCAAAAAGTGTTTCCTTACATCATTTGCTATGACTTCCATGTTTTTAGAGTCTGTTGAGGATAATGAGGCTAAATGTGGATATTCTTCACAAATGATTCAAACCTGGGAACTAAGAGATGTGCTGGTTTTGAAGCTCCACATGCAGAAAATGTGTTGAGACAGTCTGTCAGTTCAATGTATCAAGGTGGTAAAGCATTAACAATACATACAAATTTTGAGTATTTTTCAGGATATGAGTCATAGCTGCTGGCTGAAATGAAACAAAAACATCTCAAGCCGAGAGATCTTAAATAATAAACATTTGCTTTAGCAAACCAAAAGCTGCAATTTAATCTTTTTCTTGCAGATCTGCAACAAGCAATAAGTCAAATGGAGAATTTCCTAAAACAAATAGCATTATCTGAGACCTTGCCCAAGCCGTCTCACCTTGTTTCGCTTCTAACTATGTTTGTATCAGTTTAGTTGATCAAAGCGTGATCAGCTAGCTGGCTGGTAGAATGATGAAGTGCACTGATGAAAATTGGGGGATGATTAAATGTCCATTCACTACAATCTGCCCCACTGTGTTGAAATGTCCTGGGCTGCCGAGAGAGAAAACACAGACAATTACTCTGCCTCCTGTGCAAAAAGCTCTCTATAATTAAAGCACACTTACACTGCCTTCTTTAAAAGCCAAAATTTGATTTTGCTTTTCCAGTCCCTAAAAGACTAGAGGGAATTGTCATTCTGCACATGTAGCGTTTAAGTGACTACAAAGGTATTAATTGCTGATCCATATACTAGGACTTGTTACTGCAATAAAAATAAAAAAGAAATAAACAAAGGAAGAAACATCAACCTTGTTTTTGTATTACTTACTTGTGCTGAAATGTTTTTGAAACTCATTTACACATCAGTAAGTTCATTGTTGACTCATTCTAAAACCCAATATTGGAATGTTTAACAATGTGTGGCGGCATTAGTTTATAAAAAAAAATTATATTATTCCATAGTGTCTCACAATACATAATGTTGATCGGTTTGACAAATAAATGCGGTCAAAAGACATGCAAAAAACTGTAAGAAATGAATGTTACGTTATTCATGTGCAACAGGAACATTATTGGAAAAAGAATCTTGACAAAGCTTTTAATAATCTATGCATCAAATGGTTAAAAAAATGTTCTAGTTTTTATTATTATTCACATGCGACATACAAAACATTGGCCACCAGAGCCCGGTCCATCTTCATGTTTCCCATGTTTCTGTCAAGCCACATAAGCTTCATGAAAACGGGGAAAAGAAAAAGGTAGTCAATGTATCACACCTGCAGTCATCCTCTCATCTAAGTGGCATGAGCTAAAAATGTACCAGAACTGAACATCAAGCATTCACTGGAGCATAAAGCCATACCCAATGAACCAGGAAATGGTGGCAGAGGTTGCTTCCATTCTATAATATTTCCTGAACAGCCTCCACCGACAGGAGCTACGAAATGATCATGGAAATGCTGATCTTTTCTGACTGTTTAATAAATAGAAAAAATACAGTCGAAAAGGCACTGCAATAACCAATCAGAGGGACAATAACAAAAAAAGAGGCTTTTAAGATTGAAGCTCAAAACAAAACATCTAACAGTTCCATTTTCTGTTTCAAAATAAAAACTTTTCCCGCTAAATAAGACGTTTAAATAAATTCTAAAAATAATTAACTTACTAGACTGATTTTCCTAAGTTAGTTCAATTTTGTAATCTGTGTAAACTTCTAATTAATTGAGTTCTTCTGAAAGCTTTGTTGCTGTTCTTCAGCATGAACATTTTACAGCCAGCAGGATGACAGGTGGAGGAGAGAAGCCAGCAAACAATATACCTGGAAGGTGACGTATTCCTTGGAGTGTGAAAACACTCACCCACTGTTGTAAGTTCTACCATTTGTGGAGGGTCATTTGGTGCAATAAAAAAAAGGGTTTCACGGTTTATGGTCCAGTGGGCTGGCAGGTGTAGTAACAGCTGGTTGGTTTCTGAGTTCAGAAACCAATTTTCACTTGACCCCCAAAAGAAAAATAATTTTCTGAGTGCCAACTCTACACGAATGCCACCTTATTCAGTGGAATACGGTGGCAGTCTAATGATGAATTAAGTAAAAAAAAAAAAACAGATGCAGCATAAAATGTATGTACAAGAAGCTTCTTTTATAGCAAAAGTGGTGTAAAAAATCCACAATATCCAGTAGAAAGGAGAAAGCATGTTAGCAGCTGCTTCTGCATCTGTCATGTTCAAGATGTTTGAAGGGTGATGTTTTATACCTTGGAGGTTTCTTTGATATCCAGGAAGTAACAGTAATGACATCTCTAACCAGTCAAGTGTCAAAAAATGGTCTGTTATTTGGCCCAAAGTAGAAGGAGCAGAAGCATTCGTCTCACACAGGTTAGGTTGACTCCAAAACTCTCTCTGTTACGTCAGCAAGAGACAAAAAGATGTTCAGGTAAATGTTGCAGAGCCTGAGTGTTAGTCTACGATTTTGTGAGATGAAATCAAGAAAATGGTGTTAAAAGGAGTTCTGTGAGTGTTGGAGAGCAGACAGGTTGGAGTCTTAGTGGATTATATTCTTCATGCGGAGTGCTTGATGTAGGTTGAAAGAGTCAGTGAGTTGAATTCATGAATTCCATTTATTAATACCAAAATACAGCTGGTCCATTTCACATGCTGCATTTGGAAGCAAGCAGGACAAAATGGCATCAAACAAACTTTTCCATTCCTTTTGTTATCCTCTATCTAAGCCACGCCCGAAAGAGGGTGTTCTCTCATGTGTCATATCCTTTACCCCTCGTTCTGAAAAAGTGTAGGCAAAACACAAAGGGCTCGAGGTTATTACTAAAGCTCCGGTCTCCAGAAGAAGAAACCTACAGCTCAAAGAGTTCGACATAATGCAGAGACTCAGCAGAACCTACAAATCCAGACTGGATCATTTTAATTTAAAAGACACTACACCAACAAATTAAGTTGTTTTAGCTGCTAATTGGCAACATGTTGAGGTTACACTGTGCTGTAATCACCATCATTTGCCCGCTTAAACCACGGTTCTCCAACTCCAGTCTTCGACATCAGAACAAAACGTCTGAATTAGCTTCAGACCATGTCATCAAATTCTGCTGAAACCCAGCAATGAGCAATTTATTTGACTGAGGTGTGTCGGAGCAGTGACGCATCTAAACATAATGCCTGATAAAAGCTCTTGAGGATTGGAGTTGGAGATCCCTGGCTTAAAGAGTATTATGCCACTCATTATATGAAATAACAAATTAGTAGGTAATAAGTTATCAGAGAATACCTTAAGGTAATTTTTTATACAATAAACTGCACAAGCATTTATCAGATTGGCGAGAACTGTTTTTTTTTTTTTTGTGGATGACTTTCCTCAGATGTTCTAGTGGTCCACTTTCCCATCTAGCAGGGAAAGAGGCTGCTGAATATGTCAAAGAGGACCCGATAAATAATGGATGCCATGAAGCTTCGGTGGAGGTTGTCGGCTTTGAAATGCACTCCCAGGTTGAGTCATATTCTCAGTTCGCTCTCTCCATTTTACATTTAACTGGCTCTCTGCGGAATAGCCAACAAGCCCAGCGCACACCCTCACACACACGCATACACACATTTATAGCTCGTTTTTTTTTGACAGAGGCTGTCCGAAGCAGTTAGTGCTGTGGAGATGCTGAATTCTTGAGTTATTACACAGGTGTTGTCTTTGTCTCGAAGGCTATCTGCTGCATGTATCAGCTTCAATTTCACTCTGAGTACTTCAGGCTTGAGAGGCCAGTTGATTGTGACAGGAAAAAAAAAAAAAGAGACAGCAGGACAAAAGAAGAACGCAGGCAGCTGTGTGAGCCTTCTCTAAACCAGGCGCTGAAGGAAAATTGTACGCTTTCTCGACTGGTTCAAAAGACAGACTGCAGTGGATTTATTTCTAAACTTTAGGGATTATCTTTATGCTCAAAGCAGAGGTTTTGCCTTGTGCACAAACTCAGATTAACTCACGATGGAGAAAACCACAGCATCGATGACACTTTCAACCAAAAAATACTTTGTGTTCTTTTTTTGTTGTTGTTTTTTTTAGACAGGAAATCTAAAAGCAATGCTGTGGATGCCACAAGCCAGAATTGTGCAAAGACGCATTACAATTAGAATCATTAAAGGTTTATTTACATCTAAGCATAATTAACATACTATAGTGGAACATGAATGTGTGTGCTCTACTTTGCTATAACCTACTGTAATAAGTAGAAAAATAATGACCACCTTGCTTGAAAAACCTTTTAAGACCAAAATCATGTGAAAGCTGTATGGATTTATTAGAATATAAACAAATTATTGAAAAACAAAACGAAAACAAATAGTGCACTGAGCTTAGCCCTTATTTTCAGTACAATTTTGGTTGTTTTTCCTTTAAAAGTCGCATGCCAAATGCCATTTTTTGCAAGAGGGCAAAGGGGAATAAATAGAAAAGGCAAACATGGTAATGTAAAAGATTAATGGAGTGTGAATGTTAGATAATCAGTCAAGACCAAAGGAAGTCTAAAGAAGCCAGAAAAGTGCATTTTAAGATTGTCACTTGTGAAATATCAAAATCAAGTTTTATCATTAAATGGAGATAATAGAAAACCCGGCATTAAGGTTAACTTTGCTGGAGTCGCGCTCCGACTCGTCACGCACGTCTTCCTGAGATTCATCCGCTTAATTGAATCGAGCCGCAGCACTCCTTTCTCCCTCCGCCTGTCTGACCGCAGCGTCTCCTCGCGCTCAGGCAGGAGCGGCAGCCTGTGTTTTGCTCCTGGTCCCGCTGTGGGTGTGTGTAGGTGTGTGTGTGGGTGTGTGTGTGCGTGAGAGAGAAAGAGAGTCAGCAGCCATCCATGCTCTCTTCCTGATGTCACAGTTTAACTCCGCTGCTTGAAACACCTCTTGCGGCTATGGGAGCCTTTGGACTGATCACGAGGATCTTACAGTACGCGGGACTTTACGTTCAACTTAACGCGGGTCTGCGTGACGGATATGGAAAGGTGGATAATCGCGTCTCAGGAAACGGTACGTTCATCCGTGACCGAGATCCTTAATTCAACAAGGATCTTGTTCAATTAAGATCCTCGTTAAATTCTGTCCTCGCGTGTTTGATTGAATATTACATTGATTAGATGAAGATTTGTCTCTTTTTCCCCATTTCATTGTTTTTGGATTTTTTAAAAACTCGAAGAGATTGCACAGCTAATAATTAAGGTAAAATCTTAATTACATTAGTTTTAGATTACATTAAGTTCCATTGAAGTTAAGAAGTAAACAATATGTATGACTATATATTTATTTATTAATTAAGCTCCAGTTTTGCATATTCAATATTATCAGTTAAATATGTGAAAGATTTCAACCAGCAACAGATGCTGATGTTTGGCTCTGCTGGATGGAGGACTGCAAGGTTCTCTACCAACAGATCCTGCAAATGTCTAACAGATCACTGACTTAAATTTCAGTATCCATGCAAACAGGTTTCTTTAGACATGGCAGGACCTTAAACACCTGGTTTAGAATAAGGTTTGTGTTAACCAGGCAGTGTAAAGAGAGCGCCTGGCACTGCAACACATTAACCTTTAATGAATCTTTCCTGCTTTCTTCTGGCTGCAGCTTTTTTTTTTTTTTACTAACAGTTCATAACACCCACAGTTGTGAGGTAAATGTATTACTTTAAGAGTTTGCTTACAGAAATGTTGGAAGGTTTTCTGATATTCACATCTTATCAATCATAAAATGTATGCACTGATTAATTTTTGCTGTAATTCGGTTGTTGTTGGACAACTTGTGGGGAGGAACATTGGAATAAGATATGCATTGGGAAATGTTGTGGGGGGCAAATTTGAAATGGGACCATTTTTCATAGGATACCCCCTTTTTCACTAGCTAGCACAGTTTCCACAGGTTTGCTTTTATACTCTTTGATGTTTCTTGGGCCAAACACGACAAGATTCACTCAAACAAATCTTAAGGACCGGTTTTTGTGACCTTCTCCATCCAGCAGATTTTTTGAGAGTTAATACAAAATCTTACAGTCCTTTTTAATAAGAAAAATAAAGCTTTTCTACTACTAGGTGAAAGGCAAAACACACTTTTGTGTTATCTTACTAAACTAAACTCAATAAAAAATATTGAGGAATGTTTTTACAAAATACTAATCACCAGAGGTTAACACCTGATCCTACATCTCATTATCATTGCCCCACATACAATTGGAGAATAAAGAACTTGTGGATCAGCCTCCTGCCCTTCGAAGACTTTTAATAATCTCTAGTAGTAAATAATCAAAAAATGTGTGGAAACATCTGAAAGCTGGTCAGCAAATTTCTGTAGGTTTTTATTGCAATGACACCAATAAGGTTTTTACCACTGATTATTTAGGAGGACACAAAGTATTCTCAATATCTTGCTCTTTGTGGTTAATTAGAGACAATCCATTGATTTCAAAATTAGCTTTTTCTTCACATTATTTCACTATATTTCAAGAGATGCTTCTTGGTTGAATGGAAATAATTTCATATAAATCTTTCCACAGTATGAATAATTTAAGGTCTAGTAGTCCCACAATCTTTCACACTTAGCAGCACACAAGCAACTTCAGTAGAAGAAAACTCAGAGTTTTGTTTTTTCTTATATTTTGGTAATCCTCTAGAGATTTCTTTCTTCCTTTTTTTCCTTTTTTTTTTTAAACCAGGCTCTTTGATAAATTGCCTGAGCAGAGGGGAGCTGAGCCTTCATGCAGAGCAGAGAGGCTGCATGCACCGTTCTGAAGACTGCTTGTTAGAGTCAACCCTGGCTCATACGTTTTATATATATGCACGTCTGGCCCCTGCACCCCACTTACTGCTTGAGCTGAGGTGTCTGGTGAATCACATGCAGCAAAAAAATAAAAGATCTATGCGAAGAGCGAATGCAGAGTTACAGCATCCACTCAACACATTGCGATTCTTACCTGTTAGACTTAAATTGAGGTCAGATCTCGGCTGTGAAATTGGGTCTGTGAGTGGATTTCGGTTCTTGGAAGGCACATAGTGAGGACATAGAATGATGATTGTTGTGAAACCTGCTATTTTTGAACATTTCATTGCAAATTTCCTCTGCAGTTTCCTTCTTTCATCCATTGTAAGTATGGCACCTTCAGAAGGTGGAGTGTGTTACAATTCATTAGATTTCCAAAGTGTCTGGGATCCTCTGCTAGGTGTCCCCCTAATGAGCAGCCTTGACACTTTTTATTGGCTTTCAATTTAATGGTGCTCTGACAGTGCTGGTTGCAGTGGGGGTGGACAGATTATAGAGTCATGCTGTCACAGCACAAGGCTGGCAGAGGACTGCTTAGAAAGAAAAAGACAATAACGGACTCTCGAAACAATGTAAAATATGCATCGAGACCAGAGTGAATTTTATTTGAAGGGATGTTTTTTCATTTCTGAATGGAAAAGCTGCAGATGTCTTGGGGGGCGAGGGGGAAAGTTTAGAAAACAGAAATGACACTCGTCCCCAAGGAGGGTAAACCAGAAAGGATCATTGCTAAGGAAGCTGGTGGTTTACAAAGTGCTGCATCCAAGCATATCCATAGAAAGTTGAGACGAAGAAAAAAAAAAAAAAAAACGTGTGGTAGAAAAAAGCGCAACAGAAACAACTGCAAACTGGAGAAGATTGTCAAGTAAAGTCCATTCAAGAATTTGGGGGTGCTTCACAATGAGTGGACGGAGGCTTGAGTCATAACAAGAGCCACTACCCACAGATAAATGCTGTACAAAAGCTACAAGCATCTCACCAGAATTAAGGAGAAAAAGAGCTGGACTGCAGCTCGATGCTGAAAGGCATGCATTTATTTGGGAGGTGAAAAACAAGTGGAGTCTGTAGGATGGGTGGAGAGGCACAGACTTTACTTGAAGTTCAGTGTGAGGTTTCCACAGTTAGTGATGATTTGGGGTGACATGTCATCTGGTAGTGTCGGCCAATCGACCCATCTACCAGGAAATTTTAGAAATCTTCATGGTTCCTTCTGCTGACAAGCCTAAATGAGATGTTGATTTAATTTCCAAAGAGAATTTGACCCACTCTGCCAAAGGTACCAAAAACTGGTTTAATGAGAAACACCAGACCCAATAATACAGAAGAACTGAAGACTGCCAACACATCAACCTGGGCTTCCTTTACACCTCAGCAGAACCACAGGTTGATTACCTCCATTCCTCGCTGCATTGATGCAGTAATTCATGACATTTCCATTTTTAATATCCATTTTACTGATGTTTAAATGTCCCGACACACTGAATATTGAGTTTTTTAATCCATCTGTTAACCATAATCAAAAGTTCTATCAATAAATGCTTTTCACTCAATGTTCACATATTGAGTTTAACTTTATATGAAATGAGTGACAATTCTTTTTTCTTGAGATTCTGTATTTGTGGATGTACACAAATTAACATTATCCTCTCACTACCTGTGACGTAGTACAACATACTTAGGAAAAACCTGTGTGAAACGGCAAGTGTTACAACTTGCCTCTTCTTGGTGGGGGGATGCAGAAATAGCTTGTGAGTGCTGTGTCTCAGGGGCAATGAAAAATTCACTCCACAAGCCAGAAGTATGGGTGGCAACAAGCAGACATCTGCTCGGTTGATTACTGGTGCCATTCGTATTTCATTATTTTTACCTTCCACCTTGAATTCAGGCTGAAGGTCTCTCAGCGTACTGTTATTTCCCCAAGGAGAATCTGCCGTTATACCCCATTTATGCTTCCGAACCAAATATAGACTTATTTGCAGTATCCCTCATTGCTTACTTGTTTTGTTTCAAAACAATACAATATATATATATATATCCTACCATTTGCGTAAAGAATCTCAGAGGACTTACGTCAACATTGCAATATTATCCAATATTTCACTCTGTCAGTGTGATTCGATGTGCCAATTAGAGCCATACCTTATTAGCTGCACTCAAAAGGAACAGCCCTTGAGTATTGAGGGATTGTTTCCCAGATCTTAACATTTCCCACACTAAATTAACATACTAACATACTTAGTATTTTATTGTATGCAGGATTACAGCTTTTGATGTGAGATTAAAGCTTCCGAAGATCAAGATAAAAATCCCCTGTAGATTTCCTTTTTAACAGCGGCTTACTGTTGTTTCCACTCAAAACTCCCTCTGGGCGTCAGTGAATATTAAATCCATTCATCACATTAGTGAATTACATTTTCGCAGAGGGACTCCATCCACAGGCTGTTAACATTCTGTGTGGTGGATTTATAGGCCTTAAGATTTCTTCTCATTGGTTTTGAGGCACTAAAAGAAGTTGATGTAAAGGAGTTGGAGCAAAGCTGCAATGAAGAAGCATCTTCTCATGAAAAACGTTGCGATTGAAACATGTGGAGATGTTCCAGCTCCCCTCGGCCAGACAGTGACTGAATGAATGCATCTGTTTTAGAAGAAAACCGTCAGGAAAACAGTTTTGGCTGAGATTTGACTCTTAAAAAGACTTTTTAAGTGCTATGGTCAAAAACTCCAGCGTTAGATACAACATATTTAACACTAAATAAATTACCACTGTTCTAGGTCAGTTAGTGCCTATTGTATTTCAAGTTTAAATCTTTAATTTCTATTTCCATCAATCTAAACCTGCCTTGGGATGCAGTTCAGCTCAATGTATTTAACATAAAACAGCAGTCGACGTGCCCTTACTAAGCTTCTTCTGCTGCAGTCTCAATCAGACAAAGCCCAGCTTGTAGCTTAAGTGTGTTTTTCGCAATGGGAATCTGGATAACTTCTGCCAGAGACTTAGAAACAAACGAAAGAATCAAGTCGTATGTGGCTGAATCTGCATTTAAACCGTCGCTGATTGCTTCATAGGTGTATATAAACTTATAGCTTATACTTTTTATGGACACTGTCTCTAACACTTCATCTCCATCTACTCCAGTCTTGTCCCGTTAAGTTTTGACTAAAACAACCTGAAGCTCTTTTGGGTTGGTGCCCTCTCTCTCTTGTTCACAAACGCACAGATCCCCGTGTCTTGCTTGCTTCTCATCCATCCTAACATGTGTCGCCTTTCTCCCATTGCTTTCCTTATTTTATCCCCTCTTCATTTTTAATGAGTCAATAGCAGAGAGTAAGCAGCTATCACTTCTATCACTGCTCACTGAGCAATAAAGTGAAAAATGCTAAGGAGGGCCTTTTTAAATATGCATGTGCCCTACGTACAGCTTCAAACACGAGTCCCTTGCGTCTGCTTGAGGATGGTTCTGACAGGACTGCCTTTATGAAAATCTATACTTAGACGAGGCCAAGCAAACTCATTCTTCGCCAGCTCTCAAGCATTATAAATGAGACAGCCTGGTGTGCTGAAATTTTCCTGGAAGTCAATACTGAGAGCTACATGTTTTTCATCTTTTTACGGACAGGGCCTTGAAATCTTGCAAGCGGAGTCAGCTTTTGGGTTGATTTAGCATTCTGCCAAGGTTATAGGATTGATTTCGGGGAGATGCTGCTGTGACTCAAGCAGGGAATATGTCGGGTGTCTGTTGAAAAGGCTCCCTTCGTGTGCAGCAGCATGCAGTTTGTTTGTGAACAAAGTCATGCTTAACACCCAGTTTGGGGAGGAGGGTGTCCGCATGGCAAACTAAAAATGTAATTTGACAACCGTCAGAGGGATTATCCAGCCCTGTCAGGGGATCAGAGCTTAACGAAAGACGCACGCCAGCGTCCTTGTGGCTCTGGAGAGGGAATGTGGTCAGCTTCATGAACATCCTCTTCCTTCCATACCACTGTACTAGAAAAGTGTTGGATGTGAGATTTGAGCTCAGTCAAAAGATGTGCTGACAGTTTGTGCAGTGGAATGACAGCCTCCCTGTTTTGCCACATGTTTTCTTTTAAATGTTAAAAGCAGTTTTCAAAACATCACTTATGTGAACTCAGCAACCTGGCCACGGGTGAAAACTTAATTGTGCCCCTAATTAGACACGTTTAGTGCTAAAAGATTGCAAAAAGCAAGAAGAACCCTGAAAGACAGAACAAGTCAGAAACAAATGTGCAAATAACTTATTATTAGCACTAATTAAGAAAACATTAAACAATGTTCAACTCCAAATGTTTGTATTTGTTGAAGGTGTAACACCACCTGCAGTTCTGTCTGCGGGGCGGAAGAAACAGAACCATTACACTGAAATGTGGCCATTAAACTAAAACAAGTCAATCAACTGACCTTGTTAGCTTTTTTGGTCACACGTCTCAAAGCACAATTGGTTGTAAAACAGCTTGTGGAAATTGGTGAAGGCTCCACTGTTCACATTCTTAATTCATTTGTTCACTTAGTCAGTCAGTAAATGAGCCACTCAGTCTTCTCTAGCTCAACTTGGACACGGACACCTCCTGAATTTTTATATGGTAATTAATTGCTTTCTTCATAAAAGATGATATCTGCTTTTCAGTTTCAGTTCCACTTTATAATCATTAAATTAATTAATGTAAAATCTTCAATCAAGATGCATGAGAAAGAAACTTGTTCTCAAGAGGTTATTAACTTCGACGGAGATATAGAAATTTTATATTATCTTTGCTCTGTTCACTTCTTTTTTGCTTGTCAAATAATATCTGCCTCATCAAAGCTAGCTTGGAGTGACAGACACTGCAGTTGTCTGTCATAGCGATACTATTTCAATCACAAAAGGTGAAGGTGTTAGCATTAAATTTGACCTTTCTAGATCTCAGCTGCTTTAAATACTGCTTTCTGTTGTGCTGCTGGATCTCAGTCACGATGAAAGTTGTCTGCTCAAGGACAACACTTTGTTATAAGTTTTGTCTCTTAACACTGCGCGCACTCAGCACCTGGGAACGTTTCACACCTGAATAATAAAACTTAAGTGCTTACATAAAGTCAATGAAGCAACATCCATCAATTGTCTGTACCCACTTATCCTTACAGGGACACAGAGTGCTTATCTCCTGCTCTCATTGGGCGAGAGGCGGGATACAACTTGGACAGTTTGCAAGTTCATCGCTGGCAAAACAACATAAGATTATCAATAGAGTAAATATAGGTGGTGCCATTATTTGTAGAATTTTGCAGATTTACATGATTTTATCCCAGATGATGCCTTTCTCTTTGAGCATAATAAATAGAAACAGAAGGTTTTTGTTGTTGGTTTTCTTAGATGCTTAAAGATCTCAGGGAACTTCTATTTGAATTTTATATGAACTCATTTTTAATGATGATGAGCTGCCCAGGACATGCTGCCATAATGCATAACCTTGATATTTCTGCTGCATACAGCATTGATGCTGTATATGGCTTGTGCATGTATGTAAAGTAGGCATGTATCCCTTAAGTGCAGTCTTGTCGACTAAACTGAAAGGAAGACAGCAACAAATAGAGGAAGGGCCACGAGGGCCATGGTAACTCTGGAGAAGCAGCAGAAAACCATAACTCTCTAGGAAAAAAAGCTTTTTTTATTTTTTATTTTATTATTATTTTGTTTGTGATATTTTGGGGGAAAACTGCTGATCTCTTTACTCTGGAGTTTTTTCCATTTCTTATTCTCTTTCCTCTGTCTTCCAGCTCTGTTTACGGAGGTTCCTCATGACGTTACGACACAGATCGGTGAAGACGTGGAGATGGCTTGCTCCTTCCACGGGGCAGGCTCGCCCTCATTCTCCCTGGAGATCCAGTGGTGGTACATCAGGAACCACAAAGACTCACAAGAGTCGGCCTCACAAATCTCCAACACAGTAAGCTAAATGGCATTAATCGTCTTCCTTCCTTCTTTGTCTAGACAAAGAATCTATGAAAAGCAGAAATGTGAATTTTAAAGTTGAAATACTATCGACGGGTAATTCACAGATGCCAGAAGCTACTTTCTCATTGTGATTCATGGTTGAATTGAATAGGTTTTCAAAGTTTCTTGAAAGTCCTCATTGAGGGGCATTATCAAATTCAATACTGTGAGCTGAGTTATCACTAACGGGTACTAATGGGCCTAAGGTTGTAAAAAAATGTCATCTTGGACCCCTTTGAATCTCAGTAAACGAGCCTCTCTAAACGCCTCTTACCTTCTTGAGCTGTTGCTACTCCAGCTGAATACAAACTATCTCCAAGAGAGAAAACGCTTCGAGGACTGCTAGAGCTGAGCTTAAAACTGACTGTGTATCAGTCAAAGTTAAATGTAAAATGAGCCATGGCAGACAGCTCCTGGCATAAAAACGAAGGTATAATTGCTGATTAGGATTTGCCAGTGCTAGGGAAACAGGTTGACTTCCTCCCACTGGGTGGTAGTGGTGGTGGTGGGGTTGTGGGGACTCAGGCTCCCCTGTTGAGCCTCTGGACACCATAATTGGCTCTGAGAAAGAAATAGATTTTCAAAATCTCCCTTTTCTCCATGCATAATTCATAGCCATGCCCAAAAGAATACCTCTGTGCAGCTGCATACATAATCAGAGGTTTTCCTAGTCGGAAGCTTATGTGCTCGGGGTACATGTAAGCATGCATATTTGTGAGTCTGGACTATATAAGATGTGAAGTCAGTAACAGAGAAGGGATATGAAGAACATCATCAGACATGTTTGCTTGACGTTGCTTGCAAAGGAGATGTTTTTAAATTTCCTAAGCTGCTTTCTGTCTCTGTGCAGGTTGGGACTCTCGAGGAAATGCCGAAAGATGCCACCAAAATCAGTGTAAGCAGGATTTGTATGCACAAAAACCCAATTTTTGTAAAAATGATTCAAACCCACTAAGCCTTTTTTAGATTGTCATATTGCAGCCACAAACATCAAACAAAACTTCAAGAGGAAAGAAAAGGTTTTTAATCTGAAATACTATAGTTTTTATATAAAAAAAGAATTTGAAGTGTGCTTTAATCTATGCTTAATAGAACGACTGTTCACTAGTGTTCCAGTAGAGTATTTCTCTATTACAGCTTTGCGCATAGAGAAAGCGTATTGCAATTCTTCTGTTAATATTCTCAAGTCCGTTTAAAATTGCAGACTGTCAACTTTCATTTTCAAGTCTGACCACATACTCGTATGATTTCTAACCTGTGAAAGCATTAAACTAATCTATTCTATTGTAGCGCATTTCCCCCCCCCTGAATATATAAAGAAAACTTGCATTCTGGTCTTGTATGACCAGAGCACCATCTTTCAAACTGCAAACAGGACCTGTTATAGTTTTCTTTCAACTATGGCTTTATTCTTGTATTTATTCTACAAAGGATTTGGCCAAGTTCAGACACTCACACCTGAACTGTGGATCTCCGCAGCTCCTCTGGAGTTGCTATGGACGTCTTGACTGCTTCTCTGATTACTGCTCTCCTTGTCTGGCCTTTTGGTTTAGGTGGACGGACATGTCTTGGTCGGTTTGTAGTTGTGCCACGTTCAAAATTTGGGGTGCAACTTTACTTGACTTTATGCTGTCATCATTAGTCTTCATGGCATTGTCTCTGAAGACCTCTGTCTATTAGTAGCTTGTTGATTTGATAATGTTTCTGTGGAAAGTGAGTCTAAGTTACTTTCAGAAAGGTCTCCTAGTCGCAGAAGCATAAATCTAAGATATTCCAAAGAATAAGCTGAAATATGTAATTTGCAGATTATTTTTAGAGACGAAAGGAAAAGATTCCTTGTGTCTTTTATAATAATATTTTATGTAATTTCCAGTAGTATTTAGTTTAAAACACACTACCTCTGTTGGCGACAGGTGGTAAAAGTGGCCGGCAGCAACATCTCCCACAAACTCCGTCTCTCTGGTGTGAAACCAGCAGACGAGGGCACCTACCAGTGCCACGTCATCGACCACAGCGGCCCCGTAGAGCAGTGCTACCGTGTCCAGGCCTACCTCCGAGTGGAGCCAGACAGGCTTCAGGAGTCTGATGACGCTCAGCTTCAGGAACTCAAACATTCCTCAAGGGGGAATCGCTTGCAGCAGAACAACGAGCGGGAACTGAGGAAGAGATCAGCTCACGCTGTTCCTGACTGCAGGGGGCGCTGTGTCCTTTAGAGTGGGAATTGTGTCCGTCTTCGTGTTCTTGGGTTTCCTCTGTTAAAACCACCAGTGTGTGTTGGTTGCCACACTAGTGGCTCTTTATTTCTTGAAGGATAGTCTGTGCTTAATGATTTGACTTTTTGCTTTATCTTGTTGCTTGGAAGCCAGTGTTGATGTTATTTAAAGAGTTTTGTGCACCAGTACATTTTTTTGTTCTTATTGTTCTTTTGTTATTTCTATGTGCTTTTTGCTTTAAAATTATGTGAACACTAACTGCAAGAAATGAATAAAGTTAACTTTTTTCTGTTATTTTATGATTAAAAAAATAGCAATGGAGAAATTATTAATGCAGTTGCAGGAAATAGAGTTGGAACCAGACATTACAAACCTTCTACAGAAAGACACATAACCACTTATTTCTGATAGTCGGACGTTAAATCAGAATAAATCTTTCTGATTTTAGGTCAGTTTATTCGCTAACTTCTTCAAAAGGAGGACAAGGATATTTCACTGATTCTTTTCAAAGTGTTTTTTTCCTTTTCAAACTATGTGACTTTAGTGTAATGTTGTTAGGTTATGTAATGACCAGATTTGATTTTTAACAATTATTCTAGTTGATTTCTTTTGATTTTATTTTGTGGTGACGCTTTAAAACCCCTCAACTGTCATGTTGATGCCTGTTGATACTCTGACTAACATGTAAGCGTTTTGAGAGTTCCTCAAATCTTGCATTTTTTGATAATTAGAAGTTTGCCAAAAGCTGCAATACGATCACCTGGGTTGATTGTTTAAATGTGTAGTGAATTTAGCGTATGCAAACTTCTGACTGTAGAGAAGATTTAAAAAAAAAAATCTCATTATTCTCACATTTAGCAAACAGGAATAGGTTTTGTAGTCCTAACTGACTAGACTATATAGTCTGATTTAATGTCAGTGAAAGAAAATGGTTGTGCCTTTTTATATAGTGGATGTGTAAATGCCTGATTCAAATAATTATTTTTGAGTTTTTACTTTTAACTTTGGTTGTCCTTGACTGAAACACAACAGGATTATCAGTGTTATTGTAAAAATGCTTTAAAAAAGAAAGTATATTTATGAGTCGCAGTCAATTTAGAGTAAACAGTATATCGTTTGACTTTTAAACCATATATATGTTGTCTAATCACATCAGGTTTTTAAAATCTGTTTTCACGTATCAAGCTGACCACAAACACTTTACTGTTAGTGATGTTATATTCACAGTATCAATTTGTGTCTCCACTTTAACAGAGCATGTCATTTTATGCTCGACTTGAATTGTGTTATTTGTGCTGCTATTTTTTCTGTAAATACATTATTCAAAAATATTATTTCATCTCCTAGTTTGGTGATCTTGCTTGGTTCCTGATTAATTAAATGTTAAATAAGAAATTACAGGCCTAAAGATAGCTAGCTAGCATTTTTATGTCCTTGACTCAACAACCAAATCGCATCTATTGTTGAGGGCTACAGACAGAAGCTACGGCAACATAATAGTGTCAGAAATCTTGAATGTAAATAAATTGCTCAATTAGTGGCTAATAAAGGCACCCTCTTTTATCTGCTTTGGATTGTGTGGGTTTTACTTTACTAATATTTACCTGCATAAACTTTATTGCACAAATTGCATGACAGAAACTAAATGGAAAAATGTTCCAGATTGTCCTTTGCTGCCAAGTCCTGACTGACAGGAGCAACCTCTCCATGCTACTTTTCAACATTGAGTTCATCTTTTTAACCAGCAGAGAGCAGCACTGTTTCAGAAATACACATATTTAACAAAGCACCAGGCAATACAGCAATTCTGCTGCAGATGTACTGTTGGAAATAGCAAAAATATTATGGAGCGCTGATATAACATTATTTTAACTCACTCTTTAGGGTATATGTTCAAAGGAAACCAGTGTTCACTGAGAAGTGCTGATGATTACCGATACTCGAGGTTTGATTTGAGGGTACTTAGTGGAAAAACACCAGTTTTTAATGGCATTCCTTTCTTTAATACCAACCTCAGTGAGGCTCATCTTTCGTTACTGAATAGTTTCTAGTTTGTTTCAACTGTCTCGATTTAAATTGTAGAATAAGAAATGACTTTTCACAGTCCATGAAAACAGCTGAACAGTCCTTTAATTAAGTGCTGACCAGAAATCTACCTTAGTGTCACTGGTCAACCAGTGTGTAGATGTAATATCTTGTAGAAAAATGGTTTGCTGCACAAACTTTTTATGACTGAGTCAATTCCCAAAGCAAAGAGCCATATTCCCAATATTTTACAAAAAGCACTTTATTCGAGATTGTACATTGACAGTATTCTTCTACAGAGTACTAAATTATAATGTCTTCATAATTCTGGCATTGTGAACTGTCGATAAAAAACGAAAATGGCAATAAAGGGAGTCTTTTAGCAGAAAATGTCAAAGAGCAGGACATTATGTTTTTTACATGAAAGAAGTAAAATTTACTATTGGAATTGGAAAGCCACATAAAATTAATTGGGAGTGTCACTATCACTGCCTTATGTGAGACTGAAGGCAGAGAAACTTGGAAGAGCATCTTCCTCTGAAATGAAAGTCACACATCGTCCGTCCTGTTAGCATCTGAAGCGATGCTAAAAATACAAATAGTTTGAAATACATGCCTTGAGTAACAAAGTTCTCTGCTAACATATAGTATTTTTTGTCACAACAGGAAGCTTAAATGAATGACATACACAAGAGAAGAGATAAAAAAAATATATGAGGAAAAAAAAGCTGTTTTAGTCAGTAGAAATAAAAGAGTACATTTGCTTGGAAAAGCATGGAAAAACAGATGCAATATGTTTCTACCTTCAGGTCTATGTAATACTTTATTTTCCAATAATGACATTCCTGTAGCCCTTGACATGACACAACTTGTTGCTATCGAAGTCGACGACCAGTTTTCTCAAGCCAGAATGGGTCGGAGTGAAGTAGATTTTAACTTTGGCTTCCTCCCCTGGTCCCACCGTGCAGCCCAACCTGGAAGGTAAATATTTAAGTATTACTTGTCTGAAAGCTGCTTGAAGGCTTTGTCCAGATATTCAGATTGCATAAACATTTCACAGATAAATCACCACAGACACAGAACTCTTGCTTATGACAATCTCTGGAGGTAATGCAGCCAGAGCAACAGTGTTTAAAACTGCTCTACACAGCAGTCAAAATACAAGGATTCCTTTTAATCTCCTGCCTACATAAAATTATGTGTAAACAGGAGCTCATTTTAGGTGCAGCTGGAAATCTACCAACCTCTCGGAGATGATGCTTCCTCCAGTGAGGTTGGCCCCCTCAATGCTGAAGCAGCAGTTGTCCAGCGGCTCTGGCAGAGGGTTCTGGAGGCTGATCTCTGCAGCCAGCTTCCGGTTCTCCTTTGGTTCACCCAGGATCTGTGGGGAGCAAACACATTAGCTTGATTAAAGTCCTGCAACATTGCAGCTAAGAACTTCTGTGTATTTGATTTTATGTGGTAAACCAACACAAAGTAGAAAGTAAGTGTGAAGAGGTTTTAATCATCTTAAATTGAGATGCTCATTTGAATTCAACTTGCTTTACTTTGTGATCCACGACTCAAAATCCACTCCAACCAGCCAGTCACCTTCTGACCCAGTCAAAGGTCACCTAAACTGAATCGAGAATTTGTAGCAAGCCTTTTCAAGGCATGCCAGACTTCAAATTCAAATTCAAATTTTTGAGTTAAAGTTTAGAAATATGTATCTTCCTACATCACCTCCCCAATTAATCAATGTTTTCTGTTGATTTTTACATAAAATCTAATTAAATAAATATAGATTCACGCTGACTGTGATGTCCAACGCTGCTTCATAACATTGTATGACTGATAGAAAGCTGTAGTACATTGGTATACACGGATTATCAGAGTGAAATCTATGAGTTGAGGTATGTTTACAAGCTATACAGAGCAGCCTTCAAATTGTTTATCTGCAGAAGGTGACCTAAAAAAGAAAATGGAGACAAGAAGCACCAAAGAAGGGAAGGACTGCTTTACAGCTGTTACATTGCAGCTGTTTGAGAAGTCAGAAGGACTAAAGATAAATCTGAATTCCTCCATGGAGTAACTCTCTGCTTGTGTCTGAAGTTTCTGTGGTCTCTGTGTGTGTTATGTGTCTCTGAGCGTGACACTCCTGGGCAGTCGATCTGCATACCTGATATTTACAGCATATTTACTCTGGCTTCTTACATGGTCTTTGCCACGTCAAACTTCTACCAGCACAGAGCTGCGTATTCACCTTTCAACTCTTAAATGTGGATTTGGAAGCTTATCTTTGCAATTTAAATCTGACTGATTTGATCAATTCTGCACAACCCTACAACTATTGCTTCTGGATAACCGAACTTGACCTCTTTACCTACTATGTAGCTCCACTACTAAACGCACTCAACAACAACACCTTTTGATTGCCCTCAAAACGGTTCTGGTCCACTTCACCTTAAAGTCTGCACTGTTGATCTGTTAAAATCACCTGATTGTTAAATATCTTTTTTAAATACCTTATCAACACTGCTTTGCAAAAAGATTGTTACAGTGAGTGAAGTTTTCTACAATTTTTGTGTTACAGCAACAAATTTCAGTTCACTGTATTTGAATGTTGACTGATGGCTCTACACAGAAGTAGCACAAAACTAAAGAGTGGAAATGGTAGAAGAAAATGGATGTGCATTTGCAAAAGAAAAAAAAATCAGAAAAGTGTTGCATGCTTTTATATTCAGCCCCCTTCCCGGTGACACCCCTTAATAAAGTCCAGTGTACTCAAATGCATTGAGATTTAGGATAATTAGTCAACTGAGTCCACCTATGTGTTATTTTATCTCAGTACAAATCCAGATGTTCTGTGAATGTTTATTGTTAAATATTAGTGAAACATTATTGAAAAAGAAAATGTTACGAAGATGAAGAAAATGTAAGAATATCCAAAGCTTTTAATATCTCACATCTATTAATAGAATAGAATGGAGAATATTGTCATCTATAAAATCTAAGTTGAAAAAAACAAGGGCACATCTGCAAAACACGGATATGCACCTACACTAACAGAAACAGGCCAGAGGTAACTCTGGAGGAGCTGCAGAAATGCACAAGAATCGAAACCAAATCTTTACAATAATTGGCACACAGAATAACCTCAAAAGGATTTTGACATATTGGTGACGCAGCACTCCTCAAAGTGCACAAAAAAGTTGGAACTGTACTCACTCTGACTTTGATTTCAGGATTGTCCAGTACTATGTTTCTCATCACCAGTTTGGCCTCTCCTGTGGAGTAGTTGTGCAGTAGAGCTGCCAGGCGAATTAAGTTGTCCTCTGTGACTTGGTCCCCGTACTTTGAGTAATTCAGCCTTAGTGGAACTCGCCTCTCTGGAATGTCACACACAAAACATTTTTTCGCAGAATTAGAACAAGCATCATTTCAGAGATGCCCTGGTCCGGATGGTGGCGTGACTCACCTGCACCTGGTGGGAGCTGAACATTGAGCAGGTCTTTGAAACCACAATTCCCCCCCAAAAATCCATTGTAGGACACAGCGCAGGACCCAAACACCAGGCGACACTTCTTCTCTTCTTCGGTGTTGTTAGTGACAACAGCAAACACGTCAAAGTCGCAGCCCTTTCTCATGTCAGGTGTAACTTTGATGGTAACGTGAAGACCCGGGTCTGGGTTCTCTTGGAGAAGCTTGTTTAGGTGATTGGCTTTCTTGAATGCTTCACGCTCTTCATCAGATCCTGGGAATGTGGAAGCACAATGCACTGACTCACAGGAACTTAGGTGATCAAAAAGAAAAATTAAAATATTCAAAATACTATTTGTTGTTTTGTCTTTTATACACGAGTTGATGAGGAATTTATGGAATAACAGAAAGCTTCAACAGCAATTGATTCAACGGTTTCCAGCAGGCGAACACATTTAGAAAAATTAAAAATATGCATGCAACAGATGACAAACTACACTTCATATACTCCAAGGAAAACTAATCCAAAAATAACTTACACAATAGAACGTGAAATTTTCTAATTACATTTATTCAACAGAAGTTAAGCATTTAAATTTGCCAAATGCTTGCACATATTGTAAAGATACAGTTGTATTCTTCATGACCCAACCGGTCTCTCAAAACACAATGCAAGAAGTTGGTTCAATTTTTCTTATTCAACTTTGTCACTGAGCTGTGCGTGCATATGTTTATAGATGGCCCTCTCTAAAGAACAGGCCGATACTTTCAGCTGGGTGAGGTTTGAACATCCGCCTTCTCGATGACTTGATTTGTTTTTCTTTTTGCACCACTGGAGTGGACATTTGTGCCTTGGCTCGGGTCAATCGTTTTGTTCCAGGCTTTGGTTTCTGATAACATCCAGCTGTCGGGCAGATAACCTCACATTTCCTGCATAGATGAGTTCATACTTAACAATAAGCCCCAACTTATATAAATGCACTATGTGCACTGATAGATGGTATGAGGCATTTGTGGACACATGCAGGTTTTTTTGTATAAATATGTAGAAATGTGGGGACTGTGGGAAGCTAATGATGCCTGCACAGTTTGATCGGACATCTTTAAGTGAGCATGTCTCAGAGTATTACATAGTTTCACCTCGGTGTGAACTTGCTCATATGTTGTCTTTTGAGAGGGTTGGCAAATGTGTAATTTTTTCCACTTGTGAAAGATCTTTCTTTTCTATAGAGGGATGGATTTCAAATTCTTTTCAAATGACCTTGCAACCCCTGCGGGATTTATGGGCTGCAGCAGCAGAAAATGCCTCATCTACTTTCACCTTGGCATTGTGTTAATCCACACAACTTCTGCTTTAATAGTCACACAGGCTGTTAAATCCATTTAAAAGGTACAGCTAGATTAAAACCTACTAAGTAATTGTTTTGAAAGGAGTAAGAGGAAACAAAGATTCCTTGACATTGTTATACTTAAGTGTATCTTTTTTAAGATATTTATATCCTAAAATAAGGTGTCACACTTTCAGATATTTATAATGCATTTCAATCACATTTAATTCCTGATTTTACAAATAAGCAGCTGGGATCTTTTAACTACTATTTTTGTTGCACAAGTGAAAATCTAATGCTAACGTATTGCTTGACCATCAACATATTCAATAAAGGAAGCGTTACTTGCATCTAGACAATGATATTGCCTGAATACAAATCAGCCTAAAAATTAAATTTATAAGAATTATAAGCCTAATAATTTAATTATTAATAAGATAATGAAACTATTAACACATATCTTGATTGGAATATATAATAAATCATTATATCACCAAAAAAATTTGTTTCATGCATTTTTATCAATTTTCTTATTCATAGTGTACTGCAAAAATAGATTTTATATAATTTTAAAATGTTTTTTTTTTTTTTTTACAAAATTATGCATATTTCTTTTGAATTATTTGAAAACTGTTATTTCTGCTTTTAATGATTGACACATTTAAATAAATTGGTTATAAATTGAGAAGCTTCAGTGTGTAACTTGGTAAAAATATATTTTCAGATATTTGTTAAAACTGTTATGTTGTGACAGTATAGCATGAGAGATAATTTGTGAAAAATCTGTTTCCTCTACTTTCTCAAAGTGCTGGAAACAAGCAGTTTTAGTGCTGTCAATCACAATCTCATGTGGTGCTGCTCATCCTCCTTCCCCTGGCTCTGTGCTATGCTGCAGCTACCATAGCTTTAACAAGTATGGAGAAAACATATTTTTTATTAAAGTTATATACTACAGCTAAAATAAAATGCAACAACAAAGTATTTTTTGAGAAGTCTGCATTGATTTATGGGTATTTTGCATATTGCCTATGACTGTTGCTCGTTGGGAGAGACATTTCAGTAATCTAAGCATAACAGAAAAAGTTTAAGCAACCTACCTGCATACTGTCTGTGGACTGTTGCATATAAAAATCATGAGCAGTAAATATTTAGTTAGTTATCAGCATTGGACCAAATAAATCAAGGCAATTGTGGGCCTTTAAAATTGTGATGCTTTTGATGGGTCAGATAGACTCAAAAAATTTGTAAGAGCAGCTGGGTGGCCCAATTCAAATTTTTTTTGCCATGGCCGGCGCCCCTGTATTGTGGTACCTTCAGGGTACTTGTAGAGGTGAGTGATGTCCTCTCTGCTGTCACTGCCAACACTCTTGGTGCTGATCTTCTGGCCCACCAATCCAATTGTGGTAACTTTCGAAGTGCTGCCGTCCTTTTTCTTCATCAGTGTGACAACATCAGCATTGACTTCAGCGAAAACAAACGGGGCGTCGTACTTGAACGCAAGCTCTCCCTCCTTGATGGCCCTGAGAGGGATGGGGCCACAGCAATACACTCCTAAGGCAAAGAGGACATTGTCAGAACTGAAAGTGGTGGATAATAGTTCTTCAAAACATTCATACTCATTATAAAAGTATTACCTTCACTCTTCTCCTGGGGAGTGGGGTCACTAGCCTGCCACCCATCAAAATCAGGCTTGAGGTCAGGTCTGGTCATCCAGCTTTCCACCCAGCAGTGATAATTCCTGAAGATGTATTACACAATGTGAGTGCTCATAATACTGCCGACCATACATTAATTACAATGTAAGTGAGGTCTAACCAGATCATTTCTCTGGATTGAATGAGTTCCCCATTTTCATTGACGTAACGCTCAATCACCAGGTTGCTATTGGTGTCGTGGGCAGACAGATAGTTGGTTGTGACTCGGCAAGGAATGCCCAATGCTCTGGAAACTAAAACAAAAGACGATAAAGTTTGCTGTTTTTGATTGACAAAAATGATGAGTCATTTTCTCGAAAGAGGCCAATAGCCCACCGTTTCTTACCAGAGCAGGCCACGGCAGCAAACACCCAGCATTGTCCGTAACGAACAGGCTGACAGGACTGTGTGTCCCAATTTCGCAGGATCTCCACACTGCCACGCCAAACCAAGGGACTGACGCCTCCCTCATATCCATCTGTCCATTTTCCCAGCAAGACTCCTTTATCATCATTGCAATTCACCTGCCGGACGACAAAAAAGCTGGCTTCACATGTGAAAAAAAAAAGTGATTCACATGTGAAATATAAGCGTTGGAGAGGAGTAATTGGTCGCACCATGGCACTTAGCACTCGGGTTACGTAGATGGGGTTTCTTCTCCCTGAGTAGTCTTTTCCAGGATTTCGTAAACATTTGGGATTCATGTCCAGAATCCTCAGACAAACATCCAGGATTCCACTTTCGAACTGCAAACACAGCAAACATAATTAATGAATGTTTGCCTGTAGTACGGTATGTTGTAAATGTGTGAAAACAAAGCCAAGCTAGACATTTTCAAGAAGTGTAAATGCAGCACAATTTATGCACACATAGGTTTTGTAGCGTTTTAGAACTTCCATAGGTTATCTTGTAAGAGCATATTTTCCTCTTCTCGTAATGGCTCTTACGAGAAGAGCTTCTTCAACACTCTGACAAACTCCTGGCTCTTCTGATTGATTGTTTATGGTGATAAGGAGAGGTTAACAGAGTCAGTGTTGGTGTTGGTACCTGGCCAAAGTTCCAAGGAGTGGGAATGGTGTGTTTGCTGCTGCCTCGAAAGATGATCCCATCTTGAGAAAGCACATACTCTGCCAGATTCTGCTCGTTGTCCATATACACTGCATCCGCTGTTGCCAAGACACAACACAATGCCCCAACATGAGTTCAAACTGGCGATCTTTCGTTTTAAACAAATTCCTAAAATGCTTTACTGCAGCTTATTATCGAAAAATGTACCAAGTTTTGGCAATTATTTGTTTTTTATGACTTATTATCCCCTCTTCTTGTTAGCTCTAATCCTTAACACATGCTGGCGTGAAACATGATCGTCTAATCTTTTGTTAGCTCCAATAGATCCTCTGCTTGACAGACATGTCCTCCCAGATCCAGGCATGTTTACCCACCTGGACACCAGGGATTAAACAGAAGAATGAACTCAATCTTCTCTGACTGGCCCAGAGTGAGGGTGTAGCGGCCAATTGGAGCTTTGGGAGAAGAGCAGATAGACAGGGCCACCATGTCCCCAGGGGGGCTGGTCACCGTAGCACTCCAGGTGGAGGTGTCAATGCTAGAAGAGAGACCAAAACGGGCCCTGGTGCCATACTGCTCGGAGGGCTGAGGACCTGAAAACAACCAAGAAAACAGTTAGTTAGAAAGAAGAAAACAAATCTTTCAAAATTGTTTGCAAATTTACCTGACAAGCATCTGAATTTAAATTTTGTGTGCTGTAAGATTTCTCCATATGTTTATTGGTGGGTTGTGGGGAATCACATGGAGTTAGTTTTTAAGCAATCCATGACATTGAAGAGACTGTAAGTCATGTTCAGGGGCATGTGTATATATATATATATTATATATATATATATATATATAATAATATATATATATATATATATAATATATATATATATTATATATATATATATATATATATATATATATATATATAAATTCCCTTCTCACCCACCGCGGGTGGTTCTTATCCTCTGAGCTCGGGTCCTCTACCAGAGTCCTGGGAGCTTGAGGGTTCTGCGCAGTATCTTGGCTGTGCCAAGGACTGCACATTTCTGGACTGAGATGTCTGATGTTGTTCCTGGGATCTGTTGTAGCCACTGCTCCAGTTTGGGGGTTACTGCCCTGACTGGATAGCTCAATACATAAGGCATCAGTATATCACCCGAGAGGGCAGGGTTCGAATTCATTCTGGGTCCTTAGGCAAGACCCTTCAAGCTACTGCCTACCTCATACCATGAGAGATACTAAGTTGCGTAACATGCCGGCTCAGACGTCGCCCGGCCAAACAAGGTCTGCGTCAGGTGTTGGGGAACCAGAGCACCTTGATGACAAATGGGCTACTGGAACAAGACGGAAATGGGCGCGAGAGATGAATATATATATATATATATATATATATATATATATATATATATATATATATATATATATATATATAATATATATGAATCTGTGAGTTCAAACTAGTGAAAATAAAGTATATTGTGTGCCTTGCAGATTTGCAATACAAAGTTGTGTGTTGTGTGTTACATCCAGGAAAAAACATTTAGATGCATGAGTAAATGGCCAAATTTAACATAACATCTGTGTCGGTGTGGACAAATATAAATATTTTAGAGACAATATACATTTGATTAAAGTATTTAGTTTTAAAGCATCAGTAACTGTTCGGACAGAGGTGCCATAAATCAGTAAATGCTTTCCAAAGAAAGTTCAGAGGACTCTGGAGGATCTTCCAGCAGTGTTGCCAACTAAAGCAACTTTTTGCATTGCGTTATTTTTTCTGTCTTGAATGGAAGAGCCAACTTGAATCCATCAGAATATGGTTGTTTTATGGCCTGATAGTATTATCTGTGATTGCACACACTTCCCACTCCACCCAATTCAACATTTCCTGTTGAATTGGGTGGTTTGCAGCTGTTGACTTATCAGGCTTTTTGTAAGAGACAGATAGGTATTTTTTTTTCTATTCTGAAGACAAATGCAAAGCAAGAGCTACGCTTTCCAGCAATAACAGAAGAGCCTCATTACAGTCACACACAAAAATGTAGGAGGGCTTCTGCAGCACAAAGCCCTTAAGATGAAAAGTGAACACATTCAGAAGCATCTCTCATGTTCGGACTAGAATGTTGCTCCCTTTCTCTCTTCATATTTGAACAGGTTGCAAAGGAAATTAACATGAACAAACACACCCAGTATTAAGTGGCTGAGTGCACTCACTTCCTGAATGAGAGGAAGTGACCTCAGAGCTTTTCCACCAGAGAGGAATGCACTTGGACAGTCCATAATTGAAATAAATTCACACATTTTTTTCAAAAGTGGACAAGAACTATTTAAGTCAAAAGACTGCACCTGTTTCTGCGACGCAGTCAAGAGAGCTGATGCCCGGCTGGTAGCTCCCAGACCGAAGATACAGGCTGATGGTGAACGGCTGGCCTCTCCTGACGATGAGTCGATCCACTCCGTTCAGGTCAGTGCGATGGTCCGTGTTGTTGAACAAGCACTCCAGGTTCCAGCGCTCGATGTCCAGAGCTTTAAATAAAGCAAACAGCCCCATCAGTAGCTTAAATAGAATGTGTTTTTACTACAAAAATGTAAAAACACATTCTAAACAGTGATTTAACCTGATTCTGTCGTATTCTAAGAATACTTTTGTTTTAAATTAAGTCAAATTTTGTTTTTCTATTACCATGCTGTGCATGCGTCCTTTAAATGACTTCACATAAGTCCGAAGAGACTGTGCAACCATTCCCTGGTCCAACAGATCTTAATTTCCAATTCAATATGCATATGTTAGATTTTGAGGGATATTTTCTTAAGAGATCCTTTCAGCACCACAGGCTACCTCAGTATTATTTGGGATATAATAGTACAAGAAAATAGCATCGTAGACGTGCAGCAGACAATGTAAAGCTATCTTGTCAATATGATCGATGCCAGAAAAACATAAAGCAGTTTTGAAGGCAAAAAGCAGCCCAGGTAAGGAGTATATTCTTAGAAAAAAAAATGTCATAAACTTTAGTTCTATAATGAAGAATCCTTATTACTTAGTGGAGTGCTGTCCTGATGAGTACGGTTTATATAATTCATTGTCACTTCTATTTATCATTGCTGTTAATTCATAACTATCTTTTCTAATTTAGAAAATGATGTGGTTGCATATTAGGATTTAGTGCGCGCGCTTCAGATCAGATACATAACCACCGACACAAAGTGCAGCTAGTTTGGTTTTTACCATTCATTAAGATCATTTAGTTTCTGCATGATTCAATAGAAGCTAAACACAGACAGCGTCTCCCTCCTCCAGGGACCTCGCTGTTACACTCACAGTCCCACCCTTTGATTTCTGTGTAAACAAGAGGCTACAGTTCTCTTGTGTAACACTTCCACATATGGCGATGCATGTCAGAAGACTAGATTTCCCCCACTTACTTTAAAGCCCAGTGTGATGATCTTCGCTTGAAGCTACAAAGGCTTCCTGCTGCTTTACGTAAGTTAATTAAAACACATTTCTGGGAAGTAGTCAGTGTTTAATCTTGGCCTTCATCCAAAAAGAAATTACACACAAGATGGTGTTGGTGCAGATTTCCAGACCAGGGGCTTCAACATTTCCCTCCCTCACCACCAAACTGATGGCCAGACAAAGCAAGAACCCTTAATGACCTATTATATATTTAGTACTACCATATATAAAACATTTAACATTGTGAACAGATTTCTGAACACTTAATGTGAGCATTTTTTACTAAAATACATTACTTCATGCCTCCTTTCATCAACTTCTTACTTGTGGCCATGCTAATGTCTATTTGAAGACATAACTTTGACAAGATACATACAAAAAATGGTAATCAGAAACCGTACCACTCCTTATCGATATCTCAGTGCCCCACTTGGAGATGCGACTCTTACACTGAAGACTTCTTTTCCAGATCATTGACAAGATGTCTGCCGCCCCTTTTATTTATTTATTTTTTTTATTTAAATTTCAAGCTTTTAAAAAGTGAACACATTTTTTCAACCGAGCTTCTGTAGATTGTGTGATTAATAAACAGAATTTTTGAATGTTCACGGGAAGTGAATTTGCGATTAATCGGAAATTTAGGTTCCAATTTTTAGAATGCAAACTGGCCCACCAATGATACTGTTTAATATTTCTTTTTTGTTGTTTCTGTCAGGAGGTCTGCTTTGAAAACAGGAAATTCTTTTTTGAGAAAATTTACAACTTGATAAGTGTACCTATTGGAGAGAGACAAAAGGAAAACTCTCCGCTTCCACCCAAATGAGTCTGGAAATATTAAGTTGCTGAAGAACATTACTTGTTTAATAATTCGTTTTATCGATTATCCTTTTCAACTCACTTGTCTGTGATTGTTTCAAAAATGAGCCATGTTAACCCATAACCCAACACTTTATTGTCAAATCCAACCAGAACTAGACCAGCCCATGTTTGACAAATTAAATTGGGTTGTTTCTTTTCTTTAAGTTCATAGTTTGAAGAGAGTGCTGCTCAATTATTAACATATGATGGAATGCCTCAAGATTTAGGAATATGATGTCTGAAAAAGGAATGAGAAACAGATGCCCAACTTTCTGCAGAGATTTATGTCCATTGTTGGTAATTAAGAAGAAAAAGCACAACACTGAGCGAGCGCTAGCTGCCAGATGGTGCACATTTGTGATACAAAGTGGAACCTTATGCAGCTAAATTTCTAGAGTTACCTCACTACCAGAACGGATCATACGAGGAGAGGTTCCTGAGATTCCCCGCCTTTTTCTCAGTGTGCCTGTGCCTCTCCTCTCGCACCTCAAACCCTGACCCCACAGCACAGAGGGACTCTGTCATCAGCAACACTTAGTTCAGTATGAGCATTAAAGGGAAGTTAAATAAGGATGACTTAACACGGTAGTAGGGACCAAAAACACTATTTCAGTCCAGGAAACACAAACAAGCAAAGTCTCTGATGTGAAGGAAGTTTTCAGACTCACAGGTAACACCCACTCAGACTCCAGGTCTACACCACAGGCGCTTTTTAAAATAAAAATGAACGCTTTATTTGTGCGAAAAACAGGTGTGACTTGTGACGCCATGAGGCCGTTTAGCAATAATTTGTTGACTGAAGATGTGCTGCGGAGGTGGAAATAAATGCACAAACAGGAGGAAAAACAGGTCCTGTTTGCTATTCAGAAGTTCTCCAACATGTAGCTTTGACAAAAAAAAAAAAAAAGTATCCAGATCTCTATGAGACAGTTATTTACTTCTGCCTTCAGCTTGACGCCTGCGTAAAAATCCAAACATGGATAGTTGCTCTTTGAACATTTCTGAAGACCTTCACTGGGTGTCTAACGCAAATCAGTCTGGAGTGATGGACGCTCAAATATAGAGTCAATTAAGCGGCAGCTCAGAGCTGCACCTGTTTCTAGAGGCTATTATGATCTCAGAGCAGCTGCTGTTTATTTAAACATCAAGCTGAAATATTTTTTCATGCTTTCATGTCACCAAGACTTTTTCTTCTGGCTCTGTGCTGCTGGACCGAACCGCACCGAATGTGTTTGATGCCTGATGGCAAGAAAATAGCTTTTCTTGCCACCAGTGTTCAGGCCACCAGCAAACTTAAACACACCGTTTTGCATCACAAGAGTAGAGGTGACTGATGGGGGTTTACATTTTGACCATGATATGCTGTGTTACCATTATGGTAATGATGGAAATAGGGATAAAAACAATTTATTGCTTATTTTGTGGGAAACTGTTCAGCTGTGAATGCATGGCAGAGCTTTCAAAGCTCTTGAAAAACATCCATCTTTGAAATAGGCGTCTTCAGATCTATTTCAAAGATCTGAAATAGATCTTTGAAATAGATCTATTTCAAAGATAGAAATAGATCTATTTCTATTTCTATCTTAGAAATAGAAATAGAAAGTGAAGTCAAAGTGAAGTCAAACTTCACTTTGACTTCATTTGACTTCACTTTGACAAATGAAGTCAAAGTGACTTCATTTGATCAAATTTACTGATATTTATTGAGGCTTTGGAGATAATAGTAAAATTAAAAGTTTTGATAATATTGTCAGTTTTGGGGTATTTTAACAGCATTAACTGGACTTTATTGAGACATCAATAAATTAAAATTATTTTTATGACAGGAAATTTATCCTGATAAATGATGAACAATATGTCAAATGTCCACCAAGAGTTCATCTTGTGTTACAGTCCAAATGTTGTCAATGGCCATTTCAAGAGTGTGACTTGCACAAGAAATCAAACACCGAAAATTTGAGTAATGAATAAAATGTCATATTAAACAAAACTAAGTCTGAGATTGCTGTGGTTTATTGAAAATGTATTTTCTAGTAGGAAGCAGAGTTCTCTCATTTAATTACTGCTGGATTTTGCTCCACAACTGTTTGTGGTGCCTGTTTGGTTTCTGCTCATTGGAAATGTTTGCATCGCTTCATTTAAATTGTTTCCAAACAGCAACAGTCTCTTTTGTGAAACCGTGAGAATATTCAAGGCACAGTGAAGACTCACTGTGAGACGACTGATGGAGAAAAGGAGGGTAGACTCTTTGGATACACTGCCAGTCAAAAAATATTAGGCTGTTGTCTGTCTGGCTCTTTATTTAATATGTTCTCAGTATGTATCATCCATATTCATATATAATTATCATAATAATTTTGTAGTGTGAAAACCACATATCCCACAAAATGATTTTTTTTTATTTTTCAAAATTTTTATGTTTTAGATTAATTAGTTTTACCAAAATAATTTCTATTGGCCTAATGCTGACAAATAAATGAGCCTGAATCAATAAAAGAAAGAGAAAAAAGATTCAGAAATGTTCATAAGACGACCATGTCTATGAACAATTTGGGAAATCTAGATGATGATGATGATGATGATGTCATGGCATTGTAAGCTTCTAACAGGCTATTTCACAACAATGACATTTACTGGCTGTGGACGTATTTACGTTTTGCAAACAGAAATATTTGCACTTCTACTGATCCAAACATGATTTCATGTCAGGCAGAAAAAAAAAGTGTCTTTCATTAGTCTGTAAATTTGATTTAAAGTTGAACTTTCTTACTTATAATCAAGACATGATCTGTTTTCTGTTAATAATAAGTTTCTGCATATTTTTTTCTTTCAAATATCAAAGGTTCATGTGGATGTGAAAACTTTAGCATCAAACCTAAATGCGCGATCAAACCAAAAAATATGTCTGCAGAATAAACCAATCAGCTTAGGTTGTTTGCAACCAATAAAGCAAACGCATTTCAAGCGATCGAGGCTCGTGACGTCACCCTCTAACAACCAGATTAAGTTAGATTTTGACCAAAAGCGTCCGGACGCATTTCCTTACCTTGCGCCATAACTGCTGCGGTGCTTTCCAAAGTTTGCGGTTGTGGTTGAATGAATGTCTCGCTCGGCGCAGAAAGCGATGCCTCTCTGCCGTTATCTCGGTCTCCTATTTAACCCCCCTGGTACCAGTCAGAGAAAAGGGGTGTGACACAACCCTCAGCAAACCGGAGGGGGAGAGAAAGAAACAGGACGAGAGTTGACTCACTCTCACCTCCTCCTTCCCGTCAGATACAGTAAAGTCTGTCAAATGTTTTTTTTTTTTTTTTTTTTTTTTTTTTTTTGTTTTTGTTTTTGTTTTTGCTCCGCAGAAAACTTCCATGCACTTTTTGATAAACACTCCTTGGACCTTTTCTGCATCATCCAGACATGAAACATGACTGAGCACAAGCACATGAGTAACAATTAAAAATGAGATAGGTGAGGTTCTGTTAAAGCCTCCTGTTCCTCAAAGACCTACACTCGAAATGTGTTTGAAGTTTTTTTATTCTGTATTTTTGAAAGAAAAGCATTTTTGTTACGATTTTATTTCAAGTATATACTTTTTTCACGTTTTTTGTTAAATTATCCACTATTGCAGTGTTTCAGTTAGAAGGTTGTGGAGCAAACATGAAAACATTCCTTCACTTCATTTGTGAAACATGTTCAATAAGTAAAAACATTTTTGTCTGAGGATTGTGCAGCACATTATTTTTCTTTTCCATGTGAGGTCAAAACTAAAGTATGTGTTTTGCTCTCTGTGTGAGCATTTTGGCCAGAAAGTTGGCCTTTCTGCTGAGGAATGTTACGAAGATCAAAGATCAGACCAAAATAACAGTGAGGATTTTGTTTTCTGTTACTTGGATGATGTGGATTGCTCATGAAATCGACAGAATGTAAAAAGAGAACAGAAAAAACCCCAGAGATAATTTGGAAATATATACACTTACAGTTCCATCCAGATGTATTCATACCACTTTGAATTATAGAGTTTATTGAGATTTTCTGTGATGAGCCAACACAAGGCAGTGCATTGTGATTCAATCATCCATTTCAAATTTGTGTTAGTACTTTTGTCTTTTATTTCTGCATTGTGTTGTTCTACCACATTAAATAATAAACAACATTCACTAAAATCTATGGTTCTGACTTGACAAATTGTGAATAAGTTAGAGTTTGAATGTTACTCGAGGCACTGACCAACTTCATCAGTCATTGTTAAAACTTTTTTTGATCTAATGGTGCATTATTCACCAGATTTAGAAGATATTTGTGGGAAAACTAAAAATTCCCATTGTTTTGCTATCATGAATGAGCTGATGCTTTGAAGGAGATAGCACGCTTTCTCTTATAAATCACTGAAAAGGTGTTTTTGAACCTATACACTGTGATAAACATCTATATTTAATGATATACACCCAGTTGTTGGATTGAAATACAGACATTTTTTTTTTTTTTTTTTGCAAACCACCAACTGTTTTTTTGTTTTCTTAAATCTGTAATCAGTGTAGAATATACAGGTTTTACTAATCTATAAAATGTGATTAGCACGTTTCTCTAATTCTAAGGTCTTAATTCCAAAATTTGCAGAAGAAATGCTTCCTGTTTGTTTGTTTTATAGAATAAATGCTTTTTCAGTATGCTTTATACCAATTGTTGTTTGTCAGTCTAATAAGATATCTTTCTTTTTGTCAGGTCTACCAACACAATAGGGACATTGAAAAATTACAAATTTTTATTTCAAATGTCTCAAAAGTATATACAACATCTCAAACTTAAAGCACTAAGCCACTTGCAATGGGCTCATAACAATACAAATGCTTTTCATCTAAATGTGAAAAACATTTAGATTTCTTCTGTTTTTAAATTTGTCACACTTAAAGATTTTATGTTGTCAAATACATTTTGTGTGGCGACATGTAATGGGCGAGAAGAAGTAAAAAACAAGGTTTAAAGAAAAAAAAATAAAGAGGTAAGAAACAGTCACTGTTGTTTTTATTACAAAACACTGAAATGCAAACACAAAAAACTGTGGGAATATTTTTTGTGATATAAAAAGCCAACAGATTATGCACTACCTACTAGTAATGCAGTTTGAGTGGGCTGAAAATGAAAAGAAATACTTTGAAAATAAAAGCAATTTTATATCAAATGTTAAACACCAAGTCATGATATTTAGGCCAACAGAATTATAACATATACAAGACTTTTTATTACATGTTTTCAAGCCACTGTGCAATTAACTGCAGCACTGCAATATGATAACCCGACTGTATTAATTTTCTGACCTACATCTAAAAATATCTGATTAGAACAATTAGAAATCACATGGCTTTATTTTATGTAAAGTCAAACTGTATGCATTTCACAATCAAGTTTATCTCAAATCAATTAAGATACATTTCTAAGTGATTGCTTTAGTGGTGATATATAAAAAAACAGCTTTTATTAAAAAAAAAAAACTATTTACAAACTTGTGACAGAATATAGAAACAACTGGAAACGATGGTCTGCTCCACATTGGCTTGGAAGTCAACTGGAACATCCTCTGAAGTCGAACTTCCAACTTAAATATTTGAGGTTACTCACTAACCCAAGCTAAAAATCCAAAATGATTGCTACACCTATAAAGCATAAAGTGGCAGTAGTAAATGAATTGCATCCAATGTGTCTTGTTGGATCAGTTGGATATATAATAGTGTCCAACATCTATTTGTGAACGCCTTCCTTTAGTGTTCGAATGAATAAAACACAAAGAAATACTTATTTGTCATCTGTAATAGTAATAGTGGTTAACCTGGTCACAGAGTACAATAATTAGCAGTTCCCACTGGTTTTCTGTCTTGCAATGAGGTGTAAAGTCCTTCCTGGATCCGACTTCCAAGGCTCATGGGTGCAGCAAAAACAACTTTATCCAGGGCTGAAGAGCCTCAGTGAGCGTTCATCTGTTTTTAACCTCTGGAGAAAAACGACAACCAAAACATAATTGATTCATGTAAAATTCAAAGTGCAAATAATAGTAGAATTCCTGTCATCTGTGTTCCAGTGGCACGATTTGATCTATGACAGTCAAAGGATTCAGCGTTACCACTGATAAAAGATTTGCTCATGTCTGGATCATAGAAGCCAAATCCAGCTAACTGACAGCTCTCTGTGCTGCTATTTGATCACCTTAGCAAAAAATTAATTGACCTCTTGGATCAGCTGATCCTTACATAATTAAAACAGCTTAAATGTGAGAGCGATGTCAAAGTAAAACAATGCATATTTTACATCCATCAGAATAGACATAAACTACACAAAAACAGAGGGACAATCACTTAATTTCCTCTCCTTTGGACACTTTTCAAGACAGAGGACAGAGTGACAGCAGTTTCAAGTATCATTTCTATGCTATACTTACTTTATACTGTACCGCTTCTCACAGATCAAACCTCTGTAGACTTCCCACCACTTGTGCTTTCAGTCTGAAAGATTCATAATTTAAATTTAAT
This sequence comes from Poeciliopsis prolifica, assembly GCF_027474105.1. Classification (NCBI taxonomy): domain Eukaryota; kingdom Metazoa; phylum Chordata; class Actinopteri; order Cyprinodontiformes; family Poeciliidae; genus Poeciliopsis; species Poeciliopsis prolifica. Next base: position 8,492,844 of record NW_026562378.1, on the reverse strand, counting down.
TACACCATCTTATAAACTTTGTACTTAATAATATAGACACTGCAGGCAAATACATTTTATTGCATTGTTTTAAACCATCTGCAGAGTAAATTAAAGGCCATGCATCAGACCTTGCTGTCAGGCAGATCCTCGGTCTGATGCTGCTGCTTGAGTTTCATCCCGGGTGCTGCTGGTGATGGGCTGCTCACTGCAGATTCTTGAAGAGTGTTTGGGCTTTGGGAAACGAACAAAGCTTCGGTGGAACAAGCAGATCCAACTTCTTTCAAGGTGATGATCGAGGCGCAGACAGAAGAGCTGTCCTCCATCTCTCCCGCAGCGGAGCGGCAGCTGTGACTGCAACTGCTGAAACCGCTCACGCTCTCTCCTGATGACTCAGAGCTGTCCACTGGAGGACGGAGAAACATGTGGAGGAGTTTACCAACAGCACGGTTTTACTTTGGTGTTAGCAAAACCTTCTACCTTGACAGAAACAAGTTTTGCAAAGGAATTTCCTTGCCTTTGCACTAGAAGTAAGTCTTCAAATTTTCACTCACATAATAAGTTCTGATTTCTACTCTCACGGTCCATTTCATCCTCTTCGAGAGATCCAGGGGGCGATACATATCCCACAAGCCCCCCTGAGACCACCCTTCGTTTTGGACCGCCAACAAATCCAATAGGGGGCATGGAACCGCGTCCAGAGGAAGAGGAGGAAGAAGAACTGCTGCCTGAACCAACAGATTTTGGTCGTCCCTCCAGAAGCCCACCCTGTGAGCCGCATGACCCCAACGAGGACAGCACCTTGTTTTCTGCAGGGACAGTGGAAATTATGTTTTCATCGGCGGAAGGACGACCGAACGTTATAAACCTGATTATGATTTTTTTTAAAGTTAGTGCATTCACCTCTTCCTATCAGAACATAGTTTATAGCTCTGTCACTGATAGCCGCTTCGCTGGGCTGGATGTCCATGAAAGGCTTGTTTCCAATTCCCAGGAACACTCTCTCCTGCATTCGGACCTCTGAACAGATGAGACAAATGTCAGCTGACAAAGATTTAAAACTGTACAATGAAGTGTTACTTTATTATATAAAAACTGAATTCACACTGAAATGTTATTTGGAAAGGCCATACACAGTCCCATTGGCAGAATGGAGTCGTCTGAAGTATTGAAGAAACGTGGCAATAAATGCGCCACAAGTTTGTTCGTTTCAAACAACAAATTTATAAAACTGGATCTCTCAATCAACCCTTATATTAAAGGTTGATTTGTTTCAGAAGTTTTCAGTGTGAAGTTAAGCAACTTCAAGGAAATGTTTCATTAAAGCTTTTTATAGACATATGTATTTATCAGGAGTTTCAATACATGTGGCTAATACAGCAGCTCTTACTAAATCAATTCCCCACATAGAATCGCTTTGCAAATCAAGGTGCGTTTATATTTGTACCCCTGTTGTGTATAGCCTGCTCCCACAGGATGCGCTCCAGGTCTTTGGTCCAGGCCTCCTTCGCTTCCCGGCTTTCAGCTTGCAGTGTGTATGTGTCTTGGCTTTTCCTCTTTCGGAACCAGATCTCAAAACACAAGCCGCTGTCGCCGCTGTTCTGTGTCATGCCGATATCAGACGTCTGAACACGACAGAAGGACAACATGATTTCTTAAAACCGGTGCTTCAAATGCAGCAGAGCAGTTCCAGGGGCAGGAGGAAACACCAAACGTGCGTAAAATGTTAGAAGTTAAGTTGTGTTTATCTTTGTGTGGAGAGGAACAGACAGAAAAAAACTAAAAACATTGCACTTTTCTGTAAGTGTGAAGTACAGTCAGTTTTATATGTTTATTTTTGATGTTTTAAGTTTATTCATAAATCTTTGACGGGCCATTATCATTAAGACAAATTAAAAAAGGACAGTTGTTGAAGATGAATCTGATCGGCTTAGTCAATTTTATCCGTTACATAAATGCTCCTCTGTCAGCATGCTGGGAAGTGTTTCTAAATCTTGGACAACAAAATGTTTTTCTTTCTGCAGGGTTATGTTTGTGAATGGACATGCTGAACTAAATGGTTACCTTGAAGGACTGTTTGTAGACGTATGTGTCATTTCCCACATCCGTCTTTCTGGTCTTGCTGAAGAGAACAAGGTCTTGAAAGAGGAAAATGTGACGGAGACATTTCTTCTTCCTGAAAGTTACCAAGAACTCATCCTGCCGTATCAATTGACCTTGTTCTTTCAGATTGACCTGTGCATACGCAAGAGGAAGTGCGTGGTTATTTAAAGTGAAAACAGTTTTTCAGAGGAAGTTTCGTGTTGTTTACTACGTAGTCTCTGTTGGAATATCACCGATTGCTCCTGAAAGGTTCAAATGGACAGAAGTAGCATAAAAAAACAGAGGTTTCCTATAATCTCTAACAGAGAGCGTCTGTTTGCCATTTAAGAAATAACTGCATTCTTGCAGCCGCAGCTCCATTCCTGCTGCTGTTGCTCACCAGATAATGGAGTTCATCGTACGCCACACAGCAAAGTTCAGGGGAAAGTTCAGGAGAGATTGATGATCTGTCATTGTTTCTAACTCTCCTCCCTCTCATACATGTCAGCATAACTAACCCCACCAAACCAATGAAAGATGAATAAAGTGTATTGTTACGGCTGATACGTTACTAAGTCCTGTAAAACTGCCTAACGGATCCGTGTCACTGAATGTGATTTTAAAAGTATGTAAAGGAAATGCAAACTTTAATCTTGCTTGATATTGTATTGATACTGAATCAAAACAACCACTGTGTCTCCGCTTACATCACATTGGCGGATGGCGTCCATGGCCAGCAGATTGTTGCCGTGGCGCAGCTGGAAGTGGATGACCTCCAGAGCTGCCTTGATCTCGGCGACCTCTTTCGTTTGCTCCGGCCCACACTCCCTCATCACGTCCTGCAGCAGCAAGCTGTACTTACTGATGCGCTGCACAGGCTTCAGCAAGTAAGACCATAAGTCCATTTTATCCCCCAGCTTTAGCTGCTTTTGCTAAATGACGGAACAGAAACAAAGCAGCAGTGTGGTTAGAGTGCAGATGTGGTACGAAATGGTGAATGAAGGTTGTTGGGTTCAATTCACTGACAATTGAGTTATACATATATATATTTAAGTGGGCTAAAATTCAGTCCATCAGTCAGTTTAAAGCCATAAAGTAAACTTATGAATTTATGTGGTTTGAATGTGATTGTTTAAGGCAAATGGACAACACAGCTGTCGGATTAGTTATTTTGAAAAACTTGGTGTAATTTTCCTTCAACTTCAAAGTCATGCACCACTTTTGTTTTGGATTATTTAAGAAAATATCAATAAGCTCCAAGAAGTGACCAAATATAAACCAGGCTAAGGTTTCTATTTTAGATTAAGCATAACATCCAGTGAAATATCAAGAGACTTTCCCCGCTACAGAAAATAACAAAATTATTCTTGGGACTAAAAAAAGGGGTTCTCACCTTGAAAAAACTTTTTCCATGATTGGTAAGAAGAGAATCAGACTGCGGTTTGTTTTTGCTGTAAAGGGCATACAAAGCAAAACTCTCTCTCTGAAAGAAAGGAACAAATAAACACCTTCAACCATCATCACCAAACTGCTTATGTCAAAATGTAAAGCATAAAGGTGAGAACAGTTTGTCGCACTTCTATCAGTCCAACACTTACTCCCATCCTGTTTAGAAAATTGGTCGTTTAAATTGTTAAAAAGAAAGAGACATTTTTGGAAGCAGCAGACTTGTTCTCAGTCATCAGCTGTGAAACATCTGGAATGGGTTTCACTGGAACTGATTATAGTGAATTATCCAAATTTGAGGTCAGAACTGAAAATCGTGACTCCACACTGAATAAAATCTCCCGAATTACAGTTGGCGCAGACAAAAATGTTGATTAGGATTGTAATAAATGGGATTTTAGCTGCTCACATGACGCAAAAAGCAGCGGCCGACTCTGAATGGTTCCTTCATGCAGTTCTCCAATTCATCCGAGAAATAGTGATGGTGAAAGTCGTGGAGCTTTTCCAAATTCCCGAAAATGCTGCCCCTTTGGCCCCGGAGGTCTTGAGGGACGTCTGCTCTCTCCAGTTCGGGAAAGTAATGTTCCTTGACGTAACCCAGAGCTTTGACATACTCCCGCTCTGTGCACAGGAGCTCCTCCAAGATCTTCTGGACTTTCCTGTTCCAAGAGTAGGAAATGAAAAATGCAAATTTACTGTTTTTATAAAATTACACTTTTCAATAGCTATGCATATCACATAATTTTCTCTTGATCCAGGGGAATATTTCTTTTACATCTGCAGCTGAAACCACAAAAAAAAGACACAACAGTTTTTTTGATTATCTGACATTTGAATAGACTGTTCCTGTTTTAGATCAATTACAATAAACCAAATATTTTTACTTCCTAAATGCCAGAGTAATGAGACTTTTTAGTTTTTGTAGTTTTATTATTGTCTTTTTAATTTTTTTTACTTTTTCCAAACCTTAGAGATTTGAATACTTTTTCAGAGCATTTTGCAGAGCCGTTTTTTGTGACAGTCCTTCCAAACTATTAACTTAATTGTCCTCAAGCCACTTTGTAAATAATTTGATCAGTTGCTTAGGGACATTGTCCAGTTGGCACGTATGCACACCCAAACAAATAACTTCATGGCTGATGTTGCTTCAGCATTTCCACACAACATTCATTCTTCGTGATGCCGTCTGATTTCAAAAGGAAAAAGAAACATCGCCAATCCCTCTTACAGCAAAACACCCAAAAAACACGACGCTGCCACCCAGGCCTCACGCCGGTGTGGAAAGAAAATGGGGCTGATACAAAACATTGATATTACTCGTCAATATTTTTTTAATTTAATCTTTCTTTGAGTCACTATATTTTTTGTGGATCCAATGTTACAGTATCCATTGTATCCACAATAGATGCGGTAATACAGTTGATACAATTGCAACATTGTAAGTTGCTTACAATGTTACAAGTAGTCAACTTGTAACATGCAGCAATGTTACATTTAAACATTTAAATGTTTTTAAACATTTAAAAGTTTAAAAAAACCTTTAAAGGTTTTTAAACATTTAAAAGTTTAAAAAAACCTTTAAAGGTTTTTATCTAAAGGTTTAGTAAATTTGTTAAACCGTGTGAAAGACAAAACCTGCTTTTCTTAACCTTTGCAGCTGTTTCCGTATCTACTTCTGACTTGTGAAACTACCTGTGTGTAGGATGTTAGTTTCTGTGCTCCTCCTTCCTTGTTATCAGAATGACCCCCTTTGATTTATTACCCCCCACATTCCTTTCACTCCTGCTTTGCTTTGTGTTGATGAAAAGGACAAGCGCTGAAGCAGAGTCAGAACGCACTGCGAACCGAACGGCTGGCAGGAGCCAGAGTGGCAGACTGTGCCTTCCCCTTTTGCAAAAGGCTTGATTGAAAACTTATGAACGTTGTCTGTGGTTCTTTTCTTAATGTAGGTTGAGAAAATACCTATCACGGGTCTTCTGGTTCTGGTTCCGCTCTGCAATCCCAGAACCAAACATGGAGAAGCAGCATTTAGCTTCTATGCACCACAAATCTGGAATAAGTTTCCAGAAAAGTGTAAAGCGGAATACTGTGTTCCTTAAAAAACAAAACTGAACACCCACATATTCATAGTTGCTTTTGTATCATAATAAATGAAACACTAGCCAACACTTTGATGTGTAATGGTAACACTTGGAAAGATGTTTCGGTTGTTGATTTTTGTGTGTTTATGATGTGAAGCACTTTGAACTGCCTCGCTGCTGAAATTTGCTATACAAATAACATTTTATTGATTGCTTGATTGATTATGGTCAAAATTGATTCGTTTGTTTCCAGAGACCAAAGGACGTAATTCCAAGTTTTTGATTAGTTTGAACAGCTTCAATATATAAGCGCAACATCTTCCTGCATCTGAAAATTGTAATAAACCAGACTTCTGCTTGAGGTGTTGCCTTAAAATAAATGAGTCAGATGTTGTCACTTAACCTATCAGACGTTCAGATCATTAACCGCTGGATTTTTCCCCAAAACATCTAAACGCCCAGTAATCTTGGTCTAACAAGAACAAAAAACTGAATGTGTCACTTATTTGAAATTAAATGAGAACATTTAATTTCAACTCTAAAGTGGAAAATTAAGAATTTTAGGAAATAAGGGCTTTAAAGCATTCTGTATGTGATTATATGTAATGTGTTTAATTTTGTGGTTTACGTTACTGAAATAAATAAACTTTTAAATGATATTCTTATGCACTGAACATGAATGTATGTGTCTGCATTTGCTGTTTTCCACTTGCTGTCCTCCAGTAGCCTTAAGAAACAGAAGAAGGGAGGATTACTTACAAAATGCTGCTTTCTGTCGGAGTGCGTAATGTCTCTAAAGTCCTTAAATCCTCTGGACTCCGGGTGGAGAAGGCACTGACCTTTCCCTCCCCTTGTTTATCGTCTCTTTTCGACTCACAGCTCAGGTTGTCTGGCTGCACACCCTCTCGACGGAAAGTCTGCAGCTGTTGGGTGGGCTGCAGGTTTTGATCCAGGGAGTGTTTCCTGCTGTGGCAGTGTTTGTGACTTAGAGGCAAAAAGCCAGAGATACTCATCTCATACGAGCCCTCGCTTAGAGACCGACCTAGAGTCTGATGAGCAGAAAAATCCTTTCTTTCTGCCGGGCCTACACTGCTCAGCTCTGCAATGCTGCGGTGCTCTTTTGACTTGCATTGGCTCGCTGTATGAAAATCACCGGTTTGGGACAAAGGGGAAGTATTCTTTGAGTTTTTGCATTGTGCTTCAAGTAAATGTTTCTTAACGCTGAGGTCAGATTCACAGTTGCGCTTTGAGAGTGCTGCAGAGATGGTTTCTCCTTGACATTTCGCAGTGCTGACGACTTCCACATGAGAGCTCTGCTTTGGGATCTGAGCGTTCCGAGCCTCCCCCGGCTCATTCCTTTTCCCCTCCCTCTCCTTTTCTTCGTGCTGTCCCTGAGGGTTTGCAGCTGTGGTCTGCTGAGACGGGTTCTTTTCTGCGCCTTTGTGCTTCTCCTGCATCTCCTCAAGACGCTGCTTGACTTCCTGGCTCTGCACCCAGGCTGCATTCCATGCTCTCAGCATCCCAGAGGCCTCTGCTCCCATGGCAGAGGCCTTAGCCCTCAGAGCCTGGAAGTGTGAGGCAGAAAATTCACCAGCTAATCTCTCTTTTTGCATTTGAAGTGTGTTTAGGGTCTGAGATGAGCAACATCCTTCTTCTACCAGTTCCAACAGGCTACGGCATTCTTTAGCCCAATCTGTTGCCTGTAAATATAAAACAAAATGGGTAAAGTTTTGGGGAAAGAGGCCCAGTGAGAAGGAATATCGAAAGAAAGGTGAAACTACTAAAGATTTATGAAGCTACAAACCTGTTTACAAAACCTGTACAAATGCACGACCGACATTAAATCTTTCTGTCTTTGTTCTGCCCGCAACACAAAGTCTTCTACGTTCGATTTAAAAGTGCCGACCAGGGTCCGAAAAATCTCAGCAGCAGGACTTGAGTTAATGGTGCCAATGATCTCCTCCGCCTCCTTGATGAGTATCAAGGCACACTGTTGTTTGTCCTGTGACAAATCACATAGTATCAACTGTAGTATTTTCAGTTTTTTCACCTAGCAACCACAAAGCTCAATGTACTTTGTTAGGATTTTTATAACACAAACAACGTAGCATATGACTTTAAAGTTTCGTCAGAAGGATATATGGTGTTGAATTATTTATTTTGTTGTATTAAAACTTACAAGGAACGACCCCCTGAACATACCACCCCTACTACAACTATATACTAAAATCTGAAAGTGTGCCTTTTTTCAGCCTCTCGTATCTGATAGCCGGTGATTCCAGCATTATCCTCTGGGGATGTATTTCCTTCTACTGGGAAGAAAACAATCACTGGAAGAAGTCCCACTTCCAGTTTGCCACAAGCCATGTTGCAGTAGACGGATGCAACTAAATGCAGAGAAATCCGGCACAAAAAAAAAAAAGAAACAAAAAAACAAATTAAGGCTAAAAAAAAACTTGAAAAGGGGAGAGGTCCATCTTTCAGCTGAATAATGACCCTAAGCATACAACCAGAGCTGCAATGGTTCAGCTCAAATCACATCCATGTGTTAGAATAATGCAGACAAGAACTAGAAAATGTGCTGCCCACTGGAATCCAACCCCCTCTCCAGGCTAAGGCACTATTTCTACATCTGCAAAACTGCTGGAGACATACATCAAACGTTTTACAGACCGAACAGCAGCATGACATGGATGTGAATACTAATTCAAGCACTCAAAGTCACATTTTTATTTGGAAAAAAAATTGAAAAGCTCATTTAATTTCTATACACTTCTCATTTATGCACTCTTCTGTTCATGCTTGTTACATAACATTTCAATGAAATACATTGAAGTTCGTGGCTGTAATGCAACAAAATGTAAAAAGTCTAAAATGGGTGTCAGTACTTTTAATTCCCCTTGTGCTTTCAAGATAAAAATGCAACCAAATGCCGTTCAAATAGGGCTGATCGTAAGTGAACAGCATTTTTCTTGGTATGTTAATGTACCTTGGATTTCGTGAGAAACAGATTAAAATCTTCCAAGGCCTTTTCCCTGCCCACCAGTGTGTCATCTGTTGAGAAAGAGTTCTTCAGAATCTGCTCCCCCTCTGTACTGAACCACAACCCCTCCTGGAAGAAATAAAGCAGAAGTCAGAGAAGCTGCCTTACCACTTGGCAAGGTGCAAGACTGCTATAACATATGGTGTACGAAATAAATAGTTCTATATGAGTTCATGCCTGGAAGTTTCCACTGATGTGTTGTGGCTGAATATGCACTTTAGTGGATTTCTAGAGGCACGATTCAAAAGAAATGAAGAAGAAAGTGGAGTTACCGAGATGATCTTAGCCTCCATCTCTCTGTGCCTGAGCAGGTTCTCCAGGTGCTGCAGCGACTCATTTGATTTCATGACCAGCATGTGGAGCTTCTCCTCCACTTGGTTGTAAAGACTTGTTGCCAACTCCAAAGCATCTCTGAACAGAAATTGAAACACACCTGACCATGAAGTTGATAAAAATGCCCAAAACGTTGTAGAAGGTGGGGTTCTTTACCCCGTGTCTGAGCTAAAGTAATGAAATGCTTGATGTTAGTTTTTGGTAAAAGTAACATTTGGGGCTAAAAATATGTTTTTGTGAACACAAAAATATTTTTTTATATAGTTTTTTTTTTAAATTGTAAACCATTTTGTGGCTTTTCACCTGCTTAAGGTACTCACTCACCCCCTCACCTTTCACTTTTTCACAAATTTCTAAACTTCTGATATGGAAATTAATATATCTTTTAAGCTTCAGGCAGGAACAAAACTGCAAAGCTTTGACGCAATGATGCCCTTTAAACTGGTGTAAAGTAGTACACTCAATATCGAAATACACCCACAGAGATGAATGCACATAATCAGCATTTCTACATCCACTATTTCCTCAGAACTCTATGAGTGTGTAGAAACGGGCCTTGACATATAGCAGCTTCTCCTTTGCTTGTCTTTGCCCATGTTGAGCAATTTAAACGTCAACTCTCAAATCAGTCGTTCAATAAAAAAGAGTGACTAGATTTTGGTCAGTTATAGGAAGTTTTACTAACAAGACAGCATGTACACAAGTTTGGATAGTGTAATAGAGAAAAATCTGCGCCTATGTCATTTGAGGTTCCTTTATTGCAGCACATAGATTTTGACAACCTGCCAAACAAAAAGTCAAAAGTTCACTCTTGTACCTATAGTCCTCAGACTGCAGAAATTTGTATTCCTCTTTCTTCATCCTTGCCAGTAATGTTCCTCCTTCCTTTTGCAGAGTCACCAGTCTGTCATCTTCCAGAACCTCCTTCATTAGAACCCTTTGCTCCTGAATGCTCTCTTGAACTTCCTGCAGCAACCACAAAACTGGGGGTCAAAACGTGAGACCAATGGAAAAACCTGACATCTGCTACAGTGTCAACCTGTCCAACCTCAGCAGAGTCCATTTGTTTCCTTCTGTCCACTCTCTTGATGGCCTTTTGCAACAAGCTGTTGGCCCCTCGCAGGTTTGCCATGAAAGGCACATGCTTCTGAAATGAATCAAATAAAGAAACATGATAGGTAACTACAGTATAAAGGTGCCACTGAAAGACCAATCATGTATCAAGAATAATAATAAGCAAGTTCTGTTCATCACCCAAAGCTTATGGCATGTCATGGCGGAGATCTCAAGCATATTGAACATCTAAGATCATGTTATTACTGTAAATACACACAGCTCTTCGTTCTTACATATTCCTCTCTTTGGGTCTAGAACAGAAACTAAAGATTTTCATCATGATTGTGAACCAAATAATTTTGCAACAACTTTGTGATTCTATCATGTATATTTGTCCCAAAATCTCCATATAGAGAAGAGGATGAATAATTCCTTGTTACCTTGTTGAATCTAAGGCCCCAACCCCGTGTAATACCCAAAGTGACTGGTAAGTGCAAATACAAAGTCACAGGTTTCTCCTGTATACAACAAAACCACAGAAATGTGATCCACAAATGATGTCAAAGAAATTTGGAGGCAGAAGAAAATGTGCACTCGTGTGTGAAATTTGCCACCACAGAAAATATTCACAGAACTATCTTCTGAAGTTACTGTACATCAAAAACTTCACTGTCATCTGAAATGATAATTATGAGTTTGTTTTTTCTCCAGGCTTCATTGCTAATTTGATGCCGTTAATAAAAACATATGCTTGGTGTCTTTACTCAGATCTTCAGGCAAACTACTAGCTGTCAAATATTTAACACCACATCGTTATCGAGTTTCTACATCTCATGCTGCATCAAACGACTTACAGGCTATGTCCATCTAAAACTGCCAGAGTAAGTCTTCCCTTCTGTTTAGATTTGTAATCTCGTGCAAAGTGGGAAGCTGGGACATTCTTTGGTTCAAGGGAAGTAAAATAAATTGTCCAGATCAAAAGTGCAAGCAGAACCTTAGTAAACATGACGTTTGTGCTGCTACAAATGTTTATATGTCATGAGCTTTGTTTATGCAGAGTGATAATGTACTTGATCACATCAAATGATGTGAAGCGCCTCACAAAAATATTCACACCGACTGAACCTTGCAGATTGAGCGACATGACAACCAAAAACCAGGCAATGTATTCCCACAATAAATAAACTTGCTGTAAGTTCTCAGAGAGATGAAAATTTGCTTCAAAAAACAGAATCATAAAAACCCAGACAGCTCAGGGATGAAACTGTGGTAAAGTTTAAAGTCTGAGAAACAATGAAATGGTTTCGACCAAAGCCTGTGGCCCAGTCAAAGTCCAGACCTGAATGTAGAAAAAATCTTTCAAATGAGTTTGAATTAATTTGCAAAGGCGAACATCCTAACGTTTTAGTTTCTTGATCTAAAAGAAACCAAAAGAAAGTGAAAGGTCATGATGCATCATCTTTTCTGTTATTCTGGTAGTATTTTTAATAAGATTAATAGCAAATATCTAAAAATTATTTGACCTTTGTTTCAGTGTGATCAAAAATTTCTTCAGCAGTCTTGAGTTTCGAAGGGACATTTTGCAGCTGGTTTTACCTCATGGAACTGCATCCAGTCCTTGTGATTGTAGGCAAACGTCCCTCCCAGGTCAGAGGTCAGCTGGGGAGCTTCCACTGTTTTGCTTAGGGCTCTCATCGAAGTAACGACATCCATCTATTAAAAAACGCCCACAAAAGACTTTGAGGAAGTACGATTCATCTGTTGTCTAACTGAAACGTTAAAAGAAACTGATGGAGGTGAAAGTTGCTGTGATTTCTGACCTGCAGACCCGGCTGCTTCTCCGGCCGGGGACTGCTGTCCTTATCGATCAACATGACGATGCTGTGAACAGCGTGGAGAGCTTGCTCCTGTTGCGGCAGGCGAAAAGTCAAACACAAACTATATAAGGAGAATATGATTTGCATTCTCAGAGCATCACTGTATTTTTAAGATATTTAGACATGATATAATCTTACACAAACTATATAGCTTTATAACACATTAAACAAGGAGTAAACACCCTTAACTCTTAGTTTCTGTATCTACTAGAAAATCAGGGAGGAGCTTTGGTGGAAAATGCCTTCAAAGAATTATGACTCTTATCAGACAGCTTCATCAGCATGTGCATACAGTTTTCATGTTTTAACCTGCGCCATCAGTAGAGCCTTGTAGAGCTGAAGCGGAGGCGGCTTCTTCCTGCCATTAATCACCAGAGTCATTCCCAGCTCTCGGACGTCCTTTCTATGAAAACATTGCTTCGCGTTACAGCACACCAGAGCTTGACTTGTCTTATGTCCATCAGTCATGAACCTGCTCACAAACAACTAAGAGATTTCTCAATCCCATTCTAGGGATTATTAATATTATTGGGATGGCAGTCCCTGCAAAAACTTTCTTCCCATTACTTGTTGTAGGCCTGATGATGTCACATGTATTTCTGTGCTCATAAAATGCCTGCTTAGTAGTTTGTGTGCATTAGTTTAATGATGGCATGTGATTTTCCTGCATTTCCCCTCTCACCATCCTATGTGACATATTCTACTTTCACCTGTTGCCACAGTCCTGACTTAAAAGAATGGATAGTTAACAAGTTTCTGTAAGATTTGATAGCGTGCTGAGGAGGTATTCACATACCACTCATAAGTGCTTCTGTTTGAGCAGGCAGACTATTGTGTGTGAGCGTACATGGGACAAGGCTGCTAATTCTGGCAAGACACTACATACCAGACCGCTGGCAGCTGGTCTGGCTGCAGCAGACTGCTGTCTCTTTGCTGCAGACACTGGATGGTCAAAATAGTAAGAGAAAGAGCTTTTGAATCTTAAAAGTCAACAAAAAACCCAGTGTTAACAAGTGATGTTGTTAGCGTTTTTGATGAGTATTAAGTATTCCCAGTTCTGTGGAAACACTGGAAATGTTGGTCATTACTAGATGCTCTCATAGGTTGGATATGGATGACTAAACTTAAAATAACATATATTGTAGAGAAAAGATTATAAAATAACAACAGTGTGTTACTGGAATTTAATACCTCCCTTTTGTAAAAATAAATAAATAAATAATAAAAAATCATGGTGGGAATATTTCTAAATGATGTTCTGCAGCCCCCTTGTGGTTAAATGTGTCACTGCATGCTGGTGAAAGCCAGTTTTCATTCCTCTCAGCTGAAAGATAGAGGATTTGAAACCATCTTCCAATTAGTCGCACACCGTTTAGCAGCTAATTATTAAGGACAATATGTGACTTGTCTGGTGTACCTTGGTATGGAGTGTAAGTACAGCAGCAATTCACAAATGCTTTCTGCTGACACCAGAAGGGACATCCACTCCTTCCTGTCCCCATGGACCTCGACCACCGCCCTGCCATTCCTGTCCCTGCTGCCTGCAAATATAGAATAAGAACCTTCTTTTTTTTCTTTAAAGAAATGCAGTTTTGTTTGTTTGTGTTGTTGAATGCACAATCAAATGGTAGTTAGCTTTGGCTTCTCGGTCATTACAAAGAATCAAATGAATAATGTGAGAAAGTCACCTTGGATTCTACAGTGTTCAAGATGTCTTTACAGACAACTTGAATATTTTTTGTTTGATCATAAAAAATTTCATGTAATTTTTTTTTGAGAGAATTAGCAGCATAATTTACCTGGTAAACAAATAATGCCCAATTCCAGCAGACCGCTGATCTTCCTCAGGCAGGATTGTTCTGTTTGTGAGCCCTGCTGACATCCAGATCCTGTTGCAGAAGTTTGTTTTTCCGCTTTTATGCTGAAAGGTTTGGAACCCAGTCCATTCATGCTGCATGTGCTCAGATCTGAATCTGCAGAAAACACAAAAAACTGTTGGTTTTCTACTGCAGGCAGTAATTTTGTAAAACAGAGAAGCAAAACAGAGTTCAGTGATGAAGCTGCATGCTTGACATCTGGTGTAAGTTTTCATCAAACAGCCTAACACTGAGCATGCTTCTTCCCAACGCAATAATGTCTTCCTCCAAAAGGTACTTGGATTTTTTATGTGTGCAAATGCAAATTTTCAACAATTGTGTAAATAGATTTTGGCTTTTGTGGTTTCTTCTTTGTGGTCTTTGGGATGTTGTTGAACATCTTGACTGATTTCCATCCATCTGAGGTTTGGGATAAATCACTGAAGATTGGACAAAGTTGTCTGTCCCAACAGAGCAGTGATTCCAAATCAAAACAAGAAAAGTTCTGCTAACACAAGTTTTCTTGAGTGGTCCTTACTCTCAACCAATTAAAAATGTATGCTCTATATGTTATATTTAACAGAAGGAAAGTAGCCTCTACCATTCTAGCTGCAACTCAGTCCAGGACACTCAGGTAAGTATTATGGAGTTAGGGTTATGTGAATACTTAAAATATTTTTCAGGGTGTATGTGTCATTATATCATCAGTGGGGTTTCGAGGACAGAAACTTAAACTTCCTGTTTCTAAGTTTCATTAAAGTGGGAAGCTTTTTTTCTTAATTGCACATGGGAAATAATGGTTCAAATAAATATTTAAATAACCTAAATCTACATCATATCTATGTTACTGTTGAGTCATCCTGAGTTTGTATTTATTCTTTCCACCAATCCTTCCATATCAACAAGTATTTTTATTTCAGTTTGAATAAATTCTGCACAGATTCACAACTTTATATAGACATTCTGTAAATAAATAAATAAATAAATAAAATTACAAAGTCTTAGCCTGGCAGCAAAGCGAGGCAGACATCCTAATTGACCTCCCCTCAACAAGGCCCCATCTATAGTCCCCACTATTTTAATAGTCCATGACAAGCATGTCTCCAGCCAAGATCTGAGCTCGTCCCTCTGAGGGCATTCTTAGACATGAAAACAAGAGAGGACAGAAGAGAAACTTCCTCCTTGCATGTCATTCTGTCTCCCTAAATTAGACAAATGCAATGTATTATTTTTTCTTTCCACCCACTGGGTTCAGACCCTCTTTTACTGGGTGCAGGTTGCTATTTCCGTTCCCTCCCCTGATAAGAGGAATGACGTGATTGTGACCGTCCAGCCAATGATCTCAGACAGCACAGGGGAGATTCCCCGGAGGATGATTGTGATGAAGTCTGATCTTTGACTTTTGAACCCTTGTTCTGAAGAGTCTTTATGAAGCGTAACCCTCAGAGGAGCCACATTCCCTCAAACACAACAAGGTCACGGTAGAGTTTCTTGCACTGCTTTTTTTTTTTTGCTTGAAAGTTGGGAGATTCTTTGAGCGTTGAGAAACACTTCATTATGAATGACTGCTTGGGCATAATGTTAAAAATGTGTGGACTGTGTGTGTGGGCCACTTTCTGAAATGAAATCTGCAGTGAATTATCCAACAGAGACAATGAAACGTTGTCTCTGCCTACCTTTTTTCAAGCACTTCAGTCTTTCCACGTTTGAAGCCTCTTGATCTTCTGCTGTACTATTTTCATGCTGCATTATGCTGGTTACTGTTTCAGGACAAACATCACTGTGGCTCCTGTTGTTGATTTTGTACAGAATAGGACTCCCTGTGGGGGTGTCTGACAAAGCAGACATAGATCTTACTTTGACTTTGTGTTTTCCCGATGGTTTTACAAACTCCCCTTTCTGGCGTGTCTTCAAACCTCCGTCAGAGGTCGTCAAGGACACAACTGATCCTGGATCCTTAAGAAAAGCGTGTCCCAACTGGTGAGAAATTAGTTTACTGTCACCGGGGCTCAGTCCAGAGAAGGGTTTTAAAATGAAAGCCGATTCCTTCATCATGTTTTCTGATTCACAGCGGTGGCGGTGACATCCTGTGCTGTCACGGGATTCACTGCCCATCGCAGGTTCGTGGCAGTGGTTGGATAAGTTACATAGGTGGTCTTTTTGACCTTCAAATGCCGCTCCGGGTCTTACGTCATCATCCTCAAAAAGTCCAACCTCATCCAAGGTACCTAGGAGGTCCACACCTCCCCTTTCAAAAGGCACTGGGTTTTTTAGCGCTGCTACATAAGAGTCTCTGTATCTACATTTCAAATCCAGGTCAATAAGATCCTGATCCAGCTGCCTTTGGCCGCATGGCGTACAGGGCTCCTCTGCAAACTGCAGAGTTTGTCCACTATTTCCAAGTGGGATGGGTGGCGGCTGTCTCACGGGTTTGGGCAACACTGAAATAGGTTGAATTTGTTCATCCACAAATTCCTTCCCTTTTGCAATGTCCACCAAGTCAACATAATCCCCCTCCATTTCTTGGTAGGTCAGACTCTCCCAGGTGTTGGGAGAAACCAAGCCCACAGGTTTGTTCATTGGTTTGGACCCTGATCTTGGCGGCCGCCTTTCCATTTTGATGAGTTTTGAGGATGCGTGCGATGGTCTCAGAGATGCTGACATTCTGTCTTCTTGTGGCATCTTCACTGCCTCCACTGGAAGGGTTGATGAATTGAAGTGGGAGGAAACTGAGGCCTTCTTGGTCTGAGGCGCCGCTTCACCACAGGTGGGGACAGTCTTAGGCTTGTCTAAAAACTCTGGAATTGAAATTTCAGACCACGGCAACTTGATCACACCTTGATCTGTGCAAAGCAAACAGCGGGACAGAGGGGTCCCGTGGCGTCCTTCATTGATATCCTGCAGCCACTCCTCAGTGAAGAGGCAGGGGTAGGAAGTCTCAGGGATCGGCGTCTCCTCAACCTCTCGGCATCCCTCCTCCAGAAGGCTCTTGAGGACAATCCGGGCCGCTTGGTCTCCAAAGGGTTCCACCTGAAGATAGAAGTCTCCAGGACGCAACAGCAAAGGGTTCACAGACGCTAACTGGATGACGGTTTTGTCATGCAGACAAAGAGGCCAACCCTCACAGCGGAAAACTACGTCAGAGAATCCAGCCTGAAAAAAATATATAACAATGATTTTTAGATTTACTCTGTGATACCTTTTATTGCTTATACAGATTAGGAGCTGCAATTTTCATTCAGTTATGCTGTTTATTGGCAATAAGGGGAATTATAATGGCTATGATTGTAATACCAGGCACTGAAAACAGTAAAAATCAGAAGTGCTTAATTTAAAAGACATGACTCTGACACTGTTTGCTGTTACTTTTCTCAAGCGTGCAATCTGTTGTCCACACAGTAGAAAATATTAACAAAAACCTATAAACATATATGAGTAAAAATTCTGGATTGAAAAATATCAGTACCAAGTTATGTAAAGATAGATCTCAGCAGCTTCTCTATTAAGTTTAAATTATTGCTGTTAAAACCTTTGAGAGTCACAGTAAGTTATTTGTAACACAGTTGGGAATCGACAGCATGACTGTACAGTATCTTTTTCTGCATTGACACTCACACATGCAGCCTGCTGGACAGACTCCAGCAGGTGTTTGGAGGGAATAAGGAAGTCCAGCAGGCATTGCAGAGCATCGCCGTGGTAACGTTCATCGATGGTACGAAACAGCTGACAGAGGACGATGGGCGCTGTGACCTCAAA
Source organism: Poeciliopsis prolifica (assembly GCF_027474105.1). Classification (NCBI taxonomy): domain Eukaryota; kingdom Metazoa; phylum Chordata; class Actinopteri; order Cyprinodontiformes; family Poeciliidae; genus Poeciliopsis; species Poeciliopsis prolifica. The sequence continues at coordinate 8,475,335 of NW_026562378.1, read as the reverse complement.
GGGGGGGAAGAGTGCCGACAAGGCACTCTGGATAGACAGGTCCAAAGATTCTGGATTCTGGAAGAAATTTAAAGTTAACAATTATTATTTTTATAGTTGCTTTGACTCGGTTATTTCTCAGTCACACGCGTTAAAATGGGACAAAAATAAAGATTGCTTGCATATTTTATGTATTTCACTTTGCAATAACCCAGTTCAGAAAGTAATCGACAGTCATGGTGACATAAAGATTATAAGGCTTTTTTAGGTTTTATTTTTGACATATCTAGGATATTAGGAGATTATTTTTTGTTTCCTGTTTTTACTAAAGCTCCACATCAGCAGTGGGAGCAGAACACAATCAGCTGTTCAGACTTTTTTCATTTCACTTCCTGGCCCAGACATCCGCTTCTTTTTTTTTCTTTTTTTTGTCTTGTTTGCTGCTGAAGTTAGAGGAGAATTTTACAGTCTTGGCTGTCTCGATCCACTGGATCTACTCCCTGTGAGATTAACACATCAAAAGGGGAGTAAGAATATGACTAAAAAGAAGAAAAAAACAAAAGAAAGGAAAGTCTTTCACCACCATAGAAGTCTGCAGCGTGAATAGGAGCCAGACATACTGTCTACCCAGAGGAGAATACTTTTAACTTGTAACTAAAATAACAAAACAGGAAATAGTAAAAATACAGACGTTGCATGTGTTTTAAAGAGAACTGGCAGACGGCACACTTTAAAGTTTTGCACATCGTGTTATCAGAGAGGCAAAGATCCCAGAGGAATGCGAGGTGACGTTGTGACTTTTTATGTGGGAGTTCACTTGACTCATTCACTAAAGATGTTCACACAAATAAACCACCTTCAACTAACCACATGTTTACATTTCTGAGTATTTTATATAAACTGAACTCAGATAAACTGACTTTGTTAAACCACTAATGGCAAGCATTTAGCTCAGCATGATAAAAAATGTATTGCTTTGTCTGAAATGTTATCCTTAAAATGAACAGTTCATGATATTTGCAGTGAGGTTTATTCAGTATGAATCGTATTTTTTTGGTACCTGAAGCCAGTCTTAGAAGGGCCAAGACCACAGAGGACTTATTTTCTACATTTTCTGAATAAAAACTCCTCTTTGAGTAGCTATTAATGTCAACCACTGTGACCAACTCATCCTGATTTTCACTTACTGAAGAGAACTACAAGAAATAAATGAGCTGCACACAACTTTCAAACAGAGACTCATACCTGTACTGTTGTTATTATGGCATTTCAAAAGTTTGGCAGTCGCATTTTAGAAATTCTGAGCAACTCAACTTCGGTGACATATATTTGCTTTATTACACTGTGCCCAGAGAAGACTGTGGATTACTAAAAAGAATGTCTGTGTCTCCACTTGTGACATTTTCAAAACATTTTAACTGTGACTCATTGAGGAAAGTCCTTGTGGTCCAAGCAACTCTAAAGTAAATACACTTCAGAGCAAAACAACAGATGCTTTTGCCAACCTTTAATTTTTTGGTGTGCTCACTTGGAGTCTCCTCAAAGAGGTCTTGGATTTAGAGTTGGGCAAATAAAGAAGGAAATGGCTGCATGGTTTTCTGGATGAGTACACTTTTGGATGTCATCTTTATCACTTTAGGGAACATGAGCAAGGGAAAAACACAAGACTTCTCAAAGCTATATTTTTGTTTCTGTATTATAAATATGATTAAGTATTCCCTGTGTTGCTCTGCTCACTTCTTTCCTGACCTGGGCATGGCTAATTTGAGTTCATGTATTTTCTGCTGACCAGGGTCACCAGATGATCAAGGTGACAGGAGCATCTCTGCTAGTCACAAATGCCCTCAAAGACTCAACTGTCTGTGAAACAGTTTTTGGGTCAAGTACTACACATGGAGCTGGTTTTCACTGTAAGTACACTTTTTGAGGAGTAATCCTCCAAATGTCTGCAAGGTCAAGGTATCAGCAGCAGCTGTGCTATTAGCGCAGAGCAGCCAAGCATGTGGAAACAATTCAGATGAAAGGAGAGTGTCTTTAAAGCATCTCAGTGAACCCATCCGACAATAAGCTTGGCTTTGAGTTGGGGATGTTTCAAGATCTGCGATTAGATTAGTGAAATAGTCAAGCACATACGCAGCACTTTTGATCTGGCTGTGCAGCACAGCAGCAGCTAATGTAAAAATAAATCTGGGCCTTTGGCATGTCAGCTGGCTGTGAAATGTTCCATGAATTTAGCATTTGGCACACAAAATTCTAGCTTGTATTTATAAGGACGGGGCTCTTGAAGGTTTAGTCTTGTTGAGTCTTTTTTCAAAGTTGTGTTTTCACTTCTGTGTTTAGAAAGAATGTATACACAAGTCCATTAAGTGTTGGTGAAGCTCGGTAATGCAGAAACTTAAGTGAAGCACTAAAGGTTTTTCCACTTGTGTTATAAAGTAAATGATAGGACTCTATATGAAGTAATGTGATTTAACAGTAGCACACAACATAACGTGATTAGCTCACAACTTCAAACAGCAAAAATTTAAAATGTTTATTTCACACAAAAAACGTACATTTGAATGAATATATATACAAGTTAAAAGATACAAGTGTGCATAAATACAAAATAACGCATCAAAAATACTAACTTCACAATAAATGGATACAATTCGTAACCATTGAGCAGCAGGTTAGCTTCCAAAAGAAAAAAAAACTCAATAAGGTAAGTAAGTTTTGAAACTAATAAGCGTTAAGTTGACTGGATTTGGTATGGTATCTCTCAGGGTTGTGTGCTTAGCCCACAGCCATTTATGCTGAAACAAAACCACAGTGCATTAAAACATGTTCAAAACTTTCTAAGGGCATTTGTAGATGACAGTGGTGTAAGATTGCTTTTTGGTTACTAGTCCCAATTATGGGACTAGTACTGAGACAGTCACCTGGTGCTAAGTGATGGCAAAATGAATAAAACCATCATAATCTGAAAATACTGAGATTCTGCTACAATTATACACTTTTGATTATTGATTTGTTTAATGTTTTATCTACCAAGACTGTTTTATTTTCCACAACAGTCCCTTTCATTCCAGATGCATAAGGCAGTTTTGGTATGAGCAATTCATTAAACTGATTATAAATCTGTTTGATTTCATTTTGATGTCAATTTTATTGCTAGGCAAACTGGAATGAAAGTAAACAAAGGAACCCACAGCTTGAAACTCTAATGCCATGAACAAAAAAATACAGACAAATGAAACTCATAAGAGGTATGAGAGAAATATTATACTGATGCCAAAGCCTTATAAAAGCATTCAATGAACACCACTTGAGAACAACTAATAAGTTATATTTTTAATTAAAACAGCTGCCAAACTGACAACCAAAGTACATCTCACACGTAAACTAAACAATTATAAATAAATACATTAATTCTTTGCATAATTTTCTCTGATGTATTTCTTTTTATATGCTATCCAGTCTGGGCAGAACACCAAATGTTGACAGCAGCCTTTACAGAGCACCAACATTTCATTTTACAGTAAAAAAAAAGAGTTGAAATTAAATACAAAGGTTTAGTCGAATAGATGGCTTAATTTGAGGATACAGCTTTTGGATCCACACCAGGCAATCTATTTATACAAGCGGTTCTCAGCAGCCTGCTGTGTTATTGTAAACCCCCTGTCCAACAAAGGACCCTGCTTTTCACCAGACAATGCAGGGCCCTGGATTTAATTCAACATCAATATCTGAGCACCTGCAGTTTTTCTCACTCTGCGCACCTCTGTTAGTCATTGCATTCCTTCATTTTCCTGATTGTGTACATCTGTCACAACAGCCTGCGAAACGGAGCGCAGAATAGGTTGGAGGCAGACAGTCGAATGATAATGCATCACAGCTGTTTAAGACACACGCAGCCCTTGAAATATAGGTTCTACTGTACTCTGCAAAGCCAAGGCCGTATCTGGGGATATTTCTAATATAGGACTGAAGAAAGATGAGCAACTCAGCTTTTCACTGAATGTGTTCTGTTTCAGTGATTAGACTCTTGCATGCTTGCTGTTTTCAGAGAAGTTCAGGTCTGTTATTTGTTTCTACATTAATGGAAGTTTAATATGTGTAATGGATGTAGTTAACATTCTCAGCTTTTGTCTCTCACTGTAAGTTATGAATGCAAATCATGTGCTGTTTTATCCGTTAGCCTAGTTTGAATGTTATTTTATGTAATAAAATCAGCAGCTATTAACTGCTGCAAATTATTTTAAAAATCACCAAGATGACAATACATAACCCATTATAAATATAAATATGTGCTTAAAAAAATACAGCTACATTAATACTCCCTTAGAATAATTTGCATTTGGAAACTAAATATGTATTTAAAACCTTGCTGTCAAGTTCAGAAAGTGAATTTCTTCCAAGGTTTTATATAAGCTTGGAAATAAAAAGTGGGGAGCATCGTAATGAGTTAAAAAATGTCCAAAATTATTCAAAGTGCTGGAGTCCAGGCAACCAAACATGCTAGATGTTTGGAAACCTAGTCAAGGATGTTCAACTCAGGTTTTAACATCTAGATGTTTAATAAACCTAAGCTATGTAGAATCAATGCACAGAGAGGGAACAGTAACATTTTTCCAAGTACAAAAAATGTATTTTCAAATTAAGAGAGATTTTTAAAGTCCTGTTTTGGATATGCACTGCACAATGGTCAAGCCCTATTGTTTTCTTTTCCATGTTGATTACAAGCACTTGTGTATAAATCTCATTTCTATTACTGCCAGATAACAGATTCTTGTTGTGTTTTATCTAGTGCTCTACATTTAGTCTTGGTGGCAGCGTTAGACAAAAAATTATTTGGTCCATTTGTATTCGGTAATCTCTAAGGATTTGATGAGATCTTGTGCAAAAAGCTCTTGCAACACCGTGACAATATCTTTCATCAAATTAGTCTCAGGCAGAGCTTCCGAGTTGCTATGTTGGTCTTACTCCATCTGATAAAACAGGTGTGAGCTGCAGCTACAAGACTAGTCAAGCTTAAAGGCAAATACTTTACGTTTGGGGAAAAAAAAAACACTGTGACGAGAAGAATCAATTTGCATTAATAAGACAAAGTTTGCTGCAGCTGCCTCATAAAGTCAGCATGTAATTTAAACAAACAGCTCTTGCTGAAATCTAAAATATGTTGTTAAAATCTGTGCTAGTCAATTTTAAAAGCCAAAACTCTCTCAATAAGCATTTTGGGTTAATTGCCAGCACTTCTCATGACGTGAAATATAAACCCTTGTTTCGTTACCCTCGCTAAGATAGCAAAAAATGTTATGTTACTGAAAGTCATGACTGTGGGTGGTTCGGCTAGTAATATATGAGGTAGAACCTCCTGAGATTTACCGAGCAAAGCTCAGCTGGATCCACTTCAGAAAGTCCAGTCAGCCAAATGAAAGAAGGGAGGCTGACTGTTTTCATGTATCTCAATAAAACAGACTTCTCCTTCTAACAGACATGAACTGCAAGCGTGAACGAATCCATAAAAGTAAAAAGCTGGAGAAAAGCATGTTTGAGAACAACAAGCTCACTTTGCAATCACAGTCCCAGTTATGGCAGTGTTGGAAATATTAGCAATGCGGGTGTGATTCAAGCATGATCTGAGTTGACCAAATTGCAGAGCATCACGTCAAATAAAAAACACAAATGTCACGCAAACAAGGCTGGCAATTATGAAAAGCATAAATGATAGCTCCCGATAAAATCCTTTCCTCCGGTAGATGGCGCCACACTGACCCCATTTTATCAGCTCACTCACTTCACTGCTGTCTGTGGGCAAACATCTGAAGAACAGACAAAGTTTTCACACAGTTCATCGCCAAGTATCGCACACAAAGATGCAACTGTTAGGAGCTCTGCTAAAGTCTGCTTGATGGTGCATTTGAGTTGATCCTGCTTATCACGATCAAATTATGTCACTACTTGACTAACTTTTGTTTTTACGCTGCCGAGCACATTAGCATAGCCGATGCCACGCTCACAATAACTATTTACTCCCACAGTCAGGCACTCAAGAGCATTCAGTCAGGCATAAATCCCAACCTTTATCTAGGTCTGCAGAGGCTGTTGCTTTTGATCAATTTCCAGCTAACCACATTCCGCCGCTGCCTCTGCTTCACATTCACGACACGGGGATTCCCTTTCCTCTCGCTATTGTCCAGAGCAGCCAGTGATTTAACTCTAGAAGGAGCTTCAGGCTCCAGCAAAGGTCATGGTTTGACCTAAATGGGCAAGCTAGCATAGACAGGAGGCATTTGTTTTTAAAAGTTGGCTTTCTCTTTTTCTTGCCCACTATTTTAGCTTCCCCCCATCCTTTACACTGTTTGGCTAAGTTTGCTAGTGAGCAAATAATTGCAGGTTGGAGCACACCGCCCCAGGCTCAGGCTAAAGAAAGTTTCACCTCATATTTGAGCCACAGTATAAACAACCTGTCAGGCATGCATTGGCAGTGAGTATCTTTGTCATTTGCTGCAACGATTAAAGCTTAGAGAAGAAAAACTGCCTGGAACATAAATGTTAAGATGATTGATTTTAATTAAGTTGTAACAGCTCTTGATGTGACATTTTGAAAGGATTTTTGTTTATGTTTTCATGCCGATTGGCTCTCAAACTTCCTTTGAATGAAGTGCACTCTCTTTCCACCTCCAGGGAAAAGTGCCTCTTAACGTAAGATGTGTCGTAAAATACTTGACACTAACTTGTTTCTCCCTGTCTGGTTTTGTTGATCTGTCCAAAAGCTAGCCAGTTCAGCAGTAACACAAATAATTCAGTAACCGATAGAGATTTTTTATGGGAATATTGTGCCTGCTTTAACTTGCATTACTGCTCACTTTGTCCGCCAACAAACTAATTCAGATTTGGAAGTGAGATATTTTCCAAAGTTGAACTTAAAGCTTAATTTTGCTTTGGACTCTGAAGTTCTTCCCCTGTGTGATTTCCCTTTTAGACTGTATGTCTGTAATATTTCTTAATATTCATACATTGGCAGCAGTTGACTATGTCCGATGAAGTGAGCTGTAGCGTTTATCACAGGCCCAGATGTGAAGATGTTTGTTTCAACCCTTCCAGACTAAACAGATCGGCGATGGTGCGGCCAAATTTGCAGTACCGTAATTCTCCCACACCTTGCTCTAGCTTAAAAATTCTAATGGTTTCAGGAAGGGGAGACATTGTGCTTTCCAGCCAATATCAAGTTATCACGGTAAATTCACTCCCGCCGGAGCAGGGATTCAAATGAATTAATAGACGGCACAATGGAATACTGTTTATGAATAAAAAGGGAAGGCAGGGGGCGAGTTGTAGTTTTTCCAAAAATATAATCAAAATTTCATTTCACCTCTTGGTCCCAGTAACATTTATTGTACCACAATGAGGGTATCGCTACGGCTGCATTTTTTGGATTTAGCCCATGGTGAAGCATAAGTGACTCTGAGCTCATAAAGTATAAGATGACATAGCTTACCAGGAAATCGTTTGGACTGCGATGGCAATAACCTCAGTAAAGACCGAATACTTTTTGTACTCAGGTAAAGTGAGTGCAGACTTGGCGTGAGTCATTTGGTTCTCTATGTCTGACTCAGCATGATTTTCTTACATATGGCTTGAAAAACCTGCTCTATAACTGGTTTCACATGCAAACCACATTTGAAATGAGGTTTTGTCTCAGAGCAATTGTGGTCGTAATCAAAACGACCGGATTAGTCATAGTCATATAATCAAAAACATGCGGCCAGTATCTCTCATCCCTCTTTCACATTAAGTGTCTTCTGCCTAGTAAAGAGACAGCTCTGTCTCCTGCTGAACTCAGCAGAGCCAATTGCCGTCTGAAATCTTTTCAAACGATAAAAATAGTCAGTAAAAAAAAAACCATGATATTAAATCTCAGTTTATTCGGAGGGACTGAATATGTTGCTAGTTTAGTTTTTCAGTAGAAATCTGAAATTACTGGAAACTCAAGAAGGAAAAATAAATTGCCAGATCTTTGGGATGTAATGTAAAACTTTTATTTAGGTGAAAATTCTATGATATAAAAGATAATATCAAGAAGTTTAAGTGCACACTTGCATAGCATGCAGAAACGGGTCTGAACAATACTTCAACAGGCAGTCATACTGAAACTGTCTCAAAACAATGAGCTCAATGTGTCAAGATCCAGCTTAAAGTGCTGCTGTCTTCACTTTTGATAAAACAATCTCTGACTCACAGCTGCAATTCAGAACAAGTATGAAGTTAAGAAAATGCTTCAAAAATGCTTCCATTGTGTACACGGGTTTCCAGATGTTATGAAATGCTCAATAAACTACTTTCGTATCATCTGTTGCCCAACCAAATGACCCAGAAAATTAAAAATATGTGTAATGTCCTGGCAAAGGTGTTTGGTGAAAACCAGCAGTATGTCAGAACACACCACAAGATAAAAGAAAAACAGTCTGGCAAACACTCAAGTTCCCATGGGTACATTGCTCTGCACTGGTTTTGAAAATATGTGGCAAAGCTCGACCCACTTTTCTCACACAAATAATAAACAAATGAGATACAAGTTATGGCTCCAGAGTTCTGACTTGCTGACTAAAAGAAAATAAGTTTTCTTCACAAGACAGCAGCTGAAAGCTGTGACCATCCACAGTTCATCTTCTTTTGTCTGATATATTGTCCTCCTTTCTCATTCGAGTTCCTGAGGAGAAAAATTATCCCACAATTGTACTAAAATTGTTCAGAAATGTTGCATCAACAACTAAAGACCATGATCGGCATTATATAAATAAATAAATAACCAGCGGATGTCTATCAAAGTCAATGCATTATTTTTTTGACTACTGCTCTCTGAGCAACCTTAAAATGAAGAAACACGCTAATATCTGATCAGATTTAAACCACAATCAGCTTGTGTCTCAGAAATGTTCAGATATTAGATGCATAGGTCACGTGAAGGTGAAACAAAGCCAAGACTACTATATGTCTACGTTGGCTTATTATACCTTCCTTCAAGCTGTTAAAGTTTAACAAAGTGATTCATGTAAAACAAATATTTCAACAGGCTCCGAACAAACATAGAGAATAAATTGAGATGTCAAAGCAAATGTAACAGATGTGTTGCTAAAAAAAAGAAAGGCCCTCTTTGAACCACAGTGAAACTGCTGACAATAGATTTAGATTGCAGAAACCCATTGATGTATTGATACATTGACAGTGACGTATTACTGGATTGGGTTTCCATTATTACACGACACATATAAGCCTTTGCTTTCCTGGTTTATCAGTGGTAGAGAAATGATACTGTGTAACAATCAAGCAAAGAATAAAAACAAATAAATACATTTGAAGAGCTTGTTTTGACAACCTGAACATGTACCGGATATATGTACATATCCGATGTCGAACAACCGATCTTGTTCACGCAACCACTTATAAATAATCGCAAAATAAACATAAAATCTGAAAACATAACACTGTAATGCACTGGGTGTTATTTATTACTGTTTCTAAAAATTCAGTAAGTGACAAAAACTGGATTGCCTTGTTCGTTTGACATCAACTGGTAAAATTTTTTTTTTCCAACACCTGCAATTATGTAAAATTTATTAATTATCCAATAGACAAGAGAAATAACTTATATCTTGACTTAACTGACAGAAACCAAACTCTTTATAGATTTATTTACGGACAAACAGATTATATGTATCACAACAACTGCAATGTTCTGGTCCTCAATTTAAGCCATTCTTTATTTTTAAAAATGGTTAAGAAATAAGACTGGAGACTATTTTTTGACAGATTCAAGCTGAACATGGTTTATTTGCTGACGGCAAACTTAGCATGGTGCCGCTAGCATTACTTAAAAGCTAAAAGCTATATTAAATGTTGGCAACCTTTTTGTAATGTCAAAGGTAAGAATCTAAATTCTCTAAGGAATAAATACAATAACAATGCTAGTAATGATAGCAACACTAACTGTACTGACCATTGATCTAATATAGAAATTTAAAATATCAATTCTGTCAACAAATTGCTTTTTTTACTCTTTTGCATACATGGGTTCTTCTTCCTCATAATATAAATAATTGTATGAATAATTTCTTACCACTCAGAGCAGAATAGATTGTTTACTAAACAGAAATCTGAAACAACTAAAATCAGCAAGAGGAAAACCACAGATCATAACAATAATTTCCATACCTTTTTATTTTTATTTTTTCAGTATGGCTTTGCAGAGTGAATGCAGAGCAAGCGAAGCCAGGGATGGTGTTTTCAGAATTAAGGAAGTGATATGACATGAAAAGAGGTGATGTGACTTGTTTTAGCCAAAGCAGGAATTCACTAATAACTATGAAGTCAGGTTAGAATATAGACCATAAGCCAAACTGCGTCCTGCTTTTTTCTCTCACATCGATTGATGACTTAACACAAATATATAATCACGTCTGACTGACCTGAAAACCTTACTGCTCATATACAGCAGGTGTACTGCACTTATTCAGTAGCTTTAGCAAAGAAATGGAACAAAACTTGCTTTTCTTGAGATTTGCTGAAGAAAGTCACTGACCTTACTAACACTCCTGAATGAATGACTGCTGCTAATGGATGTCAAACTGTAACCAAGTGCAGGTACAGTGCACACCAGTGAGAAGGGATCTGGGTTTTGTTCCATTGTTAAGTGTTTACCCAACATAGAAAGCCCAGCTCATGCACAGTGCAGTAATCAGATGCGTTAGACTCTGCAGGTTTAAATGGCTGTACGTCAGGGTGGTCGTGAAGGAAAACATCACTCATGTCTTAAGTAAAACAAACAGCCACAGCCCTGAATGCTGGTTAAACAAGTATGCAGCTACGGATATGGAAGCAGATAAACTGCAGCCTAGACTTTTGACACTCTTTTGATAAGGAGTCTGACTGAGATTCAGCAACTCAGATGTTTCTTTCAGTAAAGGAAATTAAAGAACCTTTCAAATACACTTGTATATCTTACACTTTGTTAAATTAAGACAACATTTGGTGAGAATTGTGTTGTAAATCAGCTCGAGGCAGCGCATGACTACGAATCCTTGTAGGATTTCTGCAAGGATTTTTTTTGCAGAAATCCTTACAAGTAAATAATATGAAAAGAACAGGATCTATTTGTTGCCCGCCATCTTGGTTCAATGTGAAACTACTTCCGACTTCAGTCATAGTCAAAGGTATTTTTGTGTATGTCCCTGAGTGATTTGTGCAGTTAGATACAGAAAGTTTTGCCCAATTTTCTAGCAAATGGCCAATGAACAACAATTTCATAAGTAATTTTTTAGAGGTTGAACTTCTGTCCCATTCTTCTCTGTTTGTCTTTTGACAGATTTTCCAGCAGAATTTCTCTGCATTTAGCTCCATCAATTTTCCAATCAGTTCTGACCAGCTTCCCTGTCCCTGTTGGAAAAAAAAAAACAACAAAAAAAAAGACACATCCCCACAGCATAACACTGCCACCACTGTGTTTCCCTGTGGATGTTTTGTTTTTTCTCCTCAGTGTTTTGCACCTTAGCCAGGAAGTGAACATTTTGTCAAATTGCATTGGAAGATCTTCTTTCACATTTTTTTACTAATAGTTAAAAGATTCTCTCACATAAGTTCGGGATCACTGCAACTCTTCTAGCGGTCCTACCATTCGCCTTACCCCCGCTATAATTGAGTCACATTATACACACACACAGACTCTGAAGGCTCCCAGTTGCATTTGATTTTTTTAAGGGTATCAAATCCCAAAAGTTCTTGCATGTATCTTGACGAAACAGGAAAACAATGAACAGGCATGAATACTTTTGTAAGGCACTGTTTTATATATAAGAGGTTCCCATGTACGTCAATAAAAACGTTCCCATCATGTGGCTAACCTGTTATTGTTAAATTAACAGTGCTACAGCTGGGATTAAACCACTCATACAAAAATAAATAAATAATAAATAAAAAAACCTAGAGAGGTGTGGATACTTTTTAAAGAGCCACAACTGAACACAAACTGATTTTGACAAGGAGCCAAATCAGTTGCTACTAAAGCATGCTCATCATCCCGAGATTTCTGCGCCATTTAAACCCAAAAGGATTAAAATGTTCAACACAAAAGACAATGAGCTTCATTCTCTCTCTCCCTGTAGGCAAACACTTGAAAAGCTTCAGATGTTGTGAGCTGTCTCACCAAGAGACTTCAGAAAACAAAACAAACAAAAAAAAACCTTCACTGAGTTACAATGCAACTGTGCAGACTTTGTGTGCTGTAGGGAAAGTTTTACTTTCTAGAGAGCAAGTGAGGTGAAGTTGTACAATGCAGTCGATGATCCTGGGAGCTCGTAAAAAAGGCAAAAGAAAGTACAGTTTATTCATAATGATTTATTTATTTTGTTTGGCAGGGAGGATCTGCGGGTGAATAATTCACTGTTGCTAAACTTCAGCCACAAATGCTTCGCAAAGCCACAGACTGGTCCAACAAAAAACACAAGGTCTGAGTTAAAGGGTCAGTGGAGCACTTGCTCTCTTTAACCGCAAAAACAACAACAGAAAGCACAAACAGGAGGTAGCGTTTCCATGATACTTTACCATGATTGCTGGAGTTTCCCCTCTATCAGGCAGACAGTTTCTTCATTTTTTGGATCTTGATAGTCCTCTTTACCCAGCTCCACTTGGCTCTGTGCTGAGAGACCTGCCATGTTCAGCAATTCCCCACCAGAGACTGCATGAAGAACATCCACAGGACAGTGAGTCGACTTGATTGAAAAAGGAGAAAAGTCAGCCCCATTCTTCACGCACTTTAAACTTTGTGCATTGCTGAGCTGCCTGTTGATCCTCCAGCTCCTCTTTCACTTCTATTTCTCTTCCCCGGCTCCTCTGAGTGTCCGGGGGGCAAGGGGAGGAAAGAAGGGAAGGAGAGCAGGGAGGGGGAGGAGAAAAGCGCTCCCTTTTCAGAGGAAAATCCCCCTCCAGGCTTTTCAGAGATTTTCTTTGCTCTCTCTCTCTCTCTGTCTCTCTCTCTCTGTCTCTCTCTCTCTGTCTCTCTCTCTCTCTCTCTCTCTCTCTCTCTCTCTCTTTCTCCTTATTCCTCTCTCTAACGCGCATGCTTTATCACACACCCACAGAGGCAATATGTCACAATCCCAAACACAAAGCATTCAGAGAAACACTCGCCGGCTGTTACTGTATTCTAAGTAGGAATCGAAACATTTCCACGTCCCACTCTGCCAAACCTCCCCAAACCTCCCCATGCATGGACACACTTTGGAGGAAGCCCACTGTGTTTTTTGCTTTTTTTGTGTGTGTGTTTTTTTTTTTTTCCCAGATTTGCAGAATTCCTGCCCCTCATTTTTGGCCCCTTTTCTTTGTGTTTCACTCTCTGACAACTTTTAGAAGGCTAAGTCAGTCTTTCTTCTCTCCCTCCTACTTCATAGTCTTCCACTGTCTGCTTCTCATTTCCTCTCTTCAGCAATTGTCCGCCGGCAGACTGACCTGCGTCCAAAGAACAGACGACAGAAGGGTTCCCTGCCGTCATACCGTGACATAAAATCAGAAGAAAGAACTGTATATACACCGCTATGGGCTGGAAATTATATTAGTTCTGAATGAAACCCAGGCAGGAGATTCTGCCACTGCAGGCAGAAGGATTCACTGTTGTGGCTTCCCATGTGTAGGAAGATTGACAGGCCAACATTTATTGTTTTTGGGCTGAAGCCTAGAGAATGCATGTGATTCTGGTGGCCGGCTAACAGCTGGCCTCCTCCTCTGAGTGTTTGTCCATTTTGAATTCCAGACATTACATTGAAATCCATGAATATTTCCACAAAAAAAAAATCTGAGGAACCATAATATTTCTTTTCATCAAAGATTAAGGCAAGGTTTCAGCTGAAAGTATTAAAAGAAAACTTTCCCCGTCAGCCTGTGAGTTGTTTCGCACTCTGTAGAAGCAATGGCAAATACTAATTTGTGAACTAAGCTGTGAAACTGATATTGTAGACATGAGTTACACAGTTATATTTACTGAAATGTACTTTTGAATCGTATTTCTTTCATCAGAGCTAGAATGAAAAAGCATTGCCATTTACAGTCATACTCATTCGATGTTAAGCAAAGTCTGGGACAAATCCCTCAAATTCTCACATTAGCCAAGCCACAATGCGCACTGGTGTGATATGATTTATAAGACGTCCAGAACACTGGAAAGCATTTTCAACGTAGGGTCACTTCTGTTTTTGTCACACTTACACATTTCAGATTATCAAACAAAGTTATGCTACATAAAAACAAGAAGTCTTTTACTTATTTTTTTTCCATCTTTAAGGGGAACAAAGTTACCCAAATCAACCTTCCCCTGTATGAAAACACAACTGCTTTTGTTAAATTATGAATTACCAGGGCCATTCACCACAGGAGGAAAAACAAGGAACAGCGATTAACGTAGGCATAACTGTTCAGTGCACCAAATCTTCTTCAGTAGCGCTTTAAAGACTCGAACAGGTGGTCACGAAACATCTCAGAACAACACTTAAAGCACTGCAGGCATCCATTTTCTGAGGTAATGTCAGTGTTCATGATTTAACTATAAGACGCAGACTGGGCAAAAAGAGCATTAAGAAACAAAACAAAAAGAAGACTGACTACCAGCGACAAGCACAAATTGTTGTCTCAGAGTATTGCTCACTGTCTTCTCTTCAGGAAGAGGAGACAGACTGCCCCCCTTCTCCCATCAATGCACCCCCCACCACACACACACACACACATACACACACACACGCATACATTTCTGCCCATGAAATCCAGATGTGCCGTCCCTCTACGCCAGAAAGGGCAGATCTTTGTTTCATGAGTCAGTGAATGTGGGGTTTGGAGACCACATAAATAACTCACACACTGTGCACCAGACAAAACTGAGACAGAGGAACTTACACAAAGATTAAGCGTCAATAGCACCGGAAATAAGGCTGGACGGGAAACATGCCGCACACACCCTTACCGGTGTGTGCGCGTTCTGCAATTTATTAAACGCAGACATAAACACACCAACTCTCCGTAAACACTTCTGTGCACAGACACAGACAGCTGAGAACCTGGGTGCTCCAACTACTCTCCCTCCATGTCCAATTCTTTCCTGATGAGACAGGAATCCCCCGGTGAAGAAGTAACTCGGACCCCTTCGAGGATTCACATCAAACTAGCGTTTACCCACATGAGCTCCCATACGGACTGAGACACAGCAATGAATGTCCTGACAGTCTATAAAAAATGACTCCTACTGCACATACTCATAGCAGCAGCCCTTAAAAGTCTGGGAAAAAGAACTTGCCTCCTGGCAATCTACTCCTAGGATTATTTTATGGATCAATTACCTGACCACAACAAGTCTATAGGCTTAGGTTCATTCATTTGAGGTGCAACAAGCTGTTTGCATGTCAAAGTGTGTGTACTTGGGGCTGTATGTAAATCATGATGTTATGCTAGTTTGGGGCTTTATGATAGTTTTAAACTTTGCCAGTCATGCTGAATAAGGAGTTATTCTAGACGTTTGGGGTTTGCTACTTCAACTATCTATGGAGATTAGCTAGCTTCGGAATAAGTAATGGTTGTTTCTAAGTCGTGGTTGTTGTGTGAATTGTGGTCTTATGTTTGTTTTGGAGGCTGTGCTAGCTTTTATTAAAGGGTGTCCTCATAATGCTTGTCTTGGAGTTGTTAATTTTGATAGTTATGCAGTAATAGTAGTTTCTTTCTTTATGGCGTTATATTAACATTAGAGTGTTTATATACTAAAGAGTTTTGCTAGTTTTAGGGCCTTGTTAAAGTAAAGAGTTTCAATCTTGAAATGCATAGATTTCTGCATAAGAGCCTCTGTGACATTGATATGACATTTTCTTCTATGCAGGACATCTGGGTAGCTTTTTACATATCTTGATGGGACACGATGAAAGGATGAAGCAAAGGACAAAAGAGGGATTTATCTCTTGCAAGCTTCTCTTTCCCAGGAAGAGAAACCTTATCAATGTCTGGCGATCTGAGCTTGTGACATAATTTCCTGCTTAGTCTTTTCATGTAAGGATTGCAGGAAACCAAGGCTTGGTTTTTGACATGTGCTTTCGCAAAACATAAGCGGCATGTGTCTCGGACTTCGTATCTGTCAACTTAATTGGTGTGGGGAGTTTTTATGTTTATTTGGCTCCTTTAAAGGTGAACGAGAAGCATGTTTAGAATAGAAAGTTACATTGAGGTGCTGAAGAAAACATCTTCTGAAAAGAATGCACAGTTAGCAACATTCCAGATGTCAGCAGGATTCTGGGCATGTTTGTTGTTGTCTGTACTTGTATGTATGTGTTTATTATACTTTCAGTCATTCCAGCTGAAATGCGTCCTGTTTCTTCTTTGTGGCAAATAAAAGACAGGGTAGAGTCCCTGCTTTCACTTTAAACTGCAGTCACATTTAACACTACTGTTTCCACTGGGATTTCATGACAAAGCATCACGTTTCACACTGAAATGATCTATTGAGAAATTGAGCCATTCTTTTAGACAGTGAGCTGTAACTGAATAAACGGACTAAAACACTGAGGTCCTTACGTGCATAATTCAGATAATGCCATCCTTGTGCTTGTTAATCCGAAAATTAACATTTGGAAGCAGATTGCTTTAGCGCCACCAGTTAGGTCGTAATCTACCTCTGTCACGGCGTAACATCAAATTCTGAAACAAATGAACTCCAGACACTCAACAGCAGAGAAAAAAACCCTATTTTTATTATTCCTAATCAATTATTTGTCTAGAGGTAGTCTTAAAATACATATACTGAGAACATCCCTTTTCTGTGGAGTACTGATGCAAAAGACGTGTGTTTTTCTGACAAAAAAAAACATGTTTGTCACATGTGAAACCCTCTTGGCAGTCAACAAAAGCATCAAAGGTAACCAGTTACACATGTTTCTGGATGGTTCTCATTGTTACAAAGAGAGTGAGGTTTAGTCTCAGCTGGCCGTTGTTCAGAGTCGAAAGCAAGAGCTAAACTCACAACAGCAATCAGACGAGCCATCAAAACTGTAGAAAAAAAAGCAAAGAGAAAGACTATCTGAATAGAAACCTCCCCCCAACCCGTCAGACTGAAGATAAAATGAAGGACTGATGACCAGAGTTATATGGACAAGCAGCCATGGCAGCTAAAACCTCAGCAGGCCTCATGCTTTTATTGTGGCGGGTTCTGATTTGAGAAGCTGACAGAGAAAATGTGTTTTGGGAATTTTAAATCCCTCTCTCTTTTTTCCCCCCTTCCCCTCTCCACCTTGAGTTAAAGATTACCTTCTAATCCATGGTTCAAGTTTTTTGTTTTCAGCTCTCAGTGAACAATTTCTTCAAAAGCGACACAGAAAGCAAAAACTTCTATTTGCAAATGCACTAAGTGGTACAAATCTTCACTTTTGGAGACAAATCCATTTTACTTTGATGAAAGTGAAACTCAAATCTTCGCCCGTAATGACGGTTGTCGTATTTGGAGGAAAAAGCGAGAAGCTTGCAGCCTTGAGAACTCCATCCTGATCCCCTTCCCTTTTCTTTTCAAGGTAAAATAAATTCAAAACTTTTATTCTAAACTAAATCACATCTGTAACAGTCACTGCGACTATTACTTTTTCCTGAAAAAAATAGACAGGCCAGTGACTTTCACAAGGTCAGTGGACTGAAGCAGTGGCAAGAATGCCCACAAAAACTACACCAGGGCGGCATTTAATAGTTAATCCTCGACTTCAGATGTTTGGGTCAGCCCCGCTGTTGACACAATGGTGTTTGGGGAAAGCTGTATCTGAAAACACCGCCTGCTGCCACGGGCCATGGGAAACGGAGAGAAGCTTGCATGCTTGCTGAGGCAAGCTGCTGCATACGCTCACAGTGTTGTTTTAGGTTAATCTGAGGACAACAGGTGTGTGAGAGAAAGAGGCGGCCTGGAGGGGATGTCTCCACGCTTTTTGTCACATGTGACCAGTCAAGAGTAAACACATCGCAATTCACTGAGGATGGGATAATGGGCAGCTACCCGATGCAAAAGAAAGGAGAAATTGGGCCAGGAGGAGGAAGCTGGAAAGTTTATATGTATATATATGTTTATATGTTTATATGGAATCTAACTGGACCCAGCAGCAATGAATTAAACAGCTAATTTAATGAACTTGACATGTGCGTAAACTGTGGTGTTGGGAAACACAGAGACCACGAGACTATATCCGAGTTTTATTAAAAGACCGCAGAGTCACCACAAGTGAGAAAATCTAAATTGTCGGCTGTCCACGCCCCTGTTTTTCTTCGTCTTTGCCAGTATCTGTCTCATCAGCTGCCTCATCATCGTCTCTGGGGTTTTTTACCATGGGATCGCTTCTAGCATCTCTCCCATCTCCTCTCTCTTAGGGCTGTTCTCATTTTGGAGTTCCCGAGCTGGTTTTCTTGTTTGTTTGTTTTTTTTATTTGTTTGTCTCATAAATGCTGCATTTTGCCTAATTAATTCCTTCAGAAATTCCACTTGGGTTTCTCCATTTCAAATCTCACCGCAATTAATTTTGCTCAAGTTTATATAGATAGGCTTTATTTTTGTCAAACTGTGAATGCAGTAATAATTTTATGGCGATTTTTTTTGTTATGCACAAAGTGTTTCCAATGCAACACATAAAAAGCAGACAGAGTAGGCGGTGCAAATCTATGCAACACGAGAATACAATCAACAGTGCTGAGCCTATATATAAACCTATGGAAGTACAAACAAATGGATATCTGGGTCAATGTCCAGAAGCAGCTGTTTGAGAGTGGCCTCCAGTTGATTTACAGGATTTAATCTGATTTATCACTTAATAATTGCATCTTTAACTGGACAAAGTTGATAACTCTCTTCTCTCTCTCTACGTGTGTGTGTGTGTGTGTGTGTGTGTGTGCGTGCGTGTGTGTGTGTGTGAACATCAGAAATGTTCACCTTCTGAAATCATTTGTCATCTTGAATAAGCAACTCATTCTTTCAAATCTTTTTTTCTACACTCCTTCTCAGATGTGCTCATTTCAAACTAGACAAGAGTTACTGCCTTCATTTCACTTGTCCCTGTGTCTCTGCCTTCACTGGTTTGTGGGAATAAATGCAGGAGATGTTGTAACTAACCTTGAGGCTGCAGCAAAGGGTTGACAGTGAAGAGGATGACTGCTTTCAACAGCTGGAGGAGGATTTATGCCAGGGTGATAAAATTAGAGAGTGAAGCCCGGAATATTATACAGTGTCTTGCAAAAATAAAAGTGTTCCTTTGTCTTTTTCTCAATTTGTCACTTTGCAGTTGCATATTTATGATTTACATTAATGGAGGTTCTTTGTGTTACATCAACGCAAACAAGTGGTGTAAGTGGGGTGGACTTAAAAATGTCACAAGGTTTTCAACATTTTATGGGTTTGGATTTATGTTGGAGGTAGGTCCTGGGCTATCCTTACACACTGATACATTTTGATTTATACTATTCCAGAGCAGATGAGTGTGTATGTTTTTAGTTAGTTAGTGTGGTTTATTTTTGCCTGCAAAATGAACCTTTGCCTCTAACTCAGGGTTTTGTTTCCTCCAACAGGTTTTCTTCCAATCTTGCCTTGTTGAGCGTCTTGTACCGTTCCATGAATCTGCTCAGTGTTCTGATGGTGGAGGGGCAGAAAAGAGGAAAACTTGTGCATGTTACACTTTTGAGGTTTTTATTTTTAAAGACTGTTTTAAATTATGTTGTACTATTCTCCCACTTCATATGTTGCTTTGTGTTGGTCTATCATTGGGATACATGTACTATATTTTAGTAGCTCTGTTTTATTATTATTATTATTATTATTATTATTATTATTATTTATTATTATTATTAGTAGTAGTAGTAGTAGTAGTAGTAGTAGTAGTAGTAGTAGTATTGTTATTATTATTATTATTGTTATTGTTATTATTAGTATTAGTATTGTTATTGTTATTATTATTATTATTATTGTTATTATTAGTATTAGTATTGTTATTGTTATTATTATTATTATTATTATTATTATTATTATTATTATTATTATTATTATTATTATTAAGTACACATACTCATTATCGTCTAAATAAGGTCTTGCAGTTTACACTCACAACCACTGGGTGTCATGTTTCATCAACTCGAACAGCCACTCAAGGACAGGATTTGAAGAAGTGAAAAACGCTGCCTCTTAAGACAGAAAGCTGTGAACACACTTGATACTTTGCTTAGCATTGGCTTTTCTTTTCTCAAAACTGAAGCATCTCAAGGAAGCGAGAGCTGACTCTTATGTATGAAACACGAGACTGTCTCCTCAAAGGATGCACTGATCGACTGGAGTAAGTCATGACCAGACACGACGCTGCCAGCAGAAAGTAGTCATTTTAACTGACAGGATAAATTGATCCAGATGGCGTCATTCCTCAGCTGCACTAATGCCGTGACCTTCTTCTCACCTGCCTCCTTCCAGGGTATTATTACCAATAGAGCAGAAACCTGAGCCTGGCTACACTGAGATGTTCATCCAGGCATAGTTAAGCTACTCACATCTTTTTTTCTACAGAAACTTTTACCTGGTTTTATAAGATTATATCAGGACTTGCAAACATCTGAAGTAAAAGAAAACAAAAGTAAAGCTTCTAGGCAATCATATCTCCATGAAAACATGTTTTGTTTTTTGTATGGACCAGAAGGTAATACTGTTGGCTACCGCATCAAAAATAAGACTGATAAATCCAGATTAGGTTGTGTAGATAAAACAATACTGTTTTGTGTTTTTCAAGCAGGACTAGGTTGCCAGAATTTCGCACATCTGTGAATTCAAAAGAGAGAAAATGAGGAAGAAAGGGGGAGAGAACGTGTGGGTGTGCATAAACAAGTAAGGAGCCATGCATGCAATTAATCTGACACTCACATCTGCAGCTCCAAGGTTTTAAGCACAGACACATGCACACTTCAACATTTACGATCAGATCATCAATTTTTAGTTTATCGTTCTTTGGGCAAAATTGTGTTTTAAAAGGAAATGGTTAAATGACTCAGATAAAAAAAAAATCAGAAAAATGCTTTAATGATCGGTGCCATAAAAGTTCCTTTTAGTGGTTTCCTACCCTTGATCTTCCTCTTGATTGCGACGTTTACGATGCCCAAGCTTACTGTGGATGCGCCCTCAGCTGTCAAATTCATTTAGGCAGAACTGAATCCTCATCCAAACTCTAGTGCTGACCAAGCAAACTGTATCTCTTAAATACATGACTTAATGACATCATCAAACCTAAAAATCTTCAAATCTTATTTTCCATAACGTGCATACATAAAGTGGCAATCTGTTCCTCCATTCTTTTTCTGCACTGCTGAATTTGGCTTATGCATACAAAGCAGCATGATGAGAGCTCACTGTGGTGCACATAAATGATAAAACATCTTACTATAGTAATTTATTGCCCAGGAAGAAACTTTAAGCCAAGTATCCATAATTTTTAATTGTCCAAGTAAAAATTTTGTTTTGAGGTACAAACTGTGCTTCGCAGCCATCTAATAATTGCTGCTTGGACAGACAACCTAACAGTTTTCATTCATTTATATCAGATTTGCAGCTCACCTCAAACACATTCTCCATATTCACAATGAACATTGCACACACCTATGTTTAAATTCGCACCCAGAGAAACTTTCAGGTCAGACATTCATATTTCAAATAGGAATTAGAGGCAGGTGGGTTTTGATTAAATGTTTGAATGGTTTGCCACCCTCACTAGCTGCTCGTTCTTCTGCTTCTAGTCATTGCACAACAAATAATTAGCTGATGTAACTGCATGAAATTGCCCAAGCTGTTTCTTAGACTTTAAGTGGTGCAGTTTAAAAGGAAACCTAAGTAAATAAAGGTGCAGCTTTCCTCACTGAAGTGAAGTAAGTCCCTGGGATTAGTATAATGCTTGGAGTTACTGCCTGTTTTATATTATAAGAAAAAAGTCAAAAGAGGGTTCATCATGCTCTTGTCATTCATCCATATAGATTATGATAATGTTCTGTATGTCAGTCCTTCAGGTCCAGATCTAGAACAATAATGAGCTTTCATCAAATACAAGCTGGACATTTTGGACATTTGGCAAACCACACAAAGTATTCATGGTTGCAACTTGACTTTTACATGACACGCAGGTGTGAATTTGAATTTAAGAAAACATACCAAGACCTCCCAGACTTTTCTTCAAGATTCCAATGAGAAAGATGAACGCCACTAAATTCAAAGAGCCACGTGCATTTCTGTGTCGTTCGGTGTTCCAGAGGGCTTACCGACACACCTGTCCGTGCCTGTGTTTACTCAGGACTCTGAGGATTTCCTTTTCTGAGGCAGTTAAAAGCATTTTGTTTTGGCAGGGATTTTGTGCAGTGCATATGCTGGACCTAAAAAGAGGATATTTAAGAAGGTAACAGCATGATGCTGTTTATGTTCATTGAAATAACAAGTAGGAGACCGTTTCCTGAATTCGGTTTAACTGGTCAAATTGAAAAGGCTACCTTCCATAATTAAAAGGAAAGGTGTCAGGGATTAGAGGGCCAGAATTTTTATAAGTACAAAGAACTGGTTTGTTAAAAAACAGCAAATTTATTGAAACAATGTCTGCTACTTATTAGATTATTTAGCCTGAACAAACAGAAGAAATGTCCAATTTTACCCAGAAGAGTCAAACTAAGAGCTAGGTGTCGTAACAAGCAACAGCAGCAGCTGATGCTGGAAGAGGCCACAGGAAACAGAAAGGTCAAGACCTCCGGTCTTCATGACTCAACGTATTTTGCAAGTCCACAAAGAAAACAAGCACACCCGTCCGTCAATGTCCCCGACCAACAGGTGGGACTTCCTTGCAAGGGACAGACTTTGAACTGCACAGTCGGGAAACTGGTAAGGTTTGGGTTTACCAGGACCCTCCAGGATCATGAGAACCACTTTTATTATCCTAAAACATGCATAAAACTTTTGTTTTTTTCTTTGCATGAACAGGCTTCATGCTGTCATTTTATGAAGCTATCTGAAATCCTGACATTTCGAAGCGTAAAACAACTTATCCGTCTCACCACGTGAAAGCACAAGAGTCCCTCGCGAACAAATAGATGACGATTTAGGAAAATTACAAAACTGAAAGAAACCTGAATGTGTTTTCTTCCTTCAGCTTGGCTTTGACAGCTAACAACAAACTGCTTGTTGTTGCGCCACCATAACTGAGTAACAAGTAAAACTGTAATAAGTAAAAGGTGAACTTTTCATGTGGATATGGTTGACCTGTAGACACACGAAGAGCTCAAAGAAATCTGTAATCCCTGAAGATGTTTTTTAACCTGAACTGTTGTGCAGTTTCTGTTTCAATTTTTAGTCTTTTATTCTTTAGTTGTTTCGTTTGACCATAAGTATAGTTAAAAAAAACAAAACAATCTGTGACCTTGAAAACAGTACCGCTTTCAAACCACTAGATTTAATGTAATATCTGTTTTTTTTTAAATCCATAAAACATAATTGTTTCAAATATGAGCATCCATAAAACAAGAACACAGCCCGAACATGTCACGAGAAAGAGTAGGCTGCACACAGATGGCCTCCGCTTTACTCATTTAATGCTCTAAATATATTTCCTCCAGCTGAGGGGAATTAAACCTGAAAAATCCAGTCACCAGTCACTCAAAGTTTTATCAAATTAAAGTGTCATTTCAGCTGGGTTTTGTTGTTTGAGTACCATTATTTGCAAAAAAAAAAAAAAAAGACTAAGGTCAAAGAAGAAAAGGAAGAGTAATTTGAACTTACCTTGTAGTGTTTTGTGACCGGTTACCAGATCAGAATCATCTTTGCTCCTTGTCTTTGGAAATCCCCCGAAATTCGGAGAGCAAGCTGCCATGACCCGAGCGACAGGTGTATCCCTGGAGGAAGGGTGGAGGGAAGAGAAAAGAAGGAGGGGTCAACAATGAATGAGAAAGGAGTTCATCTGAGACAGATGAAAACTTTTGTGTGAAACTGGGCATGCAGCAACATGCCTGGTTTTCCTGAATCCTTTGTTGTCGATGTTTTATTCCTTCTATTGCAGTTTGCAAAAATTGAAATCTGCAGAAAACCATTTATCGCCATTTGGGTACATTTCTATTAAGAAGCGCAGATTGAGTCATGTCCAAACCATCGACTAAGAATGTACTGACCATCATCACAGATCAGCTTGTAGACTTATGGAGATAACCTCTTTTAAATGAAGAAGGATACAAACACTATAACCCTGTTCCCACTGTGCACATGGTGCCTGTGTGGTACCCTTCACAGAAAAATGGAGCTCTGAATTTGGGTCAAGCAGCCCCAGGAGTTACAAGGTCGCCTCATTCAGACTGCACCATCATTCAGTGAATCACACTTCAGTATGCGTATCTGCACATCTATTACAGGAACAAGCTCAGCAGCGATATACTTTGATAAATCTGAAATCAGAACAGTATGAACCAGAGCGAGCAGAGGTTGGTTAATATACTCGATAAAGATAAATAACCTGGGACCGGATGAGAGTTCCTGAACATTTCTCTGTGCATTTCTTTAAGTGCAAGTTTTAGTTAAATCACAAAGAGTAATGGTTATTATTCTGAACAAAACCAAGCAGTCCCTAATGAATCCCTTTGTGAAAAAAGAACAGAAAAAAGATTAATCTGATAATAGGATGAATGAATTTAAGTCTAAGAATCTGCTTTTTCAAATAAATGCTAAACCAATAGCAAACTGTGGTGTAAAACATTCATAATCACTGTGGAATATTTCAATCCATGTTTAAAAAGATAGCATTGAAAATGTTTTCTATGTCTGAGGGTTTATGTGCAAAGAGTAAAGGTTTCTGAAATCTAAAGTTTTATGCAGATTTGTTAATTTGAGGTTTTAACATGTGCACATGTTCATAATGTTGAACTACATATGGCCAAGTGCAGTTTAGGTTCTTTGAAAATGATACAAGTAGCTTTTTACTTTGATGACAAATCAAAAGTTGTATATACGATACTGAGTGGATGTACAGTATACCAACATTTCTTCAGTGCTTCAACTGGAAACCACAAAGTCCCAAAATGTTTAGAGAAATGCCATCAATAATGGAGAGAAAGAACAATAATCATTTCTGGCTGAAACAAAAAAGAATAAAGAGAGACAAATAAGTAGAAACTGAAATAAGCAGCATTTATTACATAGCATCATGTGTTACAATTACTCAAAGAAGTCACTTTTACATTTTCATAGAGATAAGTTATCTCCCTTATTCCTCCATAGATGCTGTGCACACTTATCATCATGACACATCATTTTTGGTCAAGTAAATTTTTGAACAGACATGCAAGATACCACAAGTCTGCATATCCGTGCTTAGATCTTACAATTTCTGATGGCCCTCTCTTTTGAATGTAAAAAAAATATATTTCCTTTGTTTGGACAACCTGGCATGCAGTAGGCTTGCAGTATGCATGCACAGCAACCACACACTTTTAATGTAAGCAACTTAAAATAAATGTTGAAAATGTTAGAAGTGGAAGGACATTTTGTTATTATAATATAGTGTTTTATTTTTAAAAAATCTGAAAAATTATATGCAATCCCTCTAACTTAATACTTTGTATTGTCCTATTTTACAGCAATTACAGCTGCTTTTCAGCTGTTTCTCTGCCTGGTTTGCACACTTGGTGGTCCACCTGCTTCTTTTCAGGATCTTCCTTGGAAAGAGAGGGTCTGTGAAGAACGACTTGCAAGTCCTGCCACAGATAATCATATGGGAACAAAGCAAAATGTGTGGTTTCAAACCATGTCATCGTTGTTCTGGCTGTGCGGTCAGGACTATCGTCCTGGTGCAAAGTGAACCTCCGCCCGAGTCTCCTTTCTTTGTCTGTTGCAGCTCCCAGTAGAGTTTCTTCCAGGAGTTCTCTGTATTTGGTTTAATCCGTCTTTCATTCAGGTTTGACAATTTTTCATGATGCTGTTTGTTCACAAATGTTCTCTAACAAACTTCTGAGGAAAAGTTATGCTTTGAAGAAATTACACGCTGATGTACTCTGTTTACTTTAGATGTTTGCAGTGGACTTTATTTAGAGGCCTGGGTTGAGTAAAGTGAAGCATAAACACATGCCCCACTATTCAGATTTTTCTCTGCACAGAACTGTGGAAAAACATCCTTTTCATGTACCCCTTTTAGTCTTTGATGTTGCATCAAACTCAAATGAAACGTATTGATCTTTTTGGTGTAACATCATGTTTTTCACAGGGCTTGTAAATGTTGCTATCATATTTAACCTGGCAGCTGATCAAACCAAAACATCTTCTTTTGTCTTTTATACTTGGGAGTACTTGCTCCTGGCAATCCTGATTTATGCATTAAAACCACCAATAAAAGTAACACTTGATATCCAAATACGGGCAGCGGACCTGGTGCTTCACGACTGAGCAGAACAGAAACAGAAAGTCTGACAAGCCGCAGTTTGATCTGCCATCAGAACCACAGGCCTGAGACGAAAGTGAAATATTGGGAATGCAGAGTTTGTTTGTGTTGCTTCTCAGATCATATCAATGAGACACACAGTTGTTGCTCAACCACAGATGACTGCACTCGTCTGAGGGAAAACCACTTCTCCTTGGGCTAATTCTGACTTCAAAGATGTGTATTTTTGGCAAATATGACTCATTTCGTCCTGCCAAGGATGGAGCACACTTTCACACACAAATGTCGCTTGGAGAACATAAACTTCTGCATGAATTAAAATGCACTTCCGGGCATAACGTTGCAAGAAAAATAATTTAATAATTACTCTGAATATTGAAGTTCCTCTGATCAAATTACTTCCTGTTATTT
This sequence comes from Poeciliopsis prolifica, assembly GCF_027474105.1. NCBI lineage: Eukaryota > Metazoa > Chordata > Actinopteri > Cyprinodontiformes > Poeciliidae > Poeciliopsis > Poeciliopsis prolifica. Next base: position 8,448,495 of record NW_026562378.1, on the reverse strand, counting down.
CAGGACTCTGTGAAAAGGAAAACCCACAGGTGATTTGAGGCCTTGAAAAGAAACAAATATCTGCAACAGACTTTCAGAACCATCCTCCAAATGTACAGCTGAACAAACAAATATGGTCTTGACAAATAAAAGAGTAGTTTTAGGAATCAGAATTCACAGCCCTAATTTAAATGATAGTTAATGTGACAAACGACACGTACATTCCTTATGTATGTTCAATCACTGATGATGAATTTACAAGGACAACAGGGAGAACTGTATATCCTTGTCAACACTTCTCATTGAAATTTTGCAGAAATAGAATTTAAACTCAAGGTTTTCTCACTGCAAAGTCATAAAAATGAAAAATACGACCGCATGCAACAAACATGGGAATTCTCTCTTCACTATATCTTAGGCCAGCTGTATATGTTAACCATTGCAAGCTGTACAAAAGAGGGATCTATGCCATTGGGTGTTTAATGACGCAACAGCAGCCTCTAGTGGATGACAAGGTGGGGCGGATGTGTAGTTAGCTACATGTTACAAACAAATTAAAAATCTCCTCCTAGATTTTTTTTTCTTCTAAGCACTTTTTTCTTGATCTTATTTGTGACATTTATGAGGTGAATGCCATCTGATGCCAACATAACCACACTGTCTCTAAGCACATATTTTTTACAGCCTGAGCAAAAATGTCCAGGCTGAAGCTCATCTTCAGAGGGGTTGCCTCACTTCTCTTCACAGAAACTCACTACCTGTTACCACTGGAGCCTTCCAGTACTGATCCATGTTTAGTGCTGTCTCGCCAGCACAGATTTATAAGTTCTGACCTCAACCAGATCAAACTCTTGTCTCTGAAGTGCTTTGACAGTTCTCTGGTTTTACTTAAGGTTGAAGTTAAGAAGATCGATTCTGCGGACAGGTGGGCTTTATAGATGTAGCCAAATGAGATCAGGTGGAAAGGATACATAATTGACTGACTGAGTGATTTGTGTGAAAAGCATCCAAATGAAAAAGAAAGGCCCTCAAACAGCAGGACCCCGCCGCCAGCTCGTTTATTGTGTGCGAGCCTTTTCTACCCATTCGGATGCTTCTCGCTCATATTGTGGCCGAGCACCTGTTGCCTTTGTTCGAGGTGCGAATGTGAGCTTTTGTATCTTTGGATTGAATTGTGTGTCACAAAAGCATTTATGTGTTTTCTAGGTGCCAAAAAGCTGACTGAGTTGAAGAGGATCAAGTGATTATTTATCCCATTTTAAGGGTGCTTGAATAAAGTATTTACAGCCTTTGACTTGAGAATTATACAATTCTACATCTATATTAGAATGTTAAAAATATCTGAAAAATAATTATAATTTGCGCAAAAAATAAAAGGCTAAAACATTGAAAGGCATTGAGCACTTTTTTGGCACAATAATGCTCTTTGTGGTGGTCTTTCATGTGAAATCTCAGTAAAATATGTTGCAGTTTCTGGATAAAAAAATATTCAGAAATTTGCAAGGAATATGAATATTTTTGCTAATTACCTTTGTACATGCAAAATTCTACTTATCCTCTGTTTATATGTCTACTTACAAAAGATTTTAAATCGTACAATCCAGAATTTCCTCTAAGCATGCAAGTGCATACGATTTGATCGACTATTTTTGAAAGGACATAATAAAGGATGCATTTATTCTGTATGATGAAAAATTTTAATTTCTCAACCAGCTCGGGTTATTTCTGCAAGTTAGATGCTTCCGTGTAATTTTCACTCAGAATCTTTGGTGAGCAGTACCTTACGTCAGGGTATGTATATCTAACAGGGATCAATATTGTGAATTTCGCCCACTCAGTCAAACTATCTGCCTGCAGTACTCACAAAGTTGAAAGCACAAGGATGATGCTGCAGGAAAAAAGGCATCCTCTGTCTGTGGGTTCAAAGTATGGGGAAACTGGAGGGAAATTAAGAATGGTGCATGGTTTCTAGTTAAACTCACTAACAAGAGGATATTGCTGTGCAGTGGTAGTCACGTTTAGCCTTAAATTTGCACCATGTTACAGAGGTGAATGTTAAATGACTCTTACAAAATATCAAAGCACCATATGGCACATGGGATTTAAACTCCTTTGTTAAAAATATCTCAGTCCAAGGTGTTTCTTGCATTTCCGCAAGCTGGCATCAGTGTGGGAAGATGCTCTTTTCAATATGTATTTCAACATGTTGAAGAATTTTTTGTGTTCGATCATTACACCTCCAGAGCCAAGTGAGCTGCGTATCGAGTGAGACCTTCTGCAGAGACTGCCAGCTGTGACGCTCTGTAGAGTTATGAATGATACCCTGAGGTTTCACTTCCATCAGATGTCAGCCTCCTTTTTTCATCTTTTATTTAACCTTTCTTAGGAAGCTGAAAAAGGGGTGACAGGTGTAAGGAGAGAGCTGGCAAAGCCGTGCTAGATGTGTGTCAGATGTCACAGAAGACAGTTGCATGGTTATGACCTTCGCAATAAAATATTCAGCCCAATGTTATTGCTAAAAACGAAAAATGTAACCCTAACCCTTAAAAATATCAGATGAGGTTATATAATTTGACTAAAACCAATTGTCAAATGTACAGTTGCAAACAAACAATGTGTTGCTTATTTCAGCAAAATATTCAGTGCTTATTTGTTGAAATTGTGTTGCCTTATGGTCATGTTTGCACCTATTTAAGTATCAAAGGTGGTTTCTCATCTGACATTCAGCCTATTAAGAAAAACAACATGCTACTGTGCAGCTTGATATGTGTGGCACACTGAACATGGATCAGCAAAATCAAAGAGCAGAGCTGTTCTGAAGAGTGCACCAGGAAGGCTACAGATGTTCATTTAATAATATATTCATGTGAAATGCATGCCTGGGCTGTTTCGAATTTGTCTTTTTGAAAAAGAAATTTACAAGATGAATCAAAGTGAAAATAAATTTAAATAAAAATATGTAATATAAGGATGAGTGCACAAACATTCTGTCCTTTCTAAAAGACTGGCCTAATTCATCAGAGGTCTGCTGAATTGCTGATAGTACCGTCATTTCCAAACTATAAGCCTCTACTTCTTTTCTTACATGCTTTGAGCGCTGTTGCTTAAACAATGGGTTTCGAAAGGCGGGAACGAAGAGGACAGCACAGGCTAAAGGGCAAATGTGCCTGAAGACGAATGTGACAATGACAGCAACAATGAAAGGAAGACTGAGTGTGTATGAGGCTGTTCAATTTGAATACTAAAGACGATGACTTTAGTGGTTTTAGTGCGCAGGAGGAAGACGAAGATAGCAATTAATGACTTTTCCCAGTAAGCTACTTCATTTTATTTCAGCAGCCATGTGAGAGACACTATTGGGAAAAATAACTATACGTTTTTATTTGTGTCACCAGTACATATTTTATTTAAAGTTAAGCATTTTTAAATGGCCCAGTGTTACAATTTGGATACTCATAGCTTATAGACAACTGTGGCCAATATAGCACTTTTAATCTTGTTAAGGTTGGTAGGTGTTTCTTATGTTTAAGTATTTTCAATAGTTTGGAAATTCACATTGAATGGAGATTACCTAAGTGATCAGTGACCGAACTGATTATTATTCAGTAGTATCCAGTTTTCAGGTTTACAATAGTATACCTGAAAACTGACTACTATTGTATATTAGTATACTATAAACTGGCTACTACCGAATAGTAGCCAATTTCACTTTTCATCAGTAAAACTGACTACTATTATATCATAAAGACAAAATAACACTCCAAGCAAATCAGAGAAAAGGTTTTTGAAAAGTAAATATTGAGATACATTGTCGTTTAGTGGGTGCAATGTGAAATAACGAGTTACAAATCCAAGTGGTGTGGATACTTTTGCACTCTGTTCATAAGTACTGAGGCAGCAGCAGGGCTATTTAAACTCAAGCAGAGACTCTTACTGGCTTAAATGGATAATATTTCTGTGTGATCATATTGCAAGATTACATAGATTAATGCAGTAGTGTGTAATTTCTTTTTCATCTGGTTCTAATCACCATGTGTCAGCTTAAAATAAAGCACCGAGGATAACCTAATGAGAAGAAAATACAGATAGAGTGTCATGAATAATAGAACCGCTGGGCAGCAGGGGGCTAAATGCAGACACAAAGCTATCAATATTTGGCCTCCTTAATTAGACAAAACTAGGCATGATCAAACGCTAATTCTCCACAAGGATTTTCAGATAGTGACACAAAGCTAATTGAGGGGAGAAGTATCCCTCCGTTAGTTATGTACTGAGGGCAACATAAAAGCATTTTATCTCACGTATAATATGAATCTCTGTTCTTTGCTCAATTCTGGTTGATGGGACAAAATCTTGATAAGGAGGTTTTTGACCCTACTTCTAAAATTCATAAAAGAGTAATTTAGTGTTTATCAGTCGCTGTATGTTGGTCCCAAATATAACACATGTAAATATTGCCATTAGAAGCTTTCGGTGCTCTGAGCAAGACGCTGATTCAACAAGGATTTTGTTACTAAATCCTGGATGAAGCAAATTCAAATCATTGATAGTAATAGTAATACATCAGTTGATTAAAGTTCACAACTGAAATCAAATATTTACTCTGACTGTGTCAATCTAAAATAATAATACAGCAGCAATGTAGGTGGAAAATAGAAAGCAGACTACTTGTTTTACGTTTCTTTCCACTTGGTGTCTAAATAGGAAAACTATGGGACACAGAAATATGTTCTCTGTCAAGGTGCAAATATTGATATTTACAGTACTTTTTTTGCAACAATTGTATTTCATAACATTTATTAGAGAACTGAAATTATTTTTGTGTTCTTAAATGTGCTAAAAACTGTTATTTCTCAATATTTTTTCAAGCTTTAAATGATAAATTGAATTTTTCAACATTTATCAACGTAAAGTGATGGTAGATCAACTTTGCAATATTTTCAAGGGATGCTCTGTTTGTGTCATGTTGCACTTTGAGTTTAGTTTGATTATTTCGGTCATACTGTTCCATCTGAAGTTTTATTTTCTTTGTGTTCTTCATCACTTGTGTTAATTTTGCCAGAGTATCTCAGTTTTATGCTCTTTTGTACTCGTTTCCCATCTGCTCATTTGCTCTCCTGTGTTGCATTCAGAAATCAATCCTCTGTATTCTTCAGTTTAGTCACTTGGTGGTTCTCCCTTTTCGCCATCTTCCCAGTTTCCTTGTCTGGGTTCGGTCCTCGACAGCATCCCAACATGACAGTTTGTCCAAACACCAAGGGACTGCAGAGTATTTTCCAAAGTTTTAATTTCGACTGTGTTTTCTTTTTAAGTGGCTACGGCTCAGCTGTGCAAGAAGCACAGTTGGGAAGCCCTTAGGGAGACAGCAGTTTTCAACACTCGTTAAAAACATGGCTCAAGAACTCTGGAGAAAAATGACAAGACAAAGCCAGAGGGTGCTGCAATAGCCTACTGTAAGTATATTCACATGACATCATTATAACAAGTCCAGATTTATGAAAGGGCACAACACTGACACAAATATGGCAATCACAAACCTCTGACAGACACATGGCGTGTCAGCATATGGAGCTGAGCGAGTGGTGGCTGAACCATAAACCCTGCAACCAATGCTGAAGTTATAACCTGCAGCTTTAACTGAGTGGGTCAGTCTAATGTCCTTGGAAGGAAATCAGTGTAAAAGTCCATGTGTGTGTGACTGAGGACTACAGTAAGGACTTGTGAACATTTTACATGTCTGAAATGCAAGGTCATGTAAGATGTTACCGCCATGGTAACAAGCATCCACCCCGTCACTTTGCACTTCACTGTTGTGTTGCTGTGTAGATTTAAAACGCTTCTTAAAACAATGTTTTAAAATGTTTCACAAATTTAAATGCTAGAAACAGCAACTCCAACATTGCATTAGCAAATAACTGACATTAAACCTCAATTTGATGCAGAAGTGTGAAAGGCAGCAGAGAATTGGATAATTAATTCACATCATCCTTACCTCCTGCATTTCTCTACATTTAACAATCACCGGTGCTTAATGAGGCATTCCACAGTGACAGAAAGAAAGCTCACGCTTGAAAACACCCAGTGTTTTTGGAGCCTTTCAGGCTTAAATAATCCATTAATGCTTTGGTGCATAACAGATAGATGCTCACCAATGGATTTGTAAGGAGCTGCGGTCGACTCAGTTTTACACTGGCAGCAGATTTCTGACATATTTTTTTTCTTGCTTCATGACTGACAAATTTCAACACTTATTACCCAAAGATGTAGTTCCAACTTCCAAAGTCATGTCGTCATCTACAAAGGCTAACCTGAAATGCATTTTGTAAGATTTAATGGCATTCCACACAGTCAGAGATTATGAATAACCTGCCTCTAATTGATTTTGAAATAAGAGGCATGTTATGAAATTAGCGTAAGAAAAACTTTTTCAAAGAACGCTTGATTTTCAGTCAGCTCCTATCAAAACAGAGAAGCTGGATAGTGTGGAGCTTCTAGATATTCGTTTTCCTCTTTAATGGGTACTTTGCTTATAATTGTTACAAAAGATCTGCCTGCATTTAGTAGTTGTCATAATTTAAGCAAATATGTGTCAAGGTTCTTGGTTTGTTCTTGTGTTCTGCTACATGTTGCTGTATTTTTCTTCCGGTTCTGTCCTTGAGGGCTGGTGTCCTGCAACCTTTAGATGTGTCCCTAGTTCAAAACGCCTCAATCAAATGACTGAATTACCTTCTCAGTATGCAGACATGTTCTCCAGGATCTTGCTGATGACCTGATTATTTGACTCAGGTGTGTTGAAGCAGAGATGCATCTAAACCCTGCAGGATGCCACGCATGGAGGACTGAAATTGAGAATCCCTGATCTTGTGTGTAAAGTGTTTCCTATTATTCTGCCTGCTTGTTCCCAATCCCCTGATTATTGCACCTGCTTTCAATGTGACTCTTCATTCTTAATGTATTTTGTTTAATTGTCCGTACTTCATGTCATGGAGGAGATTTTGGGATCCTGGACTTTGTTTTTGTAAGTTGGACTTTATTTCTAAACATTATTTTTCCAAATAAATAAATAAATATTGTAGTTAAATTTTTTTAATCTACAATTTGCTAGTTATGGCAGATAATTACAGTCACTGGGGAGAAAAAATAATAATTTTGATTTTAATTCCAGTCAAATCTAATTTGTTGTATTTTTTTTTTTTTTTTGTGATCCTAACACAAAACAGGAACTGTTACAATTTTCACGTGACTATCAAGAAGTCGTTTTGTTCCTCTTGATTAGAAAAGCAATCTGCCTCAATCTTTTTCTCTAAAAAGCCAGTTTTTGCAGATGATTAAAGGTGTACATTCCTGTCATGTTGACTAAATGCAAAGATATCTGGGCTCAGCTGAGGCCTCAACAAGATTAGAAATCCTTAAAACACCTCTGATGTCACCGTCTGGACCAATGTTTAATTAAAATTACAGCCTTAATTAGTAAATAGCCACTGCAACCTAAATCCCTATGTAATCTGTCCTACCAAAGCTAATCGCACAAACAACAGGACAGTGACAAAAAGGAGCTTGGAAAAAAATATCCAACCATGTTAACTTAGGACGTAATCCTTCAGTCTCTACCTTTAGTGGAAAGCTGCTTCTGCTGCCATTTGGCTGATTTTATTCTTTTCCATCTATCTCTAAATGTCCATGCTAGCATTAAGGAGCCATCTGTGGTTGTGTTTCATTGGCCACTGGCTTACGGCTCTGGTTTTTAAATAGAAGCAGTAGAAGAATCAGTCCCTAATGGAGCATGACCCTGCTTTGGTAAATGGATGTGCACATGTAAGTTATATATTTTTACAAATTAAACTTGTTTTTACATGAATTTTAAATGATAAGTGTCCCATTAATTCATTAATTGTTGGCCCTCTTTAGGCTTTTGCAGATGTTGCCTCAGTGGTTATTGATGCCTTGAGTGTTGTTGCAGCACAGGTATGAGCCATGTTCACAATGATTTTAATGTCTGTAAAGAACATATTCAAATATGCGTGAGGAAAACATTGTGAAGCGCAACACAATTCTGGATCATTCCCAATAATCTGATGTTGTGTTTTGTACATTAGAGGATATTAGGACAACAAGGCAGACGAGGCTCTCACTGGTGCTTAAAAGAGCAAATGTAAAAGCTTAGGTTATGAAACAAAATATGACATCTGTGTGTGGATTGTCTGCAGGAGCATCAAATCTCAGAAAGGTGAAAAAAAGCAAGGCTGTTCCTCATAAAATCTAACACTCATTATTATCTAAGACTCATGACAAAAATCACTTGAGGTAAGTTCAATCTTACCCATGATGACTAATCTCCTGATGGCTCTTTCTGTCTCACAGATGCATGGTAAATTTTAAAATGTGTACACACTCCTGATCAAATTTCAGGTTTGTGTGATGCAAAAATTAGAAATAATTTTCAAACTTTTTCTATTTATGTGGCGAAAACTCTCCTGTGGTCTTTGGAGATGGCAACCTTGTTAAGTTTTAAACAAGGCATTAAGATCTTGCTAAAAATCTGTGGGAGATTGTGCGATGGCCTAATGTGGACTTTTAGATTCAGATCAATTCCAACCAGTATGTTGGGTCCAGCAACACCATAAATACCACCATTCTTTATCAATCCTTCTGGATTAATAAAGTGTATTCAGTGATTTATTCACTCATCATGGTATGGACTTAAAACCAAATATCAGTGTATCCAATATCAGAAAGGCTGTTGTGCTTTATTTTGTGGAGTTGTTCCTTGATAAACTTGCAATTATGTTGACGTTGCTTGATGGTCTGAGATTTATGTCTTGGAAATGGCAGGGAGCTTCCATATGCGTTTTTTGTTTTTACTAGATAGAAGTGTTAATAATAATAAAACACATCTATTTCATTGGCCTATCTTAATTTTTTATTCCTCAGAGTGGTGACGCGTACCCCCCCACTTCCTCCATGACGTGAAGGAATAGATTCTGGTTACAAATACTGAAACATTTCCAAAGAGTCCTGCGTTTGTGATTTTGGTTCACGGAAAAATGAGTGTTCAAATTGTGTCTGATCGGAGAACATGCATGCCGAATCCTGTGAATGTCAACGTCTGCATCTCCTTGAGTCACACGTCATGTGACTCAGCAGATGCTCACGTCGCTGGTGTGCTGAACAGAACAGAGAGGAAGATGCAAGCTGGAAGTGAAGACGCGTAAAAGGAAATAAACCAGTCGGGTTTGATGAGTGAGAGGCAGCAGCACATTTCTGTGACACGTCTTCGTGTGACATTTTCTGGCTGACAAAGAACACAGAGGGGGGGAAAATGGAGAGAAGGGAAAAAAAACAAAACACTATGCAGTAATTTGGCCTCACATCTCATGATGGACTTTAGTAACTGGTCCTTTTTTGGTTTGGAGGTAATTGGTGTGACCTCTGGAAGCCTAAGACAGATCAATTGTGTGTGTTTTTCTGTCAGAGTCATCTTGTTACGGTTTGACAGAAGAAAAGGTCAGGAAGGCAGGTGATTGTGCAGGTGGAACATTCAGTGAAACGTATGCAAATTAGTGCATCCAGGCAGTGGACTAAATTAAGCAGAGTTTATACAAACTACTCTTCACGCCTTTTACTTTTCTACAATTTCTTATATTACAACTGCCCCACAACTGGAGCTCATGCAACTGTACACAAATAAATCATTTTGTTATGCAAGATGTCAAATGCGTCATTGCATCTTAATTAGCCAAGATTCAAGTCCTTTAGCAGTGTGAACACCAAATGTTTTTAACATATAATTGTTTTCATCTGTGTCCTATAAAAATAACAACTTCGAATCAGACAAATAATACAGTTAAATTGATACTCATTTTAAAAACGCGTAAAAATCAAACTCGATTCTTTACGATCGGTGATCAGATGCTTGTAGAGGGAAAGGTTTTAAGACGATTCTTGAACGACCTTCACCTGATTGCAGATAAAAGTTCCCCTTTCTTTGTCATAAAAAGAAATCCTTCACTACAATGTTGTTTTGATTGCTAAAAGCCAGGGCCTGGCTTTATCTGAGGGAGCCTGTACTGCTGGTCAAAAAATCAATCGTCAGTTTCTCACTTGAGCCCATAAACTTCTCCATTTCTTCGGCGAGCTTAAAATCACAATTTATAACATTCACTCTGTAGACCAGGGAGGGGGCAGGAAACCCGGCAATAACCTGAGCCGTTCGCTCTGAAAGGCTTAACCATTGTTTCAACCTGGAGCTCAGAAAAACACTGATGCTGGAATTAAATAATTAGGCTAATGCATAGATTATTGTGGATTTTGTGCGTTTGCTGTTCAAATAATTCTTCCTGTGAGTGTCTCTGTTTGGACCGCACAGTTTGAACAAATCATTTTATTGGGTCAGACTGTCCAACAACAGCGGCATATCTACAAAGGGACACGCTCTCCATGTGGAGCCCAGCGATGTTTTGAAAACAGAAGTTCTGTTGCGAAGGACGTACACTTCTTAGTCATTAGTGAGTCCTGTCTGGTGATTGGTTTGTTAGTGAATCAGTCAATCCACAGCTGTTGTCCACACTGAAATATTGCCATGACTCTTAAATAGATTACCTTGATATTCGGTTTTTGAAATAATGCCCCCTACAGCTTATAGTTCTTTTTAAAAGTGTTCTTTCCATTTTGCCATCCTAAAACTTGTGCAGGCGCTTTGATCTGAAAGCAGACCTTGTAGTTCTGGGTGTGTGTTTGAATCACTGTCCTGCTGAAAGGTGAATCTTTATCCTGGTGCAAAGTCTTTTGCAGCCCCTGGTTACCCTCTATCAGGGGTGGAACTTTCCTGAACTTTCTCAGAAAACAGTCTCACTATTCAGAAGTGTACAAAGAGTCGCCAGCAAAATTGTTTATAGCATACACTTATATAATTATGTATAAAAGGATTCATCACACAACCTCTGCATGTTGCCTCCTTTATGAACCTGCATCTGTTTGCTTCCATTCGTTTCGCCCTTCATCCTACTTATGAAGAAACTTGCTTAAATTGACCTGCCAAACAAACACTATAGTGATTGTTTTTTTAATGACTGTGCACCATCAGGAGTTTCTACCATTTAAGCCTTTTCTGACACTTTCTTGAACTCTCTCCATTATCCTTTCCTTAGCTTCCTCTTTGAAAACAGTTGACATAGTTTTCATGGGCTACATTGGGAGACAAACAAAACATCTGTTTTGTTGACTCAGCAAAGGCAGAAATCTGAAAAGAGCAGAAATTGAGATGAACATAAAACAATCCTAAAGTCTAATTTTCCTATTTGTTTTAATGCATTATTTGAAGGGCCATGGCTCCTCTCTTATAAAAAGTCTTTCTCTCTCAAGTTCTTAAAACCCAAAATGTTAAAAACCTTCGAGACCTTTTTATGTTCATACTTGTGTATATTCATATCCACAAACATGTTGCAGAGTAAGGGCTCCAAACCCACAATGTGCACTTCTATCCTTCTTTCAACAACACCACATCTGAGATAATTAATCAAAGAAGCACGGCTTTGTATCACATTTTAAGGGTGTTGACACGCTGATATTTATAGCACTTCCATCCCAGTTGGTTGAAATCACACAGAGGACAGTGTTAGTTGTACTTTACACTTGCTCTAATATTGAGCAACACACTCATTATCGACTGTGATTACTTGTTTTATGCCCAGTGAGATTTGCCAGTGAGTTCTTCCTTTCTATTTTTTATTTCCAAGTTAATTTTCTTGCATGTATGCAGAGGGCCCTCTGAATGTGTTTTTGTCTGCTTCCTCTTGTAGTCAGAATCCCAGGAGGAGTTGGATATAAAGGGGATTTCTGTCTTGCACTGGTTCAACAAACCGCACCAGGGAACAGGGCAAGATGTTGATTTGAGAGAAAACTATGCCGATGTTCACATACGCCACTGCTGCATGAGTAAATATCGTTCCATTGTGTTGCTTTCACAGAATTACCTCTCCCATAATCCATGCTGACAAAAACAAATCAAATGTTGTTGCACTCCCTCCCGACTCAGCCGGTCTGAACGCACGTTGATTAACTTGGCTGCGTCCCCTCCACTAAATTTGAAATCCAATTACCCGCAGAGCAAAACGCTGCAGAACTGACACCAGCTGTCTATTCAGATGGAAACATTTAGCAGGTGCATCAGCATGCACTGGAGTTGGTGTGCACGGTGCGAACTGGATTTTTAAGTTGCCACGATTCTCTAAAAATATAGATCTGAGCAGGATGATTCATAAAAATTGCCCTGCAGTTTTTTTTACAAGGTGGAGTCTAAGAGGGACATGTGATCAACTCAGAAAAAAATCCTCAAAACTGGTTGATTATGATGTGATTGAATTAAATGCATTTATTAAAAAGAGCAACTGCAGTTTTACAGGCATGTCAATAAAACAAAATATGAGTGTTCAAGACTTAATTTACATGAACATAATGTACTCTAAATTTAGAAACATTCGGGTTAAATTAGCTCAAATAAAAGTTTGTATGTCATTTTATTACAACACATTCAAAAACACTTCATGCTCATCTTATTTTTAAGAAACTCCTGTGAGCAAACTCAAATAGGTACTGATAGATATTTGATGGTAGTGCATTTTATTTTTACTAAAAGATGGACATTTTTATGGAATAAAAACACATTTGGCTTGTAGACATGGAATGTCTGCAATGTATTTATACTGTTGGATTTCACAAAATACAAAGTGTGTTGAAGGGTCACTGGGGAAAAAGACTTCTAATTGTGTTTGTGTGTATGGGTGGGTTAGGACACAAAAGGCACAAGAATCAAGCTGGCATTGGTAGATTTTGGCACATTCTGAAACATTTCAGCTACTTTTAACATTCAAGTGTTCAAAAGTTAAAGTTTGACTCCAATGATCTCCAGGGAATTGTGGATGGAGGAACTATAGCAAATAAAGACGATGCAACTAAATACATCATGGTCTTTTGACCCACAGGGGATAAAAGTATTTAAATGACAGGGAGAGGGCGGCCATAAGCAACAACGTTATAGTCCTGCTGTATTGCCTCACATTAGTTCGAATGTTGTCTTTTCACTCTACATTTACCTTCTTGTTTATCTACCAGACGTTGTATGTCATGTACAGTCTCAGTACGTCTTCGGGGCTTTTTCAACTGGATTTACTGAGTGAAAACAACAACAACAAAAAAACAGACAGGCAGAATGAGAGCAAGAGTTTGGCCTAGTTATGCAGTGCCCTGAGAGCTGTCTCTGGTCCTGAATTAATTTCATGTTTGTAAGTCCCGTTTCATTTCAGATATGGCACTGAATCTTCACCTTGCACTCAATTCATTTTATTCCCTGAACAGGAAAACAACAACAACAACAAAAAAAACACAAAGGTCCATTCTGACTCTTCAGTCCGGTTTCCCAAAGTCCCCAGTAATATGTTTTTGGGGAAGACTTTTCTAAAATTTTCATTGTGTTTTATGTCGGTGATGTTGAACATCGACAGAACAGAATCACAGGTTGTCACTGATGTCTTAAACAAGATGTATTTGTTTTTCTTCTTTTTTAAAATAAGGACCTGTATTTGGTTTTTTTTTTCTTCTGTAAGTTAGGGAACTGTTATCAATAATAGTTGAACAAAACCTTACTTGAATAAAATAAAATAATTTAACCATGAATGGGGACCCCAAAATATAAATTCCACTCCGGGGCCCTATTTAATCTGGGTTCGGCTCTGGACGCTCGCATTAAAGCGCGACTCTCAATGGATGAGCTGTCGCCTGAACACAGGGAAGCGATTCATCCCAAACCCCCCGCCGCTCGCGCTCTCCTGAGTTGGTTGGTTGCAGCAGAGCCTCAGTCTGCATCCCGGCTCGCCTGACAGACACAGCCAGTCCTCGTCTCCCTTTGCTCACCCATCAATCTGTCTCTCCGGTTCTCAATTTTGACGTATTTGAACGAAAAAAAAAAAAAACAACAACAAAAAAAACGCGACATGTAGAGCCCCGGACATGGAGACCGCAGCGGAGCGGGGGCTTTTCGCTTCTACCCTCGGAGGAGACCCACAAACTCGGCGGAGAAAACGGGCGTCAGAGAGGAGCGAACGGCGGTTTTCAGCTGCGTGGTCGTCGAGGTGACGCTCTTCTTCCTGCGCACGAGCCCATGAGCCAGAACACGGATGTCCGACTCGAGAAGTTGCAGAGAAACCGCGGATGAATCCTCCGAGTCGTCCTCATCCTCTCCAGTTCTCAACAAGCGGCTTTCGTCGGCTGCAGGTAAAAAAAAAACAACAACCCAAAACTGTTGAATTATCTGCTGCCTGATGTCTGAGTATTCTCGTGTTATATATATATATATATATATATATATATATATATATATATATATATATAATAGTAATTTCTGTTAGACAGGAGTGAGCGCTTTGACCAAAGTGGGTGGGAAGGTGACTCATGCTGCTTCAAACGGTGTTTTGGATCCAGCATCACTGCGCCTTTTTATGGCTTTAAAGAAGAGACACAGAGGCTTTAAAGGCTGTTCGATGGGAAAAATTAGACCACTTCACTTCAGAGATGTTTTCTGAGTGGATAAGGCAGCAAGGGAAGTGTATTTATGTTTGCCTGAGCAGTTCAATTCTTTACCATTATTAATGGCCCCTTTCTTGCTTACCCTTCTAATAAATAGGAGTTTTTAATGGAGGGTAGGACTGATCGTTTGTGGCTTATTTGAGGTTAATGCTGACTATAGATTGTCTACTCTTGCTGCAGTAAATGGGCTCCATGCAGATGATTAGCTCTTGTTTTACAACATACGTTTTTGAGTTTATATAGTCCCCTGTATGTTTGCTGATACAGGTCCTATTGAAAATAAGGCCTTGTGTTTCAATGGAATTCGCCTGTGTCACAAAAGGGTTATGAATGAAAACACCTATTGAACACTTCCTATTTATGTTTCATAGCGCAGCCTCAAACTTTGTGCTTATTGAGAATCGACAAAAAATATCAGTACTTCTTGATCCCAATTTAAGCTGCTGCTAAGCCTTTTGGGTTCTCCTTTTGCACACAAAACAATGAAAATATTTGGACATTATTTGACAATAGACCAAATTTAATCAAATTGTGAATATATTCATATGGTTTGATGTAAATCATTCTGTTGATGCTCTGATGTTTTTATTATATTTATTATTTTCCTTCTGGCAGATGAACTTCTGCCCCAGGTTCAAGTCTTTTGTAGCCTCTATTAGGTTGTATTATGACAAGCCCTAATTTTCAGCTTCAGCCATCTTTCTATTAACTTTGAGAAGCTTCTCTGCTCCTGCTGAAAGAATGGATGCCACAGCATTATGGCACCACCAACAAAAATATTTCATGTTGGACTTATGTTTGGTAATATATATATATATATATATATATATATATATATATATATATATATATATATATATATATATATATATATATATATATATATATATATATTTTTTTTTTCTTTCTCCAGACACAGTTTTATACTTGTACTTCAAAAAGCCTGTTTGCTGTGTAAAAAAAAAAGAAATATCTTGTGGCTTTTATTTAACAACAGCTTTGTTTGTGCCTCTTTTCCATAAAGGCTAGTGTTTTGCATGACTGATGGATGTCTTGTCAACCGATTTTGAGGGGCGTATTTCCTGCTGTACATTCAGACCAGGAGTCTCTTGGCTCTCTGCTGTGTTGGTATGTTAAATTCTCAGAAATTACAACTTTCTACACAATGAAATAAACTGGAATACCCCCCAACCCAAAGTCTACTTCCCACTCAGAAAGTGGGAGAAAGTCTCAAGTTGGTTTTCAAGGTCAACTTCGCGTTTCAATATGGCCGCTCCTCGCATCAACAGTAGTAAGCTGTGGTGGAAACACGTTGTTTTGTTTTTTTTTTTGTTTTGTTTTTTATTGCAAGACTCACTTGTAAACTAAAATCAATGTTTTATCTAGAGCCTAAAATGAATCAATTAAAAGTGGTGCTTGTTTACAGTGAAATTTAAAACAATATTCATAAGAGGAATGGAGAATATTGGTTTCTTGGGCATTGTCATGTTTAAATCTGTTATCTGAAATGCTGTTAACCCTGGCATGACCTAAAACACCATATTGAGGCTCTGACTTTTGAGATAAGTGGTACCCAGCATGATTATTGTTCTCCTGGCATGTAAGTTCAGGTGTCTTTGTTAGGTTTGCAGGGAGTCCATGCTCTTACAACTTTCAGAATTATGAATTTAAGAGTGCTCTGTGATATGTCCATAGGTTGGGATGTTGTTTAATAAAATATATCTTCTATAAAGTCCTTTTCCCTGAGCTGCTTGCTGTGCTACTTACTGTACTACTCACTGAATTTTGTTCACAAGAAAGGGGGGCTTCATACTAATGTATCCCACAGTTTTCAGATTTTTATTTGAAAAGAAATGGAAAAGTACACATAAATATTATTCCGTACTACTGTTATGCTCTACTTTGTGTTGGTCAATCATATAAGATCCCACCGAAATAATACAGAAACTTGTTGTCATAATGTGGCAGGTGTCAAAATCTTCAGGGGAAATGAAAACGATGCACAGTTTTTCAACCGCAGTGTCAAAAAATCTGTGATCATTTATCAAAGAAAAAAAACTTGGCACTCTGCAGTGCTGAACTAGAATCTTTACTCCAAACTTGCTCATTTGTAGGGTTGAAAGTAATGTGTTTATTTTCACTGCGTTTGTGTGTGTGTTTTTTTCACAGGAGGTGAGAGTACCAAGTAGTAATATTTAATGTCATTCCAAGTAGATCAAAGTGCAATATTATTGTTTTTTTTAGTCAGTAACTTTATCTGCAAATTCAGACAAAAGAAAACACAATTTTAACCCAGACTCTGTCCTCTGCACTGTTTTTAGGAACTCAGTTAATCCTCAGACTGAAATGAATCAGTAATGTGGAGCCATCCACTGAACTGCTGTTTTCTCAAAGTAGGACCGCGATGGGGACAGCCAAGTGTACAAAGAATAGAAAGGATGCTTACTAAAACATGAGGAACATTCACCCAGTACTGTGGCATGAAAATATAAAATATATATATTTTTTTTACATTGTAAAGAACAGATGTAGTTCCTTAATAATTTTTAATGTTATGTGGAGCTCATGCAGCGTTTGTAATCATGAAAATTAATCCCATATTTCCCTTCAGCTTTCTCAAATTAACCTCTCTCCGGCCTGAACCAGTAACACGAGACAACATCCGATAGGCTTCAGCAGGCTCTGTTCTTTTAGTAGGTTACAGTGTCTCTAATTCTGGCAAATCAACAATGGATTTAGGTCCATCTACTATTTTGGCCCAGGTTTTTTGGAGTGACCTGAAAAGCAGTCTAACTGCTGCATTAGTGGCCTCAATTTGTTTTAACCGGAAAAAAAAAAAATAATAAAATTGTAGGCCATGCTAACTCATAGCCATTTATGTCCATCTTGCCTCTCTGGTTCTCTCGCTCTTTTTCATCCACTTTCACACACTCCACCCCTCTCTCCCCCTCTGCTAGTATGCACTCACTCAAACTGTGTCTCATCGCATTTCATCACTCTCAGGCGCACTCTGCCCCCTCTGCTCATCTCCATCTCACGCACACGTGCAAAAAGAGGCGCACCAGCCCACAGCAACGTGTGATGTTATTTGACTGATTCTGTCGTCTATCCTCTCACCGTACATCTTGTGCCGCAGTTTGATAGTTTGTGTTTATTTTTTCGAGTTCCTTGTTGATACCCATTTCGTCCTTTGAAGCCTGCTCTGCTGCGACAGCTCCTCTGACCTCAGAACCGGGTCATGTTTTAGGTTGGGAGAGCAATCAGAAAGCTCCAAGCCCCAGTGGTATTTCAAGGACAGGTCATCTCTATTTTTTTCCACTAATGCATAAAGATAGCACAGAATTGAGCTATATGTTATAACCGTCTCTCTGCGTAGTATTAAATATCTGCTCAGTCAGGGGCGGTTCGATTACACCATATTCCATCAAGGAAGGGATACAGGCATTTTTGGGAAACGGAGAGAAAATTCCCTCATGAATTTCAGAAGATCAATTAAACACATGACTGACTTTTTGGAATGTGTGATTTCACTCATAACTTAAGTGCACTGAAAAGACCAAAGCAAAGAAGATCCTCAAGATGTTTTGCAAGCAAAACATAGGAAATGTGTAGCAAACGTTTGAATTTCATCCCCTTGCAGATTAATCACAGAATAAGTACAGTTCTTCTGCAGAGGGCTCTGAGGTTTGTTAAAGATCACTAGTAAACAGCTAGTCAGAAAGACAAAGGAACACAGCAGACATTTAAGTTATTCAAAGATGCGGATAGAGGATGTTACAACCACAGATCTATCAAGACCTGGCCATCCACAAAAAGGTAGGAGAATCTGTTGAAAGGATAGCTATCAGTTATGTACTTCACAAATGTTGTGTTTATGTAAGAGAGGCAAAAAAAAAAAAAATGAAGAAAACCACTGGAAGTTAAACTTGCTGCTTGCCTCAAGCCATGTGTGCAGTAGGTGAAAGAAGGTGGTCTGGTCAGAGAAGACTGGTTGAACTTTTTGCCTTCATGCAGACTGCACAGGAAAACCTGTGCTGAAAATCATTCTAAACTTGTTGTTTCCACAGAGATCCATGGTATTATGCTGTGTCTTCCCGTTCTGCTTTATTCAGAGCAGACAGAGAAGTTGGTCAGAGTTTTTGGGAAGGTAGAAGGAGCTAAATGAAGAGCAAACACGAAGGAATAACTGTTATAAAGGCTGCTGGTGGAGGTTCTCCGACTGAAAAAACTCCATGCTACAGTTGAATGGTTCAGTTGGAAGTATATCTTATACTTTGACTATATCCAGTCAAAGTCTTGAGTGAGTGAATTGTGACGAGGCTTAAACAGAGAGGTTCACAGGTGTGTTCACACCACTCAGACAATTTTGAGCATCTTGATGAAATGGCAGAAATTTGTGTCTGCAGATGTGCAAAGTTGGTACAGACATGCATTTTTCACTTCACCATGCTGTGTCCCTGTGTGCTTGTCTAATACACAAAATCCCAACATTGAAGTTTGTGGCGCTAAAGTGACAAAATGTGAAAAGGTTCAAGGGGTTTGCATATTTTGCAAGTCTCTGTAAGTCAATGCTTTAATGGTGCTGCAGTTGATGTAAGTTATTATAATGATGTCCTGCGTAGGAGATTTTTATAACCTTTTGCAACCTTTTTGTAAACAGACGAAGGCCAAATGTCAAGAATCTCTTAAGCTAAGAAAGCAGATAAAGTTGCACAACGTCTATTCTTCAAAAGTTGTTTCTTCACAGAAATGTCGTCATCAGCTGAAAAACGAGAGCACGTCTTTCATGTTTCCATGTTCTCTCTCTACTTGTTTTTCATAAAGCCTTTTAGGGAAGCATGCATACAATAGGCTTATTGTTTCAGGCAGGTGTGGATGAAGAGTGTGCGCCTGTGTTAGTGCTTGAAAGAGGAAACAACTTATTCTTTGTTTACCCTCCCAAGCAGGCTAGTTTGTTGGAGTAAGGATCAATGTCAAAACCAAAAAAATTACACAGAGAAAATTTTAAACAATTGCCTTTTTTGGCTTTGTGTTTGTCAGAGTAATTGTCAGCTACAAAGGAATCCCTCTGTGACATTGAACACCAAACAGACTGCCTTATTTTTAATCTGCTTGAAGAAGAATGCTGTCAGGGAACTGGATTTGTCGAAGCAAACGCTCAAAAAAACAAAAGCTTTTTTTTTTTACTAATTAAATTATGTCACGGCAATCATCTTTTCACTGAACAAAATTTTCAGCTGTTAAAACGAGGACGGAAAATTATTTGAGAATATAATGTTCCTTCTTTTGAAAGTGGAGCTCCATATTTTGCCAGTAATTGTCTCTTCTGTGTCAGATTCTCAGATTTTAGGTGTCTTAAAACAAAGCTGTTCAGCCGTCCTGCTGAAGACACGTCTTTTGCTGTTCAAAGTACAGCAGTGCTCTCTGGATAAATCTGACATGATGCAGGGGACTTTTGACGTCAATTTTAGGCTCCCCTGCATGTCCGAAATACCACGCTATCCAGTCTAATTACCCCTTACGTCTCACTTCCCCTGAGGCGACAGGGCAAGAGGAAGATGCCAAACCCTTTTTTCACCTGGCCTGCAGCTACAGAAATGTGTTGCTCAACCTGCAGCGTGCTGGGATAGTCGGGTCTGGCACCGAGTCAGGCTAGCCGGTGGGGGGGGCCTCACCACCCAGGCTGTTGTAATTCCGCACACAACATGACTTGCTACTATCGCTGGTGTGAAGCCAGGAGACAATCACTACTTTTAAAAATAGAAGCCGCTGTGCTGCATGTTTGAGCACGAAGAAAGAATCCACTGAAACTGTGGATCATCTGTGCTTTTCTTTGACCTGTCGAAGAAAAGCACAGTGTCTGAGAGATTACAGACACTGTTTTGTAATCTATGAAAAAATATGGCCAATATGTTCAGTTTGCTTTTATAGGGTCTGTTCACATCAGATGTCCCCTTGATGCACTTTGCAAGGCAAGCGGGTCTAATTCACGTCCATATTTATGTCCGCCCGTTTTCAGTTTTTAATCGTCCTTCAGTGGCTCTCATGAGCCTCAACACCCCGTTAAAATTTCAGGATTTTGTGGACCACAAGGAACACTTTCTTAATCACTTTCATCACTCCTCTTTCTTGAGTTCGCACCCTCCATCGACCATGGCGAACCTCATTAACCTGAAGTAAAGTCCAGCTGTCATACTTTGATTTTCCCAACTTGCTTCCACAGGAGGAGATGGTAAATTATAGAGCTGATAGAAACTGGGCAGGGGGGGCGGCTGGGAGGCTGTCAGCCACACTGACGGAGTCTGCTTATGTATTGAATGTTGGTTATGTTCTACACGTAACAAGAATCTCCTGTAATCTTCATTTGCTTCGACTAAGAAGTAAGTTTGAGGGCTAAATCGTTTTCTTCCAAGGAAAACATTCAAGCCTGACAGAATACCCTGGTGGCGGCCACAGTTTATTACTTTTCTTCACATATAGCTCGAACAGTTCAAAAGGCTGTTTAGTTTTTGACCCGGTGCCAGACAAAAAGGATTTTATTGTTCAGCGTCACAATGAGTCCACATACGAATAGGATTTGTTTTTGAATGGCCTTGCCCGAATCCAACAGAGGAAATATAGTTCGTCGCCTAAAGAAAGCAGTGGACACATGATGTCCTCACTGTCAGCCTCATAGATTTGGAGGAAAATGCGGGAAATGTTGCCAGAACAAGATATGGGATGCTGATAGGCTCCTAGTGAAGAACGATGTTTGCTGAAATGGAATCAAAATCTAATTCAGCAAATAATTAATTTAGGGCAGTGCACTTTTTCTATTCAATATTTTTTCTTCTAACATATGTGTTTATTAGTAAGGTGGATTAAAAAGGATGAATGTCACATTTTAAGTCTGCAAAATTTTAAACTGATATGTTATGATTTAATTTTTCTAAATCTCAAAATGCTGGCTTTGCCGGCAGGGGTGTCTTTGATTTTGACAGCCACTGTAACTCATTCCAATATCCAATTATATGGTCACCTTCAGATCTAATTACATCCAGTGTAGTTTGGTCCTAATTATGATACAACACAGCAACATTCAGCTAATCATGTAATGCTAATTGGTCAAATGTTATCGCCAGGAAGCCAAGCTTATTGCACTCAGAAGAGGTTTTCAGAGCGGTTCAGGGTTGCCTTCTATTAAAAGGAGCAAACAGCAGCAGTAGCTCAGTCAGTCTTGTTCAGAAAAGAAATGCAGCTAAACGGAGAAACCCTGGAAGCTACTTTCTTTGAGACAGAAAACAAGTAGAATCTACAAAAGTAATGGCAGCAAATGCTCATCAACATCTTCCAAGAAAAGAGACGGATACACTGAGCCAGGACAGTTTCCTATGAAAAGGGAAAAAAACAAAACAGAACCTGCTTAACACGTCAGTGTTGGCCTGTGAGTCTGTACAATAATGCAACCTTCCATTACAAAACTCTGACTACACTCTATAATGGCAATTAACACATCAACAATCATAGATAATTGTATGTCACTGTTAACTCAAGTACAGTGTAGAAGTCTAACATTTAAATTGGAAATGTCAATCAGTGCAATGCTATATGATTACAACAGGCACCACAATAAAGCTGGCAGACAAATGAATATTGAATGTTTCCTTAGAAGGCAGTGATTTTCTGTTTCCATTGTGTATTCAGCAACAGGGGTGGGAGGGACAAAAGCTGCAATCCTCTTCCAGCAGAACTCACTTGAGCAAGATTCCTGGACTTTCATTAAAATAAATTTAAACTTCAGAAACAACTTTAAGTGGATACTGAGGTATCTTTTGAAACTGTTGCTTTTTAAAACTGTGGTACTTCTTACTACTGGAATCGGTGACTATTTTGGGCAGAGTTTAGCATTAGTATGAGGAAACTGGTGGAGAAAAACACATTCCTTTTTCAAATTATCGTAAAGCATCAGATTTTTTTTTTTTAAGTTTTTACGTTACATTCTGTCTCCGTGAATTGTGGTTAAAATCTTGTTTGTGCCCACTGGGTCTTGGGAAACATAAGTAATGACCTCATCTCAAAAGAAAAAAGATTTACCTCTCGACAATAGTACACAGTATTGTAGTATTGTTGTAGTATAACTACTCTTCTTTAGAGTAGCGTTATGAAGAGTACAAAATGACTTGTGATGAAATCTTCTCCAAAGCTCCCAAACTGAAGTGTTATACACAGTCCAGCTTTGGAAATCATTTAGAGAGGAGACTGTGAGTTAGGCCTTCTCTTCCAACATCAGTGTTTGACCTCATAAGTGTGCTTTTTTTTACGTATGAGTTGGGGTTAGAAGTTTCCATACACATCCTCCTAAACCTTGTGGAAAGCCTTCATAGAAAAGTTGAAGCTGTTATGGCTGTAAACTGTGGACTTGCAACTGGACAAGACCTACTATCTATACTGTCCAGGCATTGGCATCCAATCTATGGTTAATTTAATTTAAAAGCTTAAATCTAATCCCCTCTTTAATGCAATTTCCATTTTGTCATTGCTGGGGAATTTGTTGGAATAACTGCAATAAAGGTGTCTCTAGCCAGTGTAAGTAACTTTGCTGCAGTGCTGGTGTATTGACTCGATTTCTTCTTCCACTGCTGAACTGAGATAACTGCAAGCGCCGGAAGCCTTTGTTGGGCACACTTGAGTTAGTTAGAGCGGGCAGAGAGGCTAGAGAAGAACAAACTGGCCAAATGTGGGGGGAGGGAAAGCAAACAATCTGTAACAAGCAATGTTCACTTGCAGTGGGGACTGCAGCTATGTCCTGTCTTTTCGCTGTGGTGATCATGGAGACAGCTTTCATTTTCCAGTTGCTTACACACTGAGAGCATATCTGTGTCCTTTGAGGTAATTATGAGACTTTTAACCACACCAGTTTCAGAACACTTCAAACACCAGTGGGGTGTGAAATGCAGTTTCACTAAATCTGTTTTTGAGTGTACTGTAAAAGATGTATGTTTGCGTATGAGGCCAGAAGTCATCCGGTGTGTGTGTGTGTGTGTGTGTGTGTGTGTGTGGGTGGGGGTGTGTGTGTGTGTGTGTGTATGAGATGGTGATTGTATCTGATTGAAATAAATGAAGAAGTCCTTTTGAAGTGTTTTTCTCTGTCTGGGCAAACTGATTTCTATGCTTCTCACACCAAAATAATGAGAGGGGAAAAAGGAACCAGAAAGGAGGGTGGCGTAAAATACAAACAGCATTTGTATTACTTCCTGTTACAAATATACAAATAGCACAGTGGTGACAGGATGACGGGAACATACAGCACTTGAACTAATAAGGTGGCTTTCCTTCTCTCTTTTATACTTTTCTGTATTAGTTTCTTTCTCCTTATGCCCTCCCACCCAGCACCTTTTCTCCCCTTCCCCTAACAACAAGGCTGTTCCATAGTCAGCCTGACATTAAGATGCAGACCCCTACTTTCCTCCACTCTTTTTCATTGGCTTTAATCCCTTCCTGCTTCCCCGCGATGAATGATGGCCTGAGCCTGAGTAGTCCCCTGCATCCCAGCAGTTGCAGGCCGGCTACTAAACATAATGATGAGAAAATAGTTGCAGTCAAGAAGATGGCGCCTTGGTGAGAAGAGGTCAAGCTGTCGGCTGCTCAGGAGCAGCCTGGGAAGCTGGCAGTGAGTAAAGGTCCTTGTCAACTGCAGAGAAAGTGGAAGGTCAAAGCAACCCTGCGTGTCCAGATCTGGGAGGCAGATTGACAATCCAAGCCTATTAAAGGCTATTTCTGTGGTTTATTTTTAATAGTCTAGCTCTGAATGTTTCGAACGCATGGCCCCAGATCAGGTGTTTACCTTTTCCCACCCCACAACATTTTCACCTCGCAACTTTGCAGTACTGTTGCTGCGAACAGCGGATACAATAACGCAACTTCAATGTTGCAAAACACAAAATCTTGCCAAGTTATTTTTGTCTAGTTTCTAGTGCAGATATTTTAGTTCACTTGAAATGAGACACAACTAACTTACAAGTTACTTTCCAACAGAGGTGGTTTCACTGTCCTTGTGATGCTCTGCGCACACTGTAGTAGCTGTTATTTTATTATTTATTATTATTTTTATATGTTGCCTTAATTGCTATGTTTAATAGTGCAGACAGTTTTGGTTTCTGACATGGGCAATAT
Source organism: Poeciliopsis prolifica (assembly GCF_027474105.1). Classification (NCBI taxonomy): domain Eukaryota; kingdom Metazoa; phylum Chordata; class Actinopteri; order Cyprinodontiformes; family Poeciliidae; genus Poeciliopsis; species Poeciliopsis prolifica. The sequence continues at coordinate 8,423,784 of NW_026562378.1, read as the reverse complement.
GGGTAACCGCCCAGGGTGTTATCTTTTTAGGGATGGCAGGAGACCGCTGCGGATTGTGGCACAGAGATGGAAGGAAAGCAGAATGAAGAAGAGTTTGAAATGATAACAGTACTGCTTAAATTTATTTCAGCTGTAAGGATTTAATATCTAGGTGTTTTATGGGAATGTGGATTTTTTAGATCAATTTGAGATGCAATTTTGATAGGTACACTTAATTTTATTGTGTTATGTTAATGTGGAACTTTTACTAGAGTACATCTTTGTCTGCGTATTTGTATTTTTACTTAAGTACTTTTTTCTTTCTTTTTTTTTGCCTTATTTGCACAATCTATATGAAAAGTGAATAGTGGTCTTTTTTTTATGCCAGATTTAGTTTTATATCACAAACTACCATTAGATTAACTAGCTAAATCAAGGAAACGTATTTCAAGAACAAATTTGTAAAAGATTATAGATTGTGTTTTTCAAAGATCCATCATAGTAAACATTTTGAGGCCATTTTCACACTCGGAATCATCCCAAAAAAAAATGAACAAAGACAATGTTTGGTCAACCTACTCATCAGTGTAATTTAACTTGGAATGTAATTTTAATTCCGGTCTGTGATAATAGGAAATATTAGCATTTTAACCAGCATACCAGCTCATCACTGCAGCCAGTATATCAGTGCAATCTCATTTCCATCACAGCTTTTTAGGGAGGAACAACTCTCCTTTTTACTTCATTACTGAATGCCATTAAGTCTGCCCCTGCTGCCCATCTCCTGCTTCCTAATAACATCAGAGAATTGTTCTTCATTAGAAGTGAGAGCACTTTCTATCAGATCAGCGGTTTTCACTGAGGTGCATGATTTCTCCTGGAGAAATGAGTGGAAGAAAGAAATCAGAGAACCAAAGGACAAGCAGAGGGGAGGCTCACCCTTCTGTTTAATTTACTTCTTAAACCTGCAATGCTTAAATAATCAACTACCCCCATTTCTCACTCACATAAACACACACCAATATTGTTCTGCATGCATAATTTGTTTTGCCTTTATAAACAAGGGGGTGATTGTTTTCTATGTGATGAATTGCATATTGGCAGCTCAGGGGATTTGACTTAACTTTTTTTACAGGTTATTAGCTGGGGACAATTTAAAATATGGTTTTAAATATACACAACAAAAACACCATCAGAGTCTCAGGAGGATGCAACTGGCCAAATATCTGACAGTTTTATCCATGCAGTAGAAACATAAAACTTTTCCAAATATTCAGTCTTTACAATTGTGAGATTGCCTTCATTGGCATGACAAAGCAGATAGTTTGCCTCCAGTGCATCATAGTGCATTCTGTTTGACCTCAAAGGTCAGATCCTCCATTTGTCTACAGCTGAAATTCTGACTATTGAAGGTCGCCGAGTCACCTAAGTTTAGTATCCAATATGGCTGCCAGTTTTTATTAGCTCTTCTGAGTCCTATGTGAGCCACTGACCTAATGAGGTAGAGATATATGTTTGTGGATATGCCTTTTTAGTATTTAAACTTATAAAATTGATGGACTGCTAGTAGTAGTCAGTGCCACAGCAAATATCCACTTTTACAGGTTTTCTGAAATGTTCTCAACTAAAACACACACAACTCCGGTGTGGCGTCAGTTCCAGGTTCGAGCAGCAACGTTCAAGACAAGTTAATCAGGTTCATTTTTATTTGCACATATTTGTACATACGTAAAACACTAACAAATATTTTTGTTTCTGTTTATAGTTATCTTAGCATGAACTCAGACTGATCTGTTTTCTTCTAACTGGCTTACACATTTTCGTATCCATTTTGACTCAGCTTGTACTAAATAGTATACTTTTATCTATCAAGACAACCCAGAGAATTTTCTCATTAGAAAAATACATATTTCACTTTCACCGTTAAAGTTGACCTGTCTCCCCCTCAGAGTAAAGCCAAGCAGGTGTTGGTATCTCTGTGGTGCAGCCAGCAGTGGGTGAGGAACTGCTGCAGATACTGAGCTGCTGCTGGATCTTATTCCGGCACAACAGATTGAAAACGAGCAATACATGTAAGAGTATGCCGCAGTGGACTCTTAACAGTCTGATCCTAGCCAAAATCAATCTTTTTTTTTTTTTTTACATTTTCTACAACAGAACAGTCACATATCTGCTGCACTAAGCACTGCTTCAGAGCAGTGCTTGATAATATACTTAATGCACTTTGATGTGTTTGTTAATGCTGTTGCCCTCAAGCAGGAAGGCCTCCTGTATGAATCTCAGCCACGTTGACCTTTCTGTGTGAAGTTTGCCTTTAATACAAATGCATACGTGGATCTTAGTCTCATCTACTTCCTCTAAAAACTACAAAACATGCATTGTTAATTGGCAATGGCAATAATGAGTACACAGGGCGGTTCTTATTTCCTGGGATTTTTTATTTTTTTTTTTGACCAAGGCAGTGTTGACCTGGTGTAACACATTGCTAGTTCACTGTATGTGTTATGAAATATCCTCAGTATCCTAGGAGGGTGGCCTAGATGTAAACAGGTTTATGTTCTAGTAATAATGTGTTGGAGGGAATACTAATGTTTGCAGCACTCTGTTTTCTTTTTCTTTTTTTTTTTTATTGAGTCACAGGGTTTTACACCACATGCAGCTCACTGATATGAACGTACAGCAGTTTAAAGGACAAGAAATGGCTTAAGTTACTAAAACTGCAGAAAGCCAAGCTAAAGAAAGCAAAAGGAAAATAAAATAAAATAGGAATATATGTTCTTCTTGTTATTAAATAAAATCAGGTTATTTTTAATAACATGACTTCTTATTAAAAAGGTATTATTCTAAAAATATATCTTACCAATTAAAACATGAGCAAACCAGAGATTGGACCCGGAATATATTTTGACTGATGTTTTCCTTATCCAAGGTTCCTGTTGAAGATTTGGTTCACTGGGAGAGAACATAAAATGTTTCCATGACTTGAAGTATTATTTTGCAGGAGAAAAATTCAGGATTATAGTTTTGTTTTTTGTTTTTTACTGAGACGGAGAGCATTTCCCACTATCCCAACCAGCTATGTAAGACATGCAGCTCAGACACTTCAGAATGTCTGGAGCATCTTCATTATGATCTGCTCCCCACTATTGTGGGCGAGAATATGGGCCGTGAGTGTGCAGGTGCAGAAGTTGTTGCTCCGATGTTTGTTGCTGCACTCAGCAATTTCAAAACCTCAAGGTTTGAAATTTGGGTTCTTTTGAGTTTTGATGGACTGAAATAAACTCAAATATTTTCCTTGTCAGATAGAAATTTATTCCCAGCCCACACATGATGAAAACAATTCAGGTCGGCTTATTATTTATCCCTAATATCAATACATGGCTTTTTTCCCCACTTTTTTTTTTAAGAACATGCAACTTTTGGATTTAAGTGATGCACTCAAAAGAGCATATATACATGAACTATATACATAAAAAATTCTAAACAAAAGGTAAACTTCACATGAACACCAGCTGGCATAAACCTAAAGCTGCGACAGAATCTTGACCAGAGCTCCTTCTCACTTTGTCGTTGCTTGCCTGTTCTTTCTGAGAGACGTGCAATTTGCAGAGCAGCTAAATCACGGTCGTTCTGGTCCAAAAGTTGACGCGTGTGCTCCTGGCGCTGCTCATGATCAAACTCATAATTACTTTCCTCCACACTGAGCAGCTCTCTGAAAACAGACAGCATGTCCGCCGGTCCACTGCTACACTGAATGAGAAATATTTGGAGTTTGCAGTGACGTAAATCGCAGGCCAATCAACGAAGGACGCCTGCAGCTAATCAAATTGCTTCCAAGACACGCCTTGGCCCATGCAGATTGTGTCACCCCTGAAGTGAATATAAAATCAGGGAAGAGAGTGCAGAGCCTTGCAGGACCTGCTAACAGAGATGAATCCGATTGAGTTGGATTGGGGCAGAACCGATTAAAGACAACCTAGTGTAGAAGTGGCTTTAGAGAGCTTTGATGTAATCCACATTTTTGAAGTACTAATAAATCTATTTCTTTTGATATGAGCTACTTAAACTCAATGCTACAGTCCTTTACTATGGTGCCCATCAGCTGACTCAAAAGGCTAATGCTGTTAATTAAAATAGGAAAGGAAGGGAGTAAAGGATTATGGGAACTTATAGGCAAGATTGTGAGACCCAGGAAGAGAGCTTAAGAAAAGGAGCACTAATGTTTTGAGGTCACAAGTAATTATATGCATGTCATCTCCTCCCCCAGAAGTTTGCATTTCTGCAGTTGGTACATGCATGCTCAGTTGGAAGAATTGCTTCAAAATCAACAACCCTGAACAATTGGCTGTGTGTCCGTAGAAAGAAGAGCGCTTCACCAATTTGAATAATGACGTATGACCATCACTTCATACCTAAAATCATATTATAACTTTTGTAAATTTATGGAGTAAATCATTTTTGTCAAAAGTGATTCTGACTAAAGAAATTACCAAAACAACAACAAAAAAAAAAAAATCCAAAAAATGTTCTAGAAAAAAAATAACACTTTTTGTTAAAAGTAGCATAAAACTGTGATAATTTAGGAATGTTTGTAGATGATTGAATCTGTCTGTGTGGTTGGATTCGCTGTCCTATTTTTGCAAAGAACCTTGAGATAATATTTATGAATTGGTGCTATGCAAATGAACTGAACTGAATTATGTTTTTGTATATAAGAATGCATGTAATTATCAATCAGTGTCTTAATCTTTGCTTTTGTGAGAAATGGTCAACAAGTCATACGTGGTGTCATATTGTGTAACTGGAGCTTAGAAAAATAACTTCCTTCCCTTTTATAAAAAAGAGTAATAAGTGAGGATTTAGACCTCCACGTTAACCCCAACAACAATCAGTTCTCCATTACAAGATCACCTTGCCGTAACCTTAGCCGTGCATCCAAGAGTGCTTATCCAATCATAGCAGATTAATGAGGTTGGCTAAGCCTATCAAACCATGAGTGCTTTTGATTGAATGACCTGCTGTAACCTTTAGTTTATCTGAGTAGAGTGAAGCCAATTATATTATTGGGTTTTTTTTTTCACTGTAGCTAAACATTGTAAGTGAATACACAGTAAATTGTTACCTTACACTCAAAAGGTTGAGTCAGTCCTCAATGAATTTGGGAGACTGTTACTCTCAAAAGCCACCAGCACCTTCATCATATTACATCTCAGCTATTGCTCAAATGGCAGGAAGGAATTAAAGTGTCAGTATCCTGCTTTTCTTCATTGTGTTGCAGTACAGTTCTGCATTTGGTGTTTTCATGTGTAACTTTATTAAAAAATGCTAAACAAAAATGCGTCGCAGACCAACAAGGCAGAAAATAACTATAAAATAAAATGTTTTTCACACCAGTGAAGACATTTTACCACTGGCATATCATACAGAATTTCAAGTGCCGCTTCATCCACCTGCTTCATGTCTTCTATTGATGATAAAAATGTGCACTGGTTGTCAGACTCATTTAATAAACTAGGTCTATTGCCATAAAATGGAGGCCCATTAATGGATCCCTCTGATGGGGAAAAAAGGCATTTATTATGTCTCCATGTAACTGGAAGACAGTAATATGACTCGTGTGTATGTGAGTGTGCTTTTATATAGATGTTGCAATCTCCTCATTCAAGACCTTTTGTTTGTGTGTGCATGTATGTTTACTTTTCAGATATACTTTGCATAGAACCAGGAAGAATTTGGTCCAGATACTGTGATACAATGCTGACCAAATCATAATGAAATATTATTTAAACACAACATATTTGTTATGAAACAAGAATCAGAAAAAAAGTAATGGATTTCACAGCATATTTCAGGGTTATTGTGACTAATGTTGCATTTCATTGGTTATTGGCGCCTTTCTGACTAAAATCCAGTATTACATTATCAGACAACGTGCAGCACTTGAGATCTTATTGCTGCCTGAGTGCCTACATTTGTTCAAACTCATGTGATGTGAATATGTTTGTATTTTATTTTTATTTTGTATCGTTTTCATTTTTTACTTAAGCTTTGCTTCTAATTTAGTGTGGTCAGTGAATCAAACAAGATTATCATATCTTGAACAAGGTCTGAGATTTATAAAGCCTTGTAGTCCATAAATATAGACATGTAACAATAGCTTAATTAGATTCATGAATGTTTTGCCATAGGCTTTAAAACATCATTTAAACATGTTTTCATCAGATTTTATTATAGTCAATTTGATAGTCTCTGAGGTATTTAAAAATAGCCCAGCAATTGGGCTATTTTTAAAGACGACGAACTTACAATATACAAGAGACAAAAATGAGTTTTATCACACCAGATAGTCAACAAACACAGTGCTGATCAGGTCTTAGAGTGTGTGTCACCCAGCAAAGCTTTTGGGGCCTGTGTGATTTGCTGTCAGCGGGAACCTGGGAGAACTACACAGATAGACGAAGGCTGCCTATGGTGTTTTTGTGATTATTAACAAGCTCTCCTGTGAGTAGTTACTGTGGAAAAACAGCATGAGTGAATTGAATAGTGGAAACTTTTAACAGTGTGTTGTGAGAAAAACTAGAAAAGTAAAATATTCTCCATATTGCATGGCTCTAGATGACTCTAAACCCTTCTTTGTGCTATCATTGAGTAGTAATGTACAAGAAGTACTGTCTGTGACTGAAACAATATGGAGAGAGCTGTTTTAAAGCGATATAATCCGAGCACATATGATCTTCATCTCCTTGTGGGAACAAATGTTTACCCTGACTGTAACTTCCCTAAAATCATTTCTCTGCATTATTAATCCATACTTTTACACTGGGTTGCCATCCTGTAAATAAAGCAGCTTATCAATTGAAGCACAATTGACCGTTCTCATCTGTAATGATCAGTTATTATTGATCTAAACAGTGTTGAAATCCAGACAACGGGCTAAACTTCAGCATAGACTTTTGATTGGAAGTCATTCAGCTGCTATTTCTGCATATTTAGTTGTGGAACTGTCTCACTGTGAACTGGACTTTCTTTAAGAAAAGACATGATGTGTTTATGTTGCTCCAAAGGGTACATATTGTTCGGCATTGATGGTGACTTCACACATGCACGTATTACCCATGCAATGTTAACTAATGCACTGCCACTCCATGACAGATGCTTGCTTTCGAGTTCTGTGCTGATAACCAGCTGGGTAGTCCCAGTTTTGCTTCAGTCCAGAGGATTTCTAAAAGGAATTTTAACTTTAGCTTTGCCAGACAACAGGACTTCTTCCAACTTTTTGTCTAACATAAACTTGTGTGAGTTGTCTTCATTATGTTGACAGAAACTCACATTTCTCCTCCCAGTCCAAGAACACACATTTCAAGCCAGCTGGTGTATTTAAATTACTCTTATGAATTAGTGTTTGTGCGTTTTTTTTTTTTTTTTTTTTTTTTTTTTTTTGTTCCTTCATAGGAGAGTTGATTGGCAACCTCTTCTTGGTGTCCTTAGAGGTGCACTAACATTAGCTGAAGACTGAACTCTGCTGACTTTACTTTCAACTTCCCTGACTGGTAACGGGACAGTGGGAAATTAAAAATCCAGCCATTTTCATGTGAGTGAAGGCAAGATGCATATGTGCTACCAGGTTACTCAAACATGATCCTGCTTCAACTTTGGAGTTGTGTAGATTGGTGTCACCCCAAGTCCTAGTACAAGTAATTATTAATCAATCATTACTGAAAGACTCTTATGAGGTCATAATTGAATGGATTAACAATATAAAATAGCAGTAAATTTGAGCATTTTCCTTTAGATAATGTTTAATGTCTTGTGATGAAATCGGTTTACATTTTCAGGCTTGTAAAAAAAGACATAGTAGGCTATAAATGGAGGAAAGCTACAGCTCTGGTACCCCCGTCCTTTAGCTTGAAGGATTTACTGTATTTGCTTATTTCTCATGTTTCAACAGATATCCACCTTTTTTTATTTTGGGTTTCTTTAAGCACTTTGCTGTTAAGCCAGGTAAATGTTTTTGGGGGGAGTTAAAGATAAGGATTTTGCTATAGTATTGAAGATAAACTAGAATCTGATAAAAAGAAAAATTGGTTTTGGCATGTCCAACCAAAATTGTCAGTAAAATCTCTGATTCGTGCATCTCTTCTAGAAAGCTGACTAAGCATAGAAAATGCATGGAGAAAAAATTTGTTGATGTTGAGACAAGGTTTGTTTACTGACAATATTTCTGTGAAGTGTTTCTCTTTATGCAATGATGTCCAGATCAAAATCAGACGCTAATATTCTACTAATTTACAACCAATTGTCTGGGTTACATGACATAATGGAAGCCATTTCAGTGAGTGTGTCATCAGTATTTAGGAATCTAAATAAATAGTAAATCAAATCTCTCTCCAGCTGTAAGGACTTATTTATAGGAAGATTAGCAAACTGTGACTATTTGACACATTTTGCAAACCCTTAAGAAAACGGTTTTAAAAGGACATTAGGTCATCCTTATCTAACACTGGTGACCCCTGCCATCCCACCCGCTGTAATGATCAACTGTTCTCCAATGCATCCCTGATTGCTTCAGACTCATTTAACATCATTAAGGTCACATTATGTGGCTATAAGGTCAGTGTTATAATTCAGCCTGTGTGTCACTGCAATACGGTACGTGCGGTTTTGAGAGTTCGGCCATCTGGACGTCTGCCGTGGGTGTCCAAGATGTTGCAAGAAGAGGCTGACCTTCACAAATGTACACTTGGTGCTTGTGCAGCATTGTTAGCTGGCCACGTGAGCTAAGGCTTATTTTGAAAGAATGTGTTTTCCACACACGGTGCATTTATTGGAAACTGTGCCTGGCTCTTTAAATAGACAAGCTGCTGACCTGATTGTCAGGTAGTAGAAATGGGACTCTTGATTCACTTAGAAGAAAAGAGAACATCTATGTGCTACAAATGCAAGCAAAACATAAGAACAACTAATAGTTAGGTCACACATCTGTGCGTCAGAGTGTAATGATGGATGCTTTGCTGTTGTAAATTCACAAACACCTTTAACAGACTTGCTCACATGATGATCACACACCCTGATGTATTTTATTGGGAAGGAAGGAAAATTATACATGTTTGTAAATCCTGGATGAATTAAAATCTGAAAAGTATGATGGGCATTTATTTTCAGCCTCATTTACTCTTGAGACGTATAAATTAAACACAAAGCATCACATTGTCTCCAGAAGTCATCTTCTTATTAAATAGTGCATCTGAGAACACACTTCATCTCAGGAAATGTAGCGATTTTCTGAAAGCCTGTAAGGTTTGCTATAAAACATTAGGAGACAACATCGTAAAAATCAAAGGATCACAAGACAAGGCAGGGATAAAGTTGTGAAGAAGTTTAGAGCAGCAAGTTGTAAAGGAATATCCCAAGCATTTCTTTAAGCTCAGTTTAATCTGTTATCCAAAAATGAAAAGAGTGATTATATTGCAAACCATCAAAATGTTGCCATAAATGAAAAATTTGCACTCCAGAAATCTGGCTTTTATTGGCGAGTGGCAATAGGCCTTTGTTGAAGCAGTCCCGTTTGCAGCAGATAGGCAATATAGAATCCCTTTGGTGAAAGGAAGCGATGGCAGCATCATACTCTATGATTTTCTTCAGCATAGACAGAGATGCCGGTCACTGCTGCTTGGAAGTTGAGCTAAGTAGATATTCAGAATGGCACAGTGAAAGTCCAGACCTAAATTCAACTTTAGTTAATTTAGTTTGTACATTTCTGTTCAGAGATGCCCCCCATCCAATGTGACTGAATTTCTTTCTTTTTTTTCTTCTGTTTAATTTTTTTTTACAATTAAGGGAAAAAAATGACATGCAGATCTTGTAAAACAATCCCCAAGATACATGCAGCTGTGGTTACAGCAGATTTAACATGACACTATGTGAAAAGGTTCAATAGGTATGGATACTTTTTCAAATCACTTTGTGCGCCTGTCAGTTTAACAAAAGATAGTGGTTGATAATTTTTGGCTCATACTCTGTTCAGAGAAAACTGTTTCTTTTCTTTGCAGTCTTAATGGTTCACAATTTTTCTCATCTTCTTCCTCTCCTCCCCTCCTAAAAATGTCCTTGTGTTTACTCTATATGACAAACTGGACCATGCGCTGAAAACAAACTCCTACATTGTGTCAAAGTCCTCTCAGTCAATGGAAAAGAGCATAAAGATAACATTTTTGATTTCATCAAGCTGCTCATTCCCATAGAGTGTTAGTTTTTATTGTTAATGTTTCTCAAATGTTTCTTAATTTATTTGAAAATGTTGCCAGGATGCTTTTTCATTTTGCATTATGTTCTGAACTAGCTTGCTTTTCTAGCGAACGCGTCCCTTGCATAGAAGCAGCATGTTTCAATAATGTATGGAAAGAGAAACACTGTGAGAATCCTGACTTGAGCTTGCTCACTTTTCAACTTCCTTTCTTGCTTCTTATAGTTGATTGAGTGCAGTAGCTTCATTTGGTCTAGTATAAAACTGAGTGAAGATACAATTATCTCTTGAGTACCACACTGAAGGCAAACTCCCAATAACAACAGAAGCTCTCGCCTCTACGGCGTGACGTCTGCACCGGGATTAGTAAATCGCTGTGACAGCCTGACATTTGAACCCTGGGGTAGAGCTCGCTGGGGAAGTTAGGCTGATGATGCTTGATAATGATTGGGCTCTGACAGTGCCTGTTTGTATTACTGTGAATGCTGGTAGTGCAACAGCAGTGTCCCTGCAAGAGCTTGTGTCATTGTTTTTTTTTTTTTCATGATGAGCGTAGATTTAAGGATTGCTGGTTAATCCTGCAGGGGTCATCAATGCTGGGAGGTAATAGCTCACTTGGCTGCAGAGTGTTGTCGGTCTCTGTCCAGTTGTGTGTGTGTGTTCAGACAATGATGTTCAATTTGAGCAACTTTCTGTACGAATTCAGTCTTTTTTGGGAATTGTGTAAAAAAAATAAAAAGGCAAGTTATTTCCATCAGAATAAGAACAGATTCTATTTTACTTTTTTATGCAGATGCTAGAAGGTGGGTATGCCACAATGTTTTTTATGTAGGATGTTGTCAAATCTATAGCTGAAGACTCTCGCCACTACTCTAAAACCTACACCCTGAAATCCATCATAGTTTATGCAAAACATGCCTTCTGAACGAAAATCCAAGTTGCCTTCTAGTTCAAGACTGTACATAAGATAATAAAGAACATACAATTTGCTGACTTATAAATGCAATGTTTGCTTAGGAGAAGGGTCAGGAGATGGGTTCAGATGGATTTCTTCTGCTTCCACTGAGTTTGGATGGGAGATCCGAGGTTTACACACTCAACTCAAGGACAGGTCGAATCTTAAGCAACAAGTTGACAATTCAAGCAGTTCTGGGCAAGTGGATGCGACATGAGACCATTTGAGTATTCTTTTTTTAATTTTTAGATGTGCTGAGTATGGTGCTTAAAATACTACAGAGCGTTTTGGTATATTTGTTGTAGGGCGTTGTATCTGTACCTGTTCTTTTATTTAGTTGAGTAGCTGCTGGAAAACAAATAGTCAAATGGGTTTTTTTATTTGTCATTCAAGCATTATGTCATTATGTCTTGAGTGACTCATTTCTATATGTTGCAAATTATTATTTCTAAGGTGCATCACAGAACTATAAAAACAGAATTTCAAATGTTAAAAGTTTTCCATCATACCACTTTTGTAGCTTTCATATGTTTTTGTTGAGATACCTGAGAAAGTACTTGGTGGAGGTAGACCTGGGGACGATAGCAGCTGTTGTTAATTTTCCACTGTTTCACATGCAGTGGAATGACTGACAAATTATTTTGAGACTTCGTAAAATCTCTAACCACTTATGAACTTCCGCAATTTTTTTTTCTGACTGAAATGCCACATGTATTATTATTAAGGATGAGTGAAAGCAATGCCAAACATAAAATACAGAGCTTAGGGCTCGCAGCACGTCTTCCAGGAAACAGTAGGTGAAGCAAATAATTTGAAACACACCAACATAAAACTTTAAAATGCAAAACTGATCAACTTTTTTAGATAAAAAAAAAGCTGGAATTTGCTTTGTGTGCTTTTGTTTTGTCACTAAGTAAAACACAGAATTCATAAGCAAAGCCGTGATATACAAATATTTGAGAAAATACTTACTGAAGGTATGACTCACACCACTTTGTATTAAATGCGTCTGAAAATTACATTGCTGTTCTTGAGAATCCCTTTACCTTTTCTAAACGTAGAGGCAGCAAATATGTATGATCTGATTTAGGCAGAACTTATCTTTATTAAAATATGTCAAAGGCAAAGGGTAGGTTTTTGAAAAACACCATAATATTCAAACTAATTATTAAATGCTATATCAGTAAATATAGCTGTATTTTTAATAACACTCGAGTTTTGTAGCGAGGGAGGTTTTTCTTCAGAAAAAACAGAAATGTCTTTTCATCTGTCAGTTAGCAGATTAAAATGTATTGTGGGCCTTTCAGTGGATTTATCATGCAAGAGAGCTGAAATTTGATTTGTTTGAAATGCCAACCAAATAAAAATAATGAAATCACCAAAAAGGTAACAGCAGTTTTAGTTGGCTGCTTTTAGTGAGCTCTACAAATTAAAAAAAGTAAAATAAAAATAAAAAATCCCGGTGCTTGAGCATGACCTCATTTTGGCCCTTTTGTCTACTCATAAATGTTGCATTGCAGGGTCCTCACTGTTGCCATTTGCTGGGCAAAAAGGTGTTTCATCTGATGAAAACCTCATTCAAGCTCCAGAGTCCAAGCTCCTGTTCGCACAGGTCACACTCGTTCAGCTCATTAAATTTCAGTGCGGCTCCTGCGACGCAGCTGTGCTGGAGGCTTGTGAGTCATCAGGCACTGACCTCACGTGTAGATTTGGGATGTTTATTTTTGCAAGTATTTTAACATTTAAATGCGGATTAGAAATTTCCCAAAATGGGTGTAGTTTAAAAGGGTGTGATATATTTAACAATATAAGAAATCGATGTCCAGAGGCTTGTGTCAAAATCAAACGTCCGTGCGTTTTATTGAGCTCCTGTGCAATGAACCAACACAAAGCGGTTAATTATTGTGAAGTGAAAGGCTGTACTTGGTTTTTAAAACATCTACATTTCATGCAACTACAGTTTCAAGTTTCCAGAAGTATTGTATATGTCGACCACATTTCCAGTCTCTTCATTTCTGCCCATCCATCTTTGCAGAACAGTTCAAGATCAGTCAGATTTAATAAAGAACTGTCAATTTTCAAGTTTTGCTTCTGACTCCAAATTAGATTTTAGTCTAAGCTATTTTAGCATATGATATCATCAAAACCATTCAACTGCTGATATTGTTGTGCTGGAAGGTAAATCTGAGTTTGCCTGCCGTGTTCCTCTGTGTTCATGTTATTTGTTTGCCAACGCTGTAAAGCAAACCTCCAAACATCTGTATTTTTTCTGAGGTTAAATCACACATAGCTGGACTATTGGTAAAGCTGATGGGTTGTGAGGGGTTTTATTTAGATCCAACAAAGTACAGAAATGCATACTATATTTGTTTTTTGTTTAAAATATCATAAATCCCCTTATGATTGTACACTACAGGTGCTAACCTGTTACAAAATACAGTATGCCAATAACATATGTTGAGAAGTGTGGCTGTTATGTGACAGAATGTGAAAAAGGGTGCATGAATACTTCTGCAAGGCGTTGTGTATTTACAGCTCTTAACTAAACCTGGCGATAACTTTATAGCACAATGAAGCACTAGTTTGTGTTGACGAAGCCTGACAGTGTTATAACAAATCTAAAGAGGCATGAAATGAGCTGGGATTCTGACATGAGACCAATTCACTGTCCTTAAAATAGGCTTCCTAATAAATCATTTACAGATGCATTTATTCAAGTATGTCATAAGTGTTCTGACCCTTGAGGGTTAATATCCTCTTTTCAAACAAGAACCATCCACTGAGCATATTCCATGTAATTTTCATTCGGTCTACCTCGGGCCCAGTTTTGTTCTTTTCATGCTAATTTGTTTTGCTCTGCGTTGACATTGTTTGCACCTCCTCTACAAACCTGACAAAAAATATTCATCTGCTTTGAGTCCAAACAGTAATAAAGTAAGGAGGCCACTGGCAAAATTTTGCATGCCTGAATTTGGGGTTACGGTGAATGTCCCTTTATTAGCTTTAATTTTACTCATTTTCATCTGAAGGGTTAATATAAATAGAATAGAATTCATTGCACTGTCACAAGTACAAAGCAACGAAATGTAGTTTGCATCTATCCAGAAGTGCTATACAGAATCTAAATATTTATAAACAGGTGTACAAAGATATGGTGTATAATCAAAGACAATCTTATTATACACCATATAATATGTGTATAATTATATAGCATATAATCATACACTAAAGCATTCGTTTAGTCTCTTATTTAGTGGAACAATAGCATGCTTTTCCCAAGTGTCCCACTTTGCGTGATAGTGTCCAAAGGCAACATTAACAACCGATGATGTCCCCATCCATTGCAAGACAGCTGCAAAATACATCAGCCTCCATATCAGCTTGCAGCTCTGGTGAAGATGTGTGGAAAGCACCAAAAGTTTTAGCAATGTCTCTGGTCTGGATTAGCAAAGCCACCTCTGCTATTATCTAACAGTGAACTTTGGATTTTTTTATTTTTATTTTTTTGTCATTTCCGAATCTCTCAACTATAATTGTAGTGTTTTTCTATTGTGTGTTGCTCCCTTATTATTAGTCATGCTGTGTTTATATATTGTTTAATAAATCTGTTTTCTGGCTTGGCTTTGTCAGTGTCCTGGATTCATGTGCCATCCCTGCTGTCAAGCATCACTGTAACCACTCAACTGTTTCCTCTTACAAGTCCGTTACCCTCCTCAGTAAATACATTTGTCAGCCGATTTGTTGAATTCAGGATTTCTTCTGTCTTGCTGGTTGTCCTTTGGCCTTCAGTTTTTTAAGGCTTTGGATTTTTCACAAAACTATGATCACAACCTAAATAAGCTCTGAGACTTGGGTCGTAGTTGAGACACATTTTCAATTGTTTTAAACTTATTGATCATTGGTTTGGCTGTAGATATGAGCAAGTTTTGAGTTTTCTTTTGTTTTAATAGGTTTATACACATAATATAAGCAATAAGTATTAGTAAATATGATCTCTATTCAGTATTTTTTGCATCCACGTTTTGGGCCACTCTGACCTCCTTCCTACTGGACACAAACATCTGCAGCCAACACTGATTATGAGTCAGAACAATGTAATTAAATGGTTATCTGAGGTTTAAATTTTCAGGAATTTTTCACAGAACTTTAATATTATAAGCCTGAGCCTTAGACGGTAGATTATTTGCTCGCATACAAACAATACTTGTTTTCCAAGGATTTAGTATTTACTTGGTTTTCATCATACTTTTATGAACAGGAGTCCCACTAATGAGTCTAATTTCTGTTGCACAGTTTAGAATTGAATGCCATTCAACATTTTCAACCACATTTCTCCTGATATTTGCAGTTTTATTTTCATATTTTGTAAACATTCACTTGATCGGCGTACGCTATCTGTGACAACTGCACAGTGTTTTATTTTTTAATTTTGCCCAGTGTATTATTCTTAATTGTGTATCTTTATGTTGTTTGTGTGACCCAATATTGCCTGTTTCTTTGCTGTTTTTACACATGGATTTCCCCCCTTTGGGACAATAAAGAACATTTCTTTTCATTTGACAAAACCATTTTAATATCCTGATCGGATTCAAAGCCTCAAAGTTTTAAGTGCTTTCTAAATATATTTGATTTTATACTGTACAAAGAGCAACACCGGTGACGAATTGTGTAAGTGCATATTTTAGTTATATAAACATAGAAACATGCAATTTGCTTAGTGATTCAGCAACACACAAACCACTCCTTCTTTGTTATTGTGATTTAGATAGAAATGTTTATAAATGATAATTTATGTATCTATGCTGAAAAGTTTCATATCTGCATTTGCATTTGGAATCAATGCTTAGAGAAAGTAGGTTAGCCTAAATGTTGACAGGCAGCTGGGAATGTTGGCTTACCGCTTTGTGATGGATGCAATGCTGGGCCGACGGAAGCTCAGACAGACTTCCTTTTCTTTTATTCTTTATTGTGTCAAAAGCCTTTTTGCTTCTCTATACCTCTGTCTCCAAATCTGTTCATGAACATTAATCACAAGGCTCTGTCAGCTGTCAGCTCTTTTCTTCCTTTTGCCTTATGAAAAGTCAAATTACTAAATTATGATACGAGTCTGTGACATGCAGTGCTAACATGAAGGCGAGGACGTCTCTAACTTTAAGCAGGGACTTCCAGTTGAGGTATCTTTACAAAAAACAAACAAAACCTCAGGAATCATAACATCTGAACTGTAGCTGCATTTGCACTTTTAGTTTCCCTCACTTCATCAATTTTTCATCAAGTCTGCAAATCTTCTCCATATGCCTAAAAAGGCCAAAATCTCCATTCTGAACATGAAGCAAAGACCTTAAGGGCATAAAATAAGTGCATATATCCAAAGCAAACACATTAACTCATCGCTATGGCCATAAAGTTTGGTAAAATCTTTCAGGACATAATTTTCTACAGATTTTTTTCTACAAATTCTGTTTTAATTCAAGTTTTTGATGCATCACCTTTGAATGTTTACTATATTGTCCCTAAGGATTGAACTATGAATGAAATTTTCTCCTTTTCCTACTGCTGCTAAAATAACGTGCTGTTATTACATGTATAACGTCATCAACAGCATTTATCGCTAATTTGATTTTGATTTAAAAAAACAGCTCAGTTAATTATTTGCAAAGCAAACAATTAACTCAGGTTTAGTGAGTTAATCTCTCAAAAGTTTACAAAACCATGACACCAATATCTGGGCTTTCTCAAATGTTTTAAAATCATTTGAGCCTTTTGAATGTTACAAAACTTTAAAATGTTCATTATTGTTGACATTTAGCAAATTGAAATCATTTTTGGTAACCCTAACTGACCTAAACAGAAAAAAGTTTCCCCGATCTTATTTCAAACTGTGAGGGCAAAAATAAGGGTATTGCATCTTTCCACTGGGTGTAAATAAATTTATAAGTTCAGTGCATTTTCACTGAGGACTAACATGTCTATTACTGATGTTGATTTCAGATCAGACTGCCATATGGGCGCTTTCTTAGATGCTGTTCCAGAAACCTGAAAGCAAACCTCCAGATGCTGATGAGGAAGCCAGCTGGCAGTCTGGATCTCACAGGCTTATTTAAAAACTTAACACAGCTTTAAACTTAATGTCTTATCTCTCACCAATTGCTTCAGTCTGAACGCCTACTTGTAATGTTATTCCTTTTGCTAAAGTTCAACCTGTACTGCACGAGCCCACCTGAACATGGCCCCTGCCTGCATTTCCCCCTGCTGAGTGTGCTGGAGGTGGCCTTCACCTGGGGACATCAATATTTCAGGCTTTCTCGGCGCAGGCACTCACAGGGCACGCTGATCATTCAGAGTCCCTGGAGATGCTGATGTGGAGACAGATAAGCAGAAAGAGTGGACAGTATATTACACAGCCAGCATGAGAAGGTCGAGGCATTAAGGAGGAGGAAAGGGTGGAATGTGAAAGTGGTAGTGGGCATTTTAAACAAATGGAAAAGGAAGTGAAAGGAAATGAAAACCGGTAATAATTAGACGCGTGTGTTTATTTGGCTGTTGCGTTTCTCAGGAATGTAAATGTTAAGAAATCCCTCGGCTTGAGCGAAGCAATTATGATGATTGGTGATGTGTATTTATGATTTCAAAAGAATCCGTCTGATTAAGGAGAACATTAGGAAGTTAATCATCTATTGAAAACAAAGCAATAACATAAGGGACGGATGAGGAAAGCGTGTGCAGGAGACAGAAAAAACTAACAAATGGGTGAAATAATGGGATGGATGAGTGAATTTAGTGGAGCTTCAGCAGATGCTGATGAATGCCCCATCTGACTGCTGCTGACAGTACGTCTCCTGCCCTCTCTTCCTCCTCATGCTGTCCTCCTTTTTGTCTCTGAGTGAAAGAGCCCAACTAACCAACTGTTGCTGCGACTACAGCTGCTGCCACAATGGTGGTCATTAGGGGTCGTTACCATAGCAAGAAAGGTCTAGGGGGCAATCAGGGAAGAGTGTTCATTCACTGTGATCACTGACATAAAATCCTGTTGTTTCCTTCACATTCACACAGTGAAATGAGCACATTGATTGAAAATTAATGTGGATCTCTTGTTGATCCGTGTGTAGATGTAGAATTCATAAACGTGCATTAAAGTATTTTTTTATTGTTTTTAGCAGACCATTACTGAAACCCAAGTACTGTGAGGCAGCAGCTTTTTTTGCACATCCAATCATCGTTTATTTCTGCATGGGATCCACAATGCAAATTGCACTAAATACATAGATTCCCAGCAGGTCCAGCGATTCACACCTTTTTGGGATCAGCAGACAGTCGAACTGCTGTTTGCCCTCTCTAGTCACATCTTTAGCGCTCTTGTCGGGAGTAGGTCGAGATACTGAAGTGTCAAGTGTCAGTGCTGGAGGTCAGGCTGTGACTCAGACATCTGTGTGAAAAAACATCAAACTAAAAGCACTTCCTGTTAGTGCAAACTTTTTTTAAAGATTAATTGAAATTAAAATTCTCCAATTTAGGAAGGGGAGAAAAGATCAACATATAGTGGAATAAAAACTAAAGAACAAATTGAACAAGTGTTTGCTGACTCATTGAAAAGACTTAATAAAAAAATGTCAATTGATTAAAAAGTCAAAATTTTCCCTTTTTTTACTAGACTTAGACTTAGACTTGACTTTATTGATCCCTTGGGAAGACTCCCTCAGGAAATAAATGGCTATTTATTTCTAATGTAATAAATCTAACTTTTTATTAATATTCCCAGCAATATGAAGTGTTTCTAGCACGTTTTTTGTTTGTTAGCTTGGTTTTTTAAAATTATGCATAGAGCTCCTTGTAGTATACAGTGGTTGGTGCACTCTTGTAATCCAGAGCTATTTGGACCGAGAAACGAAACGAAACTCATAATGAGCCATGAAGAAAGATTTTTTTGCCCTTTTTGTTCAATAAAAACTAAGCTGGGTTTATTTTTACAAAATGGCAATTTCACATCTGACTCATTTTGACTGAGACAGATGTGAGTTGTGCTTCTGTACTCGATATTGTCTGTTTCCATTGTAGAAGCAGCCCATACAAAAAACAAAAAAACAAAAAACATAATGCATCGTTAGGTCTACAGGAGTACAGTTAGGATGGAGTTGCTGCCTCATTTATTAGAGGACAGAAATTGTCTGCTTGCTATAAACTCAAGAAATTCTAGTAATTCTGGTATTTTTACAGGATAAATAAACCTCAATTATGTTTAAAAACATAACTGAGAGGGAAATTGAAAATATAATGCAGGTTTTTCTCTGGTCAACACAGGTTCAAAGTTGTAGGTTCAGGCTCAATAAACCTCTAATATTTGGTTAAAATTGTCTTGCCACACAAAATGCTTGCAGTCATCAATAAGCTCTGGATATTTCAACACTCTTCTTAGCATTTGGTGAAGTTGGCATGGAAGCAACCTTTAAGTATAGTCCACAAATTTAAAACAGGATCAGGCTCAGGGATTTGGGAAGGCCATTCAGAAAGCTTAACGTAAGCCCTTTTTTTTTAATCCATTTAAAAACTGCTTTTGATTTGAATTTGAGATGATTTTTCTGCTGGATCTCTCTAAATGTTTGCCTACAAACCATGTGATCCAAATCATCATTCTCAGAAGAAAGTGAACCAGTTAGGATGTTAGGCTGCAACACAAACATTACCAGGACTCAAGTGTGCTATGGAAAAGCCAGTGTTTCATCAAAATTGAGAGAAATTGAGCCAAAATTAACTTCTCCTCAGTGGAAAGTTGCTGATTGATGGACAAACTAAAGGCCTTTTACAAAAAGGATAGTTTGACACCCAGATAAAAACTGAGCTATTTGGTTACAGTCACAAGATTTGTACTTGGCAGAGTCAAGGTAAAAGAAAAGTGTTGCAACTGGTTGGCATGCTAGTGCCAAAATCACACAGTGGAGTTGATTTGGTTTCTGTGGTGGAAAAACTGGGGGACAATCTTCTTGTTCATGTTTCCCTTCAAACCAACAGCTAAAAACCTGGAAAATAACTGGGCGATTCAACACAGCAGTGATCTGAACACACAAATGAAATGGATAAATCAGTGCTTTAAGGCTAACTCTTTGCTCGGAGGCCAAACATGAACAGTAGTCAAATGTTTAATCATAATTAGAAACTTTTCAGCGGCAAAAAAAGTGTTGCTGAGATAAACATTAATGTATGCGTCTGTCATGCAGTGACATTCGTGTCCATGACAGGATAGATGTTTGTCAACCTGTGATGCTCTTCTAATCATAAAATATTTACTATAAATTAATAAGCTTCTGCTGATGGTCTGTTTTATAGTGATACTACCGTCAGTCACAGTTGTCCATAGTAACAGGAATTTCAAATTAGAAATGAATCATGTTTGCATTTAAAAGCATAATTTTATTTTTTTTACATCAAAGCACATTAATGATTCAAAATAGTCGACTCAGTGTACATGTAATTTGACTGCACTGAGGTTTCGCCATCTCCTGAGATTGAATCAAAAGTTTTATTCTGTCAGAGACGGGGACAAGACAGAAAATGCAGTCGCATGAAAATGCGCATGAAAATGCGGTCGATTCGCAGACAAAAGGCAAGACCTTCAGAAAATTGCCTTGACACCCATCACAAGTACCATGGGAACCATCAATGTCTGCACCAAATTTCACAGCAATCCACGAAGGACTTGTTGAGTTGCTTTCGCGAATGTAAAAGCTCGGTCTGACTGCTGTTGTACTTGCCATCTGTATTAATCAGAAATCCCATTATTGACTGTTTTATGTAATTTCACAAAAAAAAAAAAAAAAATGTTTTCACAGCAAGCACATCTGTCAGCTGTGATGAACTATTTAAAGAAGCAAAGTATGCCAGAGCAAAGCCTCACTTATAGGGGACAAGAAGTAGAGCAGGAAGTAGAGCAAGAAAGTAGCACTCGCAGGGAAAAGCTAAACAAAATGAAGCCTCTCGCTGCTGCAAGCTTCAGTTTTTCAGCACCAATGACTGATTGGATATAAAGCCTTGCAGAAGTATTCATACCCCTTGAACCTTTTCACACAAAACGGTCTTTGAGGGCAGAGTGTAAAAAAAGATAAAAGATAAAAGGTCTGACAAACTAATTCATTTAGTTTCATCAACTTTACTCTGATGCCCAAAAAAACAAGTCAGTCAAGATAAGTGCCCATAGAAATCTAGTAAATATACAAACTCCAGGCATGTGAGGACATCAGGCATAACATCATGTGTGGAAGAAAACCTCCAGAAGACTGAAAATGAGCATCACCTTCTAACAGGACAATGAGCAAAGGGAATGCAAATCATTTGAACCGTGGTTTGTGTGAGCTTCTTATGGCAGAGCACATTTTGTGCTGGACTCTTCGTGATCATATGACCATCTTTGATCCAAAATATTTTCCATACTGATCTCACCAATAAGTCTTTGTGTGCGTTTGATTTCGTAGGCTCGTGTAATGTGAGAAGCTTCTAAAATATGCAGCTTATACTTGTCATCGATGCAAGGCTTTGTCAAAGGCCTTACCTGGCCATGACCCACAGACAGAGCTCTGACTGATTGACTTGGAGGCCTCTTGCTAAGAGTATTCTTCTGTTTCTGATTGTGAGGACAAAGGACAAAGGTGGAGTAAAAAGACTCCATTCCTCTATCATTGTGACTGCGCAGTGAGAATTCGACTTGGTCAAAAGGGGCGCCTGCTGTGATACTGAAAGTGTGAAAGAGTCGGCCTTCGCTTTGTATTGATCTCGCTTTGGGATCGTCTGAGTGGACTATTCTTTTTGTAAAAGTTAGAAACGAGACAGAAAAAGCTCTGCACCAGGGACGTAGGGTCTGAGAGTGTAGTTAGACATTATGACAAAGCAAAACAGCAGCACATTAACAGAAAGAGCCAGGTGACGGTGATCGGGATGAGCAGCGGGGAGGCCGTGCGGCTCATAGCGAAGCGCTCAGATCTGGCTCACGCTGGCTGCCTCAGCTGAAAGTGTGTCATGAGAAAGTTAGGATAATGCTTTCTTATGTTGCTTCAGTGCGCCGCTGCAGCATTCAGCACTTACTGTTACTGTCAGCACAAGTCATGCCCTCAAAAGCCAAAGTTAAGCGCGTAACGATGAAGAGCTCAGCTTATATACATGAGTAAACAAGGGTTGCTGGAAAATCAGACCCACCTTCGCCTATAATCACTGCCACTATGGAAATAAGTTTTTTTTTTCCTGTGCAGATGTATTCCTGAGGTCGGCAAAAGAAAAGCTCTGGGCAGACTGACAATAATAGCACCAGTATCACTCTGATGAAAGGCACTGATTACAATAAGTCTTGTTATGAGCAGCACTTACTAAAGGGGATGTATTATGCAAAATTGACTATTTCCTCGTTTCTGTACTTCCATTTGGGTCTCACTGTTTCCAGAAACAGTGCAAGTGCTTAAAAAAGAACAACCATCCATTTTTCTGGCACTAAGTTAATGTTGTTTGGAGTCTCAAATCTCAGGCTTGAAATCCTTAACAGGGCGGAGTCGCCGACAATGACTCACAGGTATTTCAGCCTGGTACAGTTTGACAACTGGCACATGTTCGTACCAGTTGTCAAACATACAGATACTTGCAAAACGACAAGGCTCTGTTGCAAAACGACAATCACAAAAATTAAACTGATTTCATGCTATGCAAAGATGAACATTAAGTTGTATGAATGGTCTTCCCAAGTCTTCAGCACTTCATCATCATTAAAAATATTTCAACTTCCCCTCTGCAAAGAAACCCAACAAGTGAAATGAGCTCAAGTTTCTTAAATATCCAACCAGAATTATGCCAGAAGCTTGCTAAATATGCTGTTTAAATTCAAAGGCCAACATGAGATTTACACAAATGATGTGTCAGAACTATGGTTTTTCCTTCATTTTTGATCACATTTTTGGTTTACAGTTTTTAATTGTTGCCTCAGGCATGTCAAAAGTTGCTACAATGCTTTTCAACGGCTTGTTCAGAGAATCTATTCGATCGTAGCAGTTTTCTTTTAAACGGCATCTCAACCTTCCTCAGGAGGGAATCTGTTTGAAATGTACAGACATTTGCCACAAAACATGTATTTTGTTTCCCACCACACCGGTCTGCAATATTAATGGGACAACATGAAACGGCTATTAGGTGTTTTTCTCCTAGGCATTAAAACAAGTAGATATGAAACCACTACTGGGGGAAAAAAAAAAAAAAAAGACATTCTGGACAAGTCACCACTGCAGAATTACAGACCAATCTCCAACCTTCAACTCATTAGCAAGGTTATTGAAAAAGCTGTTTCAGATACATTCTTACTGATGAAGAACTGCTTTGATATCTAAGTGTTATCACCTCATGGGTAATGAACAAATGAATAAAATACAAAGAGAAAGATCTTGAAAACATTTTTACTAAATTATAAAAATAATACTGCATACAGCCAAACTATGCCTCTATTATGTGATAATGATATGTAAAAGTCAAATTATGTAACAGGAAAAAAAGGCTTCTGCTTGACTGCTGCGTAACGTTGTTGTCTGGAGAATTACTGCCTCTGGAAGCATTTTTCTAATCTCATCTCTGGTTTTTAATTAGAATTCTTTATCTATAAAGATATGACAATTTGCTGTCTCCAACATTTAATTGATGTTACAAACAAATAAAGCTTTCGTCGAGACAAAAGGGAGTAATGACGACGGTGAGACATATCTCCAAACAACTATCTTGATGACCATCCTGTGGAAGGCAAATAACTTCGCTGGTCTGTACAATCAGATGAAACAACTTTCTATTTTCAAACACGAATTACCTCAGTCTGCGCTTTCACTTCAATTAGTTCTTCCATTTTGCTCACTTTGAAACACATTGCCTTTCAAACGTATTCCTCACCCTTGAACTTTTTTATGTTTTGTTACAAACACAAGCTTTGTCAACAGATTCTCCCACCTGAGCTTTGGATCTCAGCAGCTCCTCCAGGGTTACCATAGCTCTCTTTGGTGCTTTTGGGATTGAAGCTCACCTTATCCTTGACTTTCTATTCTGTGCATGGACAAATCTTGGCTTTTTTTAAAGCAGCGCCATAGTCCGTTCATTTTCGGATAACAGATTAAAGATTGCTTCACGAGATGTTCAAAGTCAGGGATATTTTTTTTGTAACCTAAACCCACTTTTTATATCCTCACAACTTTTTTCCTAATCTTTCTGTGCTGCTTCTTGACTTAATGAGGCTTTTTGTTCACTAATTTTCTCTAGCAAACCTCAAAGGCCTTCATGGAGCAGTTGGATTTATACTGAGAATAAATTATACACAGATGGACCCTGTTTCATCATTGGATGATGCAAAGACACTTTGTTGCCTTTGATGGTGTTTTGGGGTATCGAAGTAAAAGTGGTTAGACACAAATGCATGGCACACTTTTTTATTATTTATTTTTTTTTATTTTCAAAAACCTTTTAAACAATTTTTTCCCACTTCTCAATTATGCTTTGATTTGTGTTGGTCTATCACATAAAGTTGAATAAAAATACACATATGAACATACATGTTGTGGTTGTAAGGATACAAAGTGTGAAAAAAAACAGCATGTATACATTTACAAGTATCACAACTATATTTGGAATGATAGATGTGGTTGTTTTTGTTAATGCAGAGAGAAAACACTGTCATAATGCCTGGAGCTGATAACATCTCTTTCTTTTTCAGGACTTCCCACCAGTAAACCTGCTGCTCCATCACCTCAGCAAAAAACTCCTGGTCTGCTCTGAGAAGGTACGTTGGTCTTTCTTCCACCATTAGGAGACTGATGACCTGTGTTCATTTGGCACTGTGCTGAGCTGTACCAGATAAAGTGCTTCATTTTGTTGTTAAATGCATGGAAGCGTCCGAGCTACCGACGGCTCTGTTCACAAGCCACAGAAGCTAACGCCTTGCCTTGACCTTGTCTACTCTGAACAGCGATAAATCCTGAAGGCAGACGGGTTGAATGCGGCTGTCAAACACAAGACAAACAAAAAGTATGACTCTGTGGGAGGCACGGCTATCTGTCCTTTGTACAAGCTATGAAATCCCAGGGGCCTTGTGTTTTCTAAGGCCAAAAACTGACCAGAATAGAAATGTCGGCCTATGTTCAAGACGAACACTAAGTGTGAGACGAGCGTAGTAGGTTTAGTAGCGTTGTGTTGTCGCGGCTGAAGGAGCATGTTTTGTCATGCAGATGCATGCACAACGTTGGCCACAGGCAGAGAGAGATGATGGAACATGGTCGCAGCGCTCCGAGGGGGCTTCCCTGAGGTGTGACACGCAGCTCGTGATTTTCACACTGGATTAATTTCATAATAAGCACAAATCTCAGCTGAGATGCTATCTATAGGGGCAGGCTGTCACTCACAATGTGGAGGAAATACTTCATATGCAGCACGCCCACCAAAGATGTAGAGATGGGGACCAAAAAAATCCAAGAGATGGAAAAGATTGTGGCAACTGAAAATAAAGAGTCAAGTAGGTAAAGTTGCGTCTTTTGTTCGTTGAAAGTGAAGAAAGAAAACAAGATGTGTTACTGTGTGTATATATAACACTTTTAAATTTGCAGTGACAGTGATGGATCCTGCTTGGATTTTCTTTTCAAAGAAACAAATCAATATTCTTTTCACAGTGGTTGCATTAATGATTTTCTTTTTTTCTTCGTCTTTTTGCTTTTCTGAGATGCTTCTTGCGCACAGAAAACAACTATTCTTTCATCAAGCAAGTCTGAAAGCCAGGGTGAAATGTTGAAACGCTACTGTCTGTCATAACCTGGGTATATTTAAAAGTAACATTTAGAAATATAGCTTCGATGAACAGCTGAGCACGTGCTGTCGATCATCTAAGCTATCATGTACAGTGCATCTGATATCATGTACAGTGCATCTGAAAAGTATTCACAGCGCTTCACTTAATGAAATTAATTGAAAAGTATTCACATTTAAATTATTTATGATTTAGTATTTTAGTTTCCTCATCAAATGTAGCTTTTCACCTCTTGTCAACAAAACTGGAGAGGTCTTGTTGTGAAAGCCGATCTTACAGACTGTAACTGTCTTGCAGGCTGAATCAACACCATTAAAATGGTTATTTTACCAAACTTTCTACACCTTTTTCAAATAATATCAGTTTTCCTTCATTAGTATTTTTTTTAACAGCTATATATGATGGTCAAAATAATCCATTAGTTTCATCAGAATACAGGACATGTGTCCAAAGTGAAGGTCTTTGTCCCTGTGTGAGTTTGAAAACTGCATCTTTCCTATGTCTCGTTAGAAGTAGACTTAATCGTGCACTCTAATATTAATTTGTAGTCATGCATAATCTGTGTACAGGCCTGTAGTTTTGCACTAAGTGTGTGGAAAACAAGTCAAATGACTGAGGTATTATTCTGCAAAGATGAGGCAAGACTTTCATTTGCACTGTTAAACTCAGACTGGTTTACTGTGAACACAAACTTTAATGTCTTCAGCTTTCTTCCTTAGAGAAATACCTCTCCACTGTTATGGCCACTGGGAGTTTCCATATTGGTGCTGTTTATTAGATTTTAGTCTGTGTTTTTTCACACAGCTTGAAAGTTATTCAATACTTAATGTCAGGCAGACGTGATGTGCCAGTAGCTATGATCTCATCGACTTCAACCCAAAATCTCATTTCGTAGTGAGAATCATGGCTGGAAAGACTACTTTGAACCAACCGGGTGGTCATTTCTTTTCTCTTTTTTTTTTTTTTAATGCAGAGAACGTTGCATTTTGGGAATATTTGTGCCTTATGGCCTAAAGAAGTTCCTGGAAGCATGGATTTAAATGGGCTTGAAGCCAAATCTCTCTAAAAAAATATATAGTCTGGTTAGAGTTGTTGCTATCGAGTGCTATGCTGCCACAAAAAGTTAAAAGATTTAAATTGCATTCATCCATTATTTATTTACATTTATCAAAAGAAGAGGAATTTCTCATTTATACATAAACAAATTTGTTACAAACAATTGGCTAAAACCCATCTCTGCAGCAAACCTCAGAACCACAGGATTTTGTTGACGTATCATTGCACTGTCGTTCTGCATACGAGCTTACTGCTGTCATTTAGTGCACATGCCGCCTTCTGTGTGTTCTCTGTGTGTTGGTGTGTGCACTCTTTCTGCTGCCTGTAGGCATTGCACTAACATGGTTTAATCCTATGTGGGGCTTACTGGATACAAATCCCTTCTAAAGCTTTTAAAGCTTCTGCCTTTTCATTTGCCACTCTTTCCGGTGACTCTCATCTGTCCATCAGGCAGCTAAGGTGACTGCAGCATCACTCTCCATTTCACTTATGTGACACACAGTATTTTTTTCTACGCCATGTCAAGAAAATGTTTCTTTAACTTTAAAACAAAGACCTATTTGTCTGTGCTGGAGACCTATTTGCCTTGAGTTGTGATCTGGTCATGTGAGTCTATGTTGTGCCACATGTAGCAATTCAACATCCTGACTGTCCTCTACTGAAGACAGCACAACATTTTCTCATTTTTCTTTGGCATTGGACTTTCTAGTGAAGTATCTGGCAAATACAATTGATTAATTTTGTAAGATAAACAATATTTTCCTTTTCATAGCTACCAATATACTGGCTCATTTGATTGATTCAAATAAGATAATAAAAATGTATCAATTTGCTGCTATGTAAACCAATTGGCAGCAGCAAAACCAAGCAGCTCACTAAAACAGATTAAACTCAAATTAATAACAACACAACACAAAGTAGAAAGACATAAAAATAGTGGAGTAATATAAAATACCAAAACTTAAATTCTCAGCAACTAACTATCTAAAAAGCTTCAGACAGGAAGCTGTGCAGCAGTCTGGTGGTTCTGGTTTTGTGGTTGCACCGCAATTTGCCCAATGGAAGCCAATCACAATCGTTCTGAAGAGGGTGTGAGGAGTCTCTGATGATTTCCAGCTTCGAAATGGATCCTGATGGTCGGGGCACGGCAACGACACTTACGGCTTCCTCTCATTATCCTCTGCAGGGCCCTGTTTGTTGTTTTCCCTCCAGTCTGCAGAGTTTTGTGAAGAGGCGGGGAGGGAGTGATGCTTGTGTCGGTTCACTCAGAAAGTGTAGCCTCTGCTGAGTCAAGTGCTGCACTTAGACCAGCTGAGATCTTCAGAGTATGACGTGTCATCCACTGTCTTTACTACAAGGTCAGTGATGCCGGGAGTTTACATTTTTAGGTCATGAACTTAAGAGGTCACTGACCAGCTCCTTTCTTTTTTTCCCCTACACTAAACAATGTGATGTTTCTGCAGCAGGTTTCTACTTTCTTCCATTTACAGTGATTCATCATTTTCAGGGACGTAGCTCCACTCCTGTGGATTCATCTGCAAACTTAATAATCCAGGCTCTTCTCATGCGTGTGGATGCACAGTTGAGCATTTTTGATTTATTGCAAGTGGTTTCATTGTCAAAATAGATAACGTCGCATGCCCATTACTGGTGCAAGAAAAATAACTACTTTAATAAGATTATAGGAGTCCAGAAAAACATGCTGGGCATATTGAAGTCACAGTGCAGTACTGCTGTATTAGCTTCTTGAATGGGAGGAGTTATCCAAACAATCCCCTACACAGTAATAGGGAATTATGAATTATTATTGCATGTTGTGACAACAATCTTTAATTTGATAAAACCCAAACATTCCTAGATACAATTTTTTTTCCCCCAAGAATAGAATATTTCCTCTTGTCTTTCTTAGCTCAGTAAGTGAGATCTACATGAAGTGGGGACAATGAAAGTCAAACCTTGTGGACAAATATTTTATTGGCAAGCAGAATTAAAATGCATGACACGTGAAACATAATAGCCAACCAGATATTGCATCCAAGCAGACCTTTCCAACATTGTACCCATGAATATTATGATGATGAATGCAATTTAATTTATTGTACCCCTCTAATTTATAAATGTCTCGACTGGTTCTCCAAAGCCTCTCTGAAAAAGGACAAAAAAAAAAAATTAAATTGGTTTTAAAAATTACAAAATACTACTAAAAGCAAGGCTGGATTACACTGGCCAATAATAACACTTAAAAATCATTATTATTAATTATCAGATGGTATCAATCTACAATGACAGCAGAAAAAGAAAACATTCAGCAGTTCAGATATGCCCTTTTTGTCTCATCTACTCAACATGACATAGGTTAAGAGCAGATATTTAAATTATTTTATGTTCTCTTTTTCATTATTAAAATGTCTCAGAAGGTGAAGTCAGTGTTTCACTGACACTCTTTGATGTGGATGTCACTGAAGGAAGAGAAATCAGGTTTTTCTATTTTCAGCATCACTGGGATGTAAGAAGCAACTATTAAAAGAAACTATTTTCTCCCACATGTCGAGACAACTGGGTCTACTTCGTCAAGGAATTACACAATTAGACTGATAATTACAATTAGTTGTGAAAACCAAGCTAATTAGTAGTGCTAATGACAGTATGATTATTTGTTATTTTGAAATAAAATGTAGACAAATTCCTGATACAAGCATAATGAAACATCTGCAGGTGATGTATGTAATCAATCGCTGCATCCAGGGTCCTCGTCTGCAGATCCTTTTGTCCTGACTGATGTTCAAACCAAAACAGAAAGCTAAGACACCGAGGAACAACGTAAATACTAACGTGTCCACACAACAAAGTAAGAATACACCAAAACAAAATACCACAAACTGGTAAAGCAGCAAAAATGAAAAATGAACTCAAGTTCTGATAGACTTTGAAAATCCAGAAATGTAATGTTTTCTAGGTTTGGACTCCAAAGCCTAAACAGACTACACTTCCATTAGAAGGTTGATTCTCTCACTAATTTAAATAATCAAAATGACTAAAAAAGCTCATACTAGGTTATTGAACTTTGTGACCTGGATTTGGATGAGGCTCTTTGGTATTCTTTGTGAACATGTTTTCCTGAACTGTTTTTCCATCATAGTCAAGTAGTTGTGAAAGATAGAGTGTCATATTCCATAGACCACTTCTCTCCCCCCTGGTACACATTTGCTTAAGTCATCTTCCAGGAAACTGCTGAATTCTGCTCTCTTTGTAATAGATACACCTGTTCTGTTCCTGCAATTCTCTCAATGTCTCTTATTTTTCCCCCCCTTCAACTCAACAGCTCACTCCTCCTGCACTAGTATGCATAATTCAACAGGGAGCAGAGCTTTTGCTGCATGTAATGGTGGGAAGCTGAGCTGCATAGGGAAATTCTACAACATAACATCTGAGGGACGATGCCAGCAGGAGTCACAATCTGTCATTTTACTCCTTTCCTTTGCGTATCTCTTGCCGACATCTCACGTTTGCAAGCACCTCTTCATTTCCATGCTGAACTTTTCCTTTATCGTTCTCACTTTCACCTCTCCAGTGTGACGACTGCCCTTCTTTCACCCTTCTTTATATCGGGTGACTGCCCTCTGGTTGCCTGTCCGGTCTGTTTGGCCATCTGGTCTTCTGTCCTGAGCCTCGAGTCGATCTGCAGTATCTGTGCTCTCTGAATCCATTTGACAAGATTAATACAGTAGACCTCAAACCGATATAAGCGGCTCACTTCGATAGGGATCACAGGGAGGAGTATAGTTTAGTTCAGGCCTTGAGCTGAGAAGTTTGCTCAGTCGGAACAATGATGCATTTTGAAAAAGAAATTTTTCAACGTAAAAGACAGTGACATCCCAAGACATAAATGTTGAATCACTCAAATGTAATGGTCCTTAAAAACAGAACCATTTTATTTTGAGTCAGATAGAGAACAAGCCCCTAGGGGAGTTTCCCATGGGTTGCATCATAGCCATTTAAATTGTTGCTGTTGTTTTGAAACTAAAAGTTTCCCATCTTGCCTCTCAAACTAGGGAGCTGTTGGCTGGTTTAACAACTCGCAGTGTTGAGAGCTGTAAAACCAGTTGGTGAAACGGCATAGTTTTAATCATTTAACGTCTTTGAGTGTTTTATTTAAGTAAAAAAAAATGTAAACCCCAAAGAGACTCAGTTTTCCTGCCAGTATTCTCAGACCAAAACAGATTGTTCAGCTTTTAGTTGAGTCCTTCAGAATAACCTTCTTGGAGCACCAAAGAGTTGGGTATTTCATTACTTATTGAGTTTCCAGTTTAATTCTTGTAGCGCAAGTCCTGTTTTTGTTCTAACTCTCAGACATTCAGTCTGTGTTATTTACAGTAAACCTCAAACACTCATTGCCCTTGCAAGAGTTATAGTCATATTTCAAAGTCCCCAACATGTTTCTTCCAACTATAATTACCAATTATATTGTTGAGTGGTGTGATCACAGCTTTCAACCTCAAAGATCTGAAGCCCATCATCAAAGGTCAATGATGAAAAATACAAGTGGAGGCATTAAAAGCTCATCAGCAATAATTTTTGCTGTCATTTTTGTCCACATATAATTGAAGCTGGTCATTTTTGTTTCTTCAAAAAGATACTTCCTAGGTTGTTTTATGTTTTGAGAAATACTTATCTCATTTTCTATTAAATCAAACGTATTGGTTGAATAAGAATTTGTAAATCTAATATTAGAAGTTTCATAAATAATTTGGGATTTCTCTATATTGATTTTGTTATGTATTTAGGCCACTTTTTTTTTTTAGCAACAGGTAAGACACTTTACTTATTAGCCGTGGCATTTTGCCTAACTATGTTGTTTAATAATACATAAAACAGTACAATTTTCTGTTTGTTTTTATTTTATCCATTATCATCTTGTTTTGTAAGTGTGATTTTAAAAACGTTTGATCACGATTTAGATAAAACTGATCTTAAAGAGGAAGCCTTTGGATTTTGACACTAAAAGTTTGGTTTTTTTTAAATAGCTGAATACCACTAAGTGTGTTTGAATCATTTAATAATGAGGCACCTTTGGCTGTAAACTCTTCTATTCAGCATGGACAGTGTAATAAACCCAGTCATTTCCACCAAGGAAATGTTGTGTTCATAAAGCCAATTATATTCTTCACAAAACCAAAAACATCAAATTGTATTTGCCTCCTGTGGTTGTTTACCATTTTACAGATGTCCAGTGGCTAATTAAACTGCTGGCTTATTAAACAACTTTCTTAATAATAATAATTTAAGTAAGTATATACAAAAACAGCCGATGCATAAATTAATTTGTTTTTCACCCACGACAGCTCTTGTTCTGACAAGAGCTAATTGCAGCTCGAATCTGAGCAGAATTTATTTTATGATTTATTCTGTGTCCTTGCTGAGGCAGAGATGATCTGTTTCCTGTGAGTGAAAGAGTTCACGTCAAGTTAACGGCAGTCATCCAGTTATTATGTAATTATCAGGCAGGAGTTGCTTGAGCTATGAAAAATAGTCTAATTTCCCTCTTCTAAAGCACCTAATAAGGAAGACAAATGATTTGGGGTTATTAAAGGAGCATCATTATATATTTTTGAGGCACACCAAGTCAATTTATAGCACAGTCAAGTAATTGTTACCTTCCAACAATGGTATTTGCATCAAAAATAAAAGAAATATGACTTCCATTTGAGGCCTTGAAATTGGCCTCTTTCTCTTTGAGAAATTCCTACTTCCTGCTTCATCACAACAACACTTCTCCATGAAGCCATTTGCATCCCGTCTTAGGAGCGTTGGACTAAGAACTAGTCTGGACTTGATAAAGTGCTACAGACCATTTACTATATGTGAAGTGATATCAAGGTAACTCAGAAAACCAGAGCTGAACTGCTGTGTTCATCCTGAGTTGCTATTTGGTTAGCGATCTATTTATCAATGTCTCCAGCATTGATAAAGTCGATGGTTGTTATTGGACATATAAGTTACTTTCCTTCTATATCTGATGTTACCTTCCAAGAAAGTAATCTCAGCACGCGATCATTTTTTCTTAGTACTTAGCAACACTTTTTGCCATGTTGACCTATTCATGTTTAAATGAACTCCACTGTCATGTTACATTAGGCTAGACATGGCTTTGTATTGGTGTCAGTTTTTAGAAAGCTTTTAAAAATACCACTTGCCCCTCAAATAAAGTAGGACATGAAAAGTGACCCAGTAGTGTCACTATGCAGTCCTGATTTCCAACAGAGCAACATTTCATTATCCTCCTGGTGCCTCCTCATGTGTTCGCACTTGTCTCAAAACTGTATGTCAAGCAGTTCTTGTCCTTTTTTTTCTTTTCTTTTTTTTAATTGTTCTTCCTAGAAGAGAATAATAATAATAAACATTTGGGAGACGTCATGCACTGGTAATCCTTCAGAGCGAATAATGGGTTCAGATTAAGCCCCCGCAGCTGCCATGCAAGGCTAACTTTAGCTTTATCAGCATGTCACTTCTGAAGAGCTTTTTAAATAAAGAATCTTATCAAAAAAGTGCGTAGCTAATACATTTCATCACTTTGCATCAGATTGCTTCACATTAATGCTGGATATGAAGAAGCTCTTCCACTACTGTAATCAACAAGCACATTTTCTAAGAGTCCTGCGTGTATCAGCCCTTCTTTCTGAGGCTGTTTTTATTGCAATAAGGCTAATGGACTTAAAAGGTAAATGGATCCTGGAAGGGCTGGGGGGAGACGGAATTAAGGCCACATCAACTGGGGGCAGCTAAAGCTTTTGCATCACCAACACGTCACTTGAGGTTGTCGGCATGTCAAGCAATGTGAAAAGCTTTTGAAAAACGCTCCTGACCACGCTACCCTGCTTAGAGTTTCTCTGTTTCTCATCATGTCAAAATCACTTCCTCGTCAAGAAAATGATGCTGGCCAATTTATCAAACTAACAGCGCCGCATCACAGTCCTCTGTCTTCTCTTTTTACACTTTCTAAAATCATCTAAATGTCCATCCCTGTAGGACTTCATCACGTTTTCTCCTTCTCAGCCTCCAAACTGAACCCGTCGCATCCCTCCCAGTAACGCGCAGCACTCGCTGTGGGCCCGTCAGAATGGCAAGTTTGAGCCTTTCCGGAACTGCAACATGTGACTGCGTCTGGTTTAGGGGTTTAAAACCACATGCTCTCTGCTCCAAATCTGGCTTTAGATAGTTGGACGGATGGAAAGTTTTAATACGATGGCAAATGATGGAAGGATGACGCATGTAAAAAAAAAAGGGAGCTAAAGTGAATGAGCGTGGCAAATTTTTGTTTGTTTTCTTTGTATTTTTCTAAGCCACAGTTGACCATGACCTTCTGTGGTCTGTTGCATAGGACTAAAGAAGCACATCTGGTGTTTTTATGTGTGTGTACGTTCTTTTTGTTTTGTTTGTTTGTTTTGTGTCTTTTTTTTATTTTTGGGTTTGTGTGTGAGTTAAGCATCCCATCTGGCCATACACACACACACACACACACACGCACGCACGCACGCACGCACGCACGCACGCACGCACACACACACACACACACACACACACACACACACACACGCACGCACGCACACGCACACACACACACACACACACACACACACACACACACACAAAAAGAGGCTGAGGCCTGAAGCAGACTGCGAGAAGATGGTGTTGCTCATGTTTTTGAAGATGCTCACATCTGTTTAAGACCAAAGAAAATAAACAACAGCCCAAATGCAAATACGTCACATTTTCGGAGCTTTTCAGAGAGGGACTCGTCTGCATTTTGGCTTTGCATGTCCTCGCGTATCAGTCCTAAAATGTTATATCTTGCACAGCTGGATGCATCACTTTGGCCTGAAGCAGGCGGCTAACCCTGAGGAAAAGAACAGCAAAAAATAGCATTCAAACACAAAAACACAGACATGTGTGCTCTGTTTGGGCTATAGGCTGGAAACACAGCTCCTGATTAATAAATGCTCCCGCTCCTTTCCCCTGTGTGCCCTCCTCATATGAAATGTTAGAATGTTAAACACTTCTTTTCTTGTCAAAGTCAAAGTTTACTTGTATAGCACATTTACAGCAGCCTGAGCTGACGGTTGCGTGTTGCCTTGTAAAGTCGATGTCCCCACGTTGCCGTAAGCGTTAAGGCCTTTAGCCCATGTTGATGAACATCCGTCTCTGTCGCAGGAGCAGGGAAAAGTCTGTGCACAGTCATTCGTCTTCCTGGTGAATGACGTCACTGAGAAGGTTTAAAGTAATCGAGGGGATAAAGATGGGCGGTTTAGATGCTTTTAAATGTTACGACTGTCTTATTTAATTAATCTGATTATGTGTGATTAAGAACACGCAGGATTTTTGTCTCTATATCTCCACTTTTTTTCTTGGTATGGCTTTGTGTTTGCTAATAGATGTGGCATTAAGCATCTTCATGAATATTTCAATTTCCTAAAGCTATGGAGAAAATCCATACGCACAGAGATTTTACTCCCAAGTTCCATCAGTTTTACCACAGATTGGGGGGAAACATACACTGTGCACGATACCCACGCATTATACAAGTCGTGATGCTCTCCATTATGAATTCATTTTCTTCCGATTTTGAAGGAAAGTCTAAAATGTTATAAATCAGCTAATGTTGGTTTGTTTTGATTTGCTTCTGAAAAATGACAGTTCTGGATTTCTCTGCAGACTGAATTGACTTCTTGTTGGAAGAGTAAATGTGTCATGGTGAGGTGTCTGTGAAAGTGAACCCAAATGCAGAAGGGCTGAGAAGTTGATGGTAGACTTATAAATAGGTTTTTTGTTTTTAAAAAACAGGTTGTTGAAATCAATTTTCTACTCCAGATAGGACTAAAAAATGGATGTGAAGTGTTTCCATATTTGAGATTTAAAGACTGACGGTGTCAATTTGCAAGGAGCTCTCCTTTACTCCATATCAGCCTGTGTGCAGTATATTTATCCTGGTAATGCTTAAGGATTGTAGGAGCTACTTGTTCTCCTCTCCCGATTTTCACAACCTTCTCAAAAAAAGTGGAGGGGGGCATGCAATTTTTTTATGCCAGCTCAGAGGAATCAAGCTAAGTGCTCACACCAAGAAGTACAGTGTGTTTCTTTTGCGACAGTTGGACTCTGATCTCTTTGCTTACATTTT
The DNA here is from genome assembly GCF_027474105.1 of Poeciliopsis prolifica. Taxonomy (NCBI): domain Eukaryota; kingdom Metazoa; phylum Chordata; class Actinopteri; order Cyprinodontiformes; family Poeciliidae; genus Poeciliopsis; species Poeciliopsis prolifica. Next base: position 8,387,582 of record NW_026562378.1, on the reverse strand, counting down.
TTTTTGTTTGTTTTTGCTGCTATTTCACTGAATGACCGCCATCAGTGATGACTTTGGACCTTCCCAATATAGGTGCCAAGACAAGACAGTCTCCCTGCCCCCAGCAGAGGCACACTGTGTACTTGGCACAGGAAGCGGCGCTATCGCATTTTGTGTCACAGCCGCACAGTTATATTAAATGTGCGAGGAGACCGAGCAGTCTGGGAAATATGAGTCAGGCTTTGGTTTTGAAAACTCTGCAAGAAAAAAAAAAATCATCTCATCCTTGTTGAGCAGGAGCTTCAGACAATATTTCTCTCATTTTATCTGCTGCGGTAAAAATAGAAAGGAAGAATAAGATGTCAAAATATGCTGCTGAGCTTACCTACGCCTCCTTGTTGGTTAAGTCTTGCCCTCAGCTGATGCAGAAAGACGTCCCAGCCATACAAAATGTGTTTCTTGATGTTTCATTTAGGGTTTATTTTTATCCTCCTCCATTTCTTCTCTTTTTCCTTCCATGCTAATCCATTATTCTTCATATCCTGAGAGCAGTTTATCTGAGGCCACAAAGTTGCTGCAAAAATTGCAAAAATAAACTAAAATGGATAAGTGAATTTAGGCCAGCCTACTTTGGCAAAAAGTTGCAGAGCCGCTGTTCTATTCAAGCAATGACTAAGTTAAATCTATCAAAAATATATTTATTAAAATGATTTACAAAAACGGTCTATGCTTAAATTTTGTACACTAGTTCTGAATTTCTTCTGTTGGAGACAAGAAGATCCACCGATCTTCTTATTGAGATTTATTGACCTATCCTTCTCTAAAAATACTGACAATTATTTAAGCTTGGTATATTTTCTTTTTAAACGTGTCAGCTGTGGGCAGAAAATTTGTACATTTGTTACATAGAAGTTGTTGGAATAAAGTCGGTAGATCAAGTTGTCAAATGAATATATTCCACGCTTGTCACACATCTCCCACGTGTTTCTTTCATGCAAAACTAAGTTAATTAGTCAAGCATCACATGTAATACTCATGTGTATTTCGATCCCCACCTCAGCCAGGCTGGCGGATTTTTTTATTTATTTATTTTTCTTTTAGTTGTATTCGTAGAATCAGCACCACTTTTCCGTAAGCTTATCTGAGTTCTCATTAAATCGGCCAAAACACGGATCTCAAATAGAATGTTCAACTCTCGGTTTATATAAGGATCCCCTAAAGTCATCTCTGCTTTATAGAATAAACTCAGACTCGTACTGTGAGGTACATTCCCATTTAAGAAATACAGCAGAAGCAAATCAGGTTCGCTTAATCTGAAGTCAGTCGGCACGGCGGACTGGGAGCTTCCCCTCTTCCTCTGAAAGCAGCTGTGGTAAAGACGTAAGCTTCTCAATTAGCTTGAGATTGGTTTGAGTGAGTCAGGCTCATGTAATAATGTCAAAGTGGTTAAGCCCCCGGGCATCTTTAAAGAGCTTTCAGTTGCCACACAGCGAAGAGGGAGGAGGGGAAGAGGGAGGAGCGGGAGAGGATTGAAGGAAGCAGAGAGTGACAGAGACCTTTTTTCAGAACAACTAGTAGATGGAGAGGGCGGGGGGGGGGGAAGCTATCTTATTAGGTTAAAGTGACACACAGTGGCAATTTAGTATGTGCAAATAGTGAGGACAGAAAAAAAAAAGGAGGAAGTGAGTGATCTCACACCAGCAAACACACAGCTCAGAGTCAGAGATGAGTAAGCTTTATTTTCATGGATTTACCGATGCCTGAATGCCTCTAAAGCCCTCGGTGAAAATACGGTGATATTTCCAGCTCTTCAAAGGAATTTGCCTTCTGCTTCTGGGTTACATTAGAGAGAGTTGCGTTGTTATGTGGGGACGGTAAGAAAGGAAGCTGACATGTTCAGCGGAGAGGTTTACTTCTAAAGCTTCTGGTGCATTTTGGTGAGATGAAGAAGATAAAGATTATGTATCTAGCTTCAAATCTACAACATACATTACGCTTTTGTTCTGTGTTGTTGTGGTAATTTTAATTAATACATTTTGCCCCTGCAACTTCAGATTATTATAGCAATACGACAGATTTGTTTTTGTCAAGGCATAAAATTAAACTGTTCTAACATGGAGACTTTTTGCCCTGCAGATTTGGTGTGCATTATGTAAATCAGTGCTCGTAGTGTTAAGTCTTATCAAGCTGATGGCTTTTTTTCAGCCAGGGTAATTGCACATCTCCCACCTGTGAATTCTCAGGATTAGCCAGACTCACGTGAGATGTGCACATTCATGTGTAATAGGTGTGTAATAATCAGCCATCAAGGTCAAGAGAGCACGAGGGAGAAAGACGGCACCCCATCCTCGTCTTGTTTTCTCCTTGAATCAGTTAAATTTAATTGCAGAACATTTCTTCTGACAAATATAATAATCAGTGAATCTATTACTGTCGTCCCGCGGCTGATTTCCAGCTGATTTGCGCAAATCGGCCACAGATCAATCTGGACACAGTCGCCTTGAACACAGTCCAGGGCGACTGTGTTCAGATTTATCTGTGGCCTCTCCACTGGATACTCTACATTAATCAGTAGCAGTAAGTCATGCTTTCTTTGTCATGGCTGGACAATTAAGACCACAGGATCTGCATCCACAATCTTGTGATGAGCAGCAAGATTCTCTAACGATTTTTCCGCTTTAAAGTTAAAGCTTTAAATACATCTACTCAGACCAAAAATCATTAACACATTTTGTTTCTGTTTATCTCTGTCAAGCATCAACCACACCATTTTCAGTAGTTTTTTGGGAAAAGCTTTACCAAAACATGAAGGGCAGGAACTATAAGTCTGACACAAAGCCAAAGTGTGCATTCACCAACGGAGATGTCTGTTTTGTATTTAAAGTGACAAGAGGCTCTAAAACAGATCATTGACAGGAACTCAAAATAGGCAGAACTGGACCACTTAAAATCTTATCTGAGAACGAGTTTGTGCAAAAAATCTAATGGACATTTTTTACGGCCCACAGAGCTCTCTTAACTTGTTCAAGAAAGCATAATAGGTCATCTTTAGGCAATGATAAGGAACACAATTTGTTCATTTGTGATCAAAGCACAAAAACAAATAATAAAACTCAAAGACCCCTGGATCACATCAGTTTGACTTCTGTAATTCACAAAGATAAAATTTATTGTATAGTGGATGTGTATCAATCAATAAAATTTAAATTTAATCAAGTATGATTAACATGGGCTGCACTTTGGATTTGTTGTAGCTGTTTTTAGATCAGAACTGAAGAGGCCGTTTGGATGAGAAGCTAAATATCTCTAAACAAAAGAAAAAGTCCAGGCACTTTCAGCTCAGGAAATTAGATTGCCATATCCTGAATGAAAGAATTTTAATCAGCCTGTTTCCTTGAAGTGTTTTAGAATATCTTACTGGTGTGATTACACTATCATTTTAGCTCATTATCTTTTGAATTGCATTGTGATTTTCGCTTCAATTGAAAATAGCACATTCTTCCCTCTTATTTTTGAGTAGGTAACAACGGCCTTCTTTTATTTCAAATGATAACCATATAACTTGTGATTACAGGCATGCCGAATGCACTTTGTTCACTTACATTAAAAACCATCACTTTGTTGTAAATCACTTCTGGACCTGTTTTCAGCCTCAAAAAGGTTGTTTTTTTAACTGGTTTGTTTTGATGACTGGGTGCATTTTGTTTGTGCACCCTGCTCATGGCAGGACAACAGTCAAACTAGCCCCTGGGCATGCTTCATGCTTCATGCAAATGTCCTGGCTGGTAATGTTGACAAGGGTGAGAAGAAACTGTCAGCAAAAGCATTTGAAGCAGCTTTTGTGTGTTACTTTGTTCCCACTTTAATAACACAAAAGCTGCAGGAGTATGAAAACCCAGAGCATTGTTAGGTTTATCAAACGATCAGTTTTTCTGTTGTTACGCCATGACGTGAAATCGACCTGGAGAAAATTAGATGCTCATGGCAGGACCACAGTTGTGTCTGCTGTGCATCATTTGCTGCTTTGGTCAGGTCCAGTGGGACGATGTCACAGAAGCTGAAATGAAGATCGGGGACACTTTTTGAATCAACCAAGAGTCTGAAGACAGAGAAACAATCATTTCTAGAGCCCAAGTTATGGTTCGTCCTGTTTTCTGTCACCTCAACTTTTTGCCACCTGACTTTTGGTGTTATGCGTTTTAAAATGAGCTTCTAAATTTTTAAGATAGTTTTTAGTTCCTACAAAAAATCACTGCGTCTTAGATTTCATATATCAACAGAGAATGGTGGGTGCATTACCTGGGCAAAAGTCTCCACACTTGGGAAATTTCTTTCACAGCAGCAGGGGCGCTGGGCAGCTCAGTTGGCAGGGTGCAAATTATGCTTTGATTGTCACATTTGACCCTTCAATATTCAGATTTTGAGAAATGAAGATACATTCAAAAATTATTTTAGGGCCTATAGAGTATCTAGGCAGCTATAAATAAAGGCTAAGCTGTACCAGTGGCTCTTAACTGTGTCTAAAATGAAAAAGAGAGGACTAAAACTATTTCTTTTAAGTTTTTAATGAATGGGAGATGTATAAATAAATTGAATTAACAAAGGTTTTACAGACAAAATTAATGAACACTCCATATTTTATCAAACAAGTTTATAGTTTTGAAATGAAGATGATCCAAGTAAGTTCACTATCTACAAAAGGAGTGAAAAGGCGCCACGACAGTATCAAAAACCAGAAGGCAGTTTTGACCTCATTTTGTTTCTTGTGGGACCAACAGGAAACAAGACTCGGCTGTTTAAGCAGAGTTTGTCACAACCAGAGTGTGACAAAAATAGAAGAAAACAGTTTTTCTTCCAACGAGGTTGTTTCCTAACCATAAAAAATGCAATAAAAAATATATAGCATAATAAATATAAATTTTGTCCTGGAGCATGAATGCTTTTAAAGGCTGTGACGAGTTTCAGAAATAAAATCCATTGTTTTACTTCTAAGTTTTGACAATTTAAACTTTAAAATAAAAGTTTTGTGATAATTTAAAACCCCTCCAGTGTTTGTCCTGAACAAATGATGCTCAAACAGCACTGAAGTAGAAAACTCCAGCTGACATTTGACGACTTGCAGAAATTATTACAGCTAATTTAGTCAACCTCAGTAGACTAATTTCGTATAAAACTACTGATTCCCATTTTAATGAGAGTAAACCCTAAAGTACAATATCTGCTCAAATAATTGCATTTCTCAAATTCGTTCAACTTTAGGCTGCAAGTGTTAATGTCTGCTTTACTGCTGCTTCAGTTTACTCGTGAGTCCAAATCTGCAGCATGGCATCAAAGTCACTCACTGCAAAATTGTAGATCAAAGTCTTGTTGAGCTTCACAAGCTGCCTCAGCTTCAAATGAAATCTCAGGCATTGCAAGCACAACTGACACAAGCAAGCTGTGTGCATCATGGGAAGGCAACAAATTTTTGCACGTCAACCCATAAAACATTTTTTTTTTTTGTGGCTGTATTTATCATGAAATTGCATGTTACACAAACAGTCGGTTCCAACAACACCAGAGAGAGCCTGCACAGCCAGGTGTGATACGACATGCCCGCCATGTCACAGACACAGTGAATTGATTGAAAGGAAATTTAAAGGTTACATCAGAGCGCCGCAGAGATTTCTGCACATTGGTATGCAGCCCGAGTTATTTCATTTTTCATCCGGGACGAAGGCTCTTGATCACTAATCACTGCACAGTTACTGAAGTAAGAAAATCAAAAGATAACACCAAATGCACTGACTTTCCACTGATCAATTTCCAGAAATGTTGGGATTCAAAACATATTTCAGTGCCTTGCATAATATTCATGCCACTTATTTTATTTTATTTTTTACATTTTGTCATAATTAGCAACTTTAATGTGTCTTATTTATATTTTTGTGACCAACTAACACAATCCATTATTTTTACCTTTGACCAACGCAGTCAAACTGAGCATTTTCACACCAGTTGCAATGACTGAACAAGTTAAAGTTGGGTTGTTTTTACATGTTTGACCATCTTTGTAAAGCAGTGGTGTATTGACATGTGCTGTACTGGTGCAAAGTTATCACATAAAAGCGTAATTCAGTCTTAAGTAAATTTGACAATTTTTTTCCTGTATCGGATGGTTATTGAGCGATATCTGTATCAGTATCAGAAGTGAAAAAAGTGGATCTGACTCCCTAATTAAGATGTTTTTTTTATTATTTCTATTTATTGTATTTATATCTTTGGTAGCATTCAGTTTTACTGAGCAGTTTGGTCTGCTAACAAAATGGTCTTCTGTTCTGACATAAATAAAATGATGGGTTTTTTTGTTTTGTTTTGTTCCAGTATGAGCAAATCAAATATTCTTGAAGGAACGGCTGCACAGTGATATACAGAAAATGAGATTACTGCTGATCCACAGCAGGAACTTTCGCTATGGCTCACAGATTGTCCAGATTTGTCAAAAGAAAAAACAAAACAGTGGAGTTCACATCTTATGAAAATAGTCTTTGGCTGCGCAGTATAAGCTTGCATGGCCAATCGTCCCTCTTTCTTCACCTCTAGAAGTGTGCAGAAGCTGCTTATGTTTTGGCACTTTCTCTGAAAATAGCACGATAGATATAACGGGATTGTGTTTTTGTTTTTTGTTTTCATTTCTTAGATTGTGGATCGCATAGAAGAGGGAACTTCCAAAAGAAGAAAGAAAAAGTTTATTCCAATTATTTGCTTTCATTTCCAGGTCAAACTAGGATATAATTAGGACTCTGATACATCCTGTCTTTGGGGATTTCAAGCTCACAGAAGCTTAAATTAACTGCATGTCAGTGAGTCACCCATCAGGCTTCCAATATGTCATGAAGATGTCTGGCATTTGATCATCTTTAAAATGCTTTACATTCAAGGCTGTTTGTGGGGGAACAAAAAGATGAAAAAAGCAGTTTTCATACAGCAGGTGAATTTATTGCCACTGTCCAGCATAAAATTGTATGAGACTTAAATGAAAGCATATAAACATGCACCCTGACCTTTCGCTGTCACGCTGGTTTAACAGGCCATTGTTCCAGCTCAGTAAACGCGGCACTCTGCCCTCATTCTGAGTGGTCGTTCTTTATCCTTGAATATCCCATGGGTTTTTACAGTAGCCCATTCTGTTCTTGTCCTACTTTTCAACGTGCCACTCCTCCCTCCTTGTTTGTCTGTTAAACGCGACGTGCTTGCTGCCCTTTCGCCGACCTCTCTGAGGTATCAGACGGCAGAGGAAGCAGAGTACCTAGGTCTGTATGCATCTGTCTTCTTTGGCTCTGGGAAATTCAATTGGCTCCTCTCGCGCAAAGACTCCTGACTGACACCGACGCACCTTTCGTTTCCCATAAATCTGAGCTGTCTGGTCCAGTGCTTCAAGCATGTCATTTGTTTCACTTAGGGCGCTGTCGCCTGGCCCTCTCTCCTGCCTCTCTCCCCCCATTCTCTGCTCTTAAACAGCTTGTAACTCATAAAGGAGCCCATGACGCAATGTCCAAGTCTAACAATACAGCAAGGGGGAAGGGAGGGAAGCAGGTTCGACCTTTTTCCTCCGGCAGGCCTTCGAAACTGATAAACAAGGTGTTGAATTACATATCGCTGCCACATGATGCCAGGATGTTGGCGTTATCTCCAGCCATATTTCAGGCAACATTATTGCCTAATTCAATTTATCAAATCATCGGTGATGCTATGGGCATTCAATGGGTCATAAATGAATGGACCTGATTCGGTTACACATGCAAATCTATGTCTCCCAATGGAGCTTTAAAATTGTCTACTGAGCTTCACCCTGCAATAAAGTCAGTGAAGAGAGCTTAATAAAAGTAATTGCAGTTTAATGGATGCTACCTGCCAAATTAAGAGGAAACCGGGGTTTCATATTGCGCAGTTATTTTCCCTGAGACCTCTCCCCACTCTCTCTGGCTATATTTATTTAGTGAGGCCCCCTCCAGACATGAGAAATAATCTTGTTACGAGCAAGAACACACTTTCACACACAGTGGTCGGCCTCATGTGATCGCTTGTAAACCTGTGGCTTACTTGCTTTTATCCATGATAATACCGAGCAGGCTTGCTGAGTAAGAGAATGCTTTGGTGTTCCTGTAACGGCTTTGCTGATGAATTTGCCTTGCTTGTTTTACACGGCTTGGCTGGAGGTCTAACCAGGAACTGCGCTGCTGAAGGCACTGAGAAAAGCTGAGATTGCGAGACTGCACCTTTCACAAGCCTATCTCTCTGCTTGTTGAGGTTTTAAGTGGGGAGACAGGATTCACTGCCAGTCTTACCTCGGACACAATAGAAAGCTTTTAAGAATAATGCTGTCCATTTGAATAATTGTTCTAAGTTAGCTGACTTACAGTGCCTTGCCAATGTAGTCATACCCCTTGAACATTTTCATAAGTAATTGTGATTTGAAAAGAAAAATAATGATTTGTTTAAATGTTTTTCATTTTTTTACAAATAGAAATCTGACAAGTGTGCAGTGTGTTTAAATTCAGCCTCTTTTAGCCCAATATTCCAGAAAGAACACCAATATTAAACCCAACACTGCACACCACTTTACCAATCTTACAGTGAAACATGGTGGTGGTAGCATCGTCCTGTTGGAAGAACAGGGAAGCCTATCCCACCTGATGGGATGATGGATGGAGCTAAATAAAGAGTAACACTGCAGACGACTTGAGGCTGGAGCAAAGACTCACATTCCAGCATTTCAGATAACATAGTTGAACATGCAGTGAACATTCAAGAAAAACTATTTCTGCTGAGACGAGACCAGACTTAAATGCTACATACTGCAGAATGATAAACGACAATCATAGATCTGTTAAGACAATTCTAGAAGAGACCATGTGAAAGACTGAAGACTGAGGCTGCGATGTCTTATTTATGTGTGAAGATAACCCAGTCAGAGTCCAGATGTAATTTCAAAAGCGGTGTTCACAGATGCTGTCTGACTGAGTTACTATGCAAAGGATGAGCAGAAATTTCTGTTTTGATATGAGCAAAGCTGAGACAGAGATACCAAAAGGACTCTACATATCTGCAGCAAAAGGTGGTCATGCAAAATATTGCAGGGCAGAGATGGTTGAATACCGAATACCACAATTTTCAACTTTTTATTTGAGGAAAATTGTTGATCCTTTTTCTTGCTCGTCTAATTACATGAAATTATAGCAAAATACAATGTTCCGATTATGCCTGTAACATTTTGCAACAGAACAAAATGTGTGAAGGCTTAGGCAACATGAATGTTTTTGCAAGTGAGCTTCCTTCCTGCTTGCTGACATTGGATTGTACATATTAAGATCCCTAGCAGATTTGTGACGATAAAATCATGCACCTGCTCTAGATTTTTGGCATGCCTGCCCTGCAGAGGAGTTCTGCTTGATGACACTCATTCCCCTCATATGTGAAAAACAGCCAGCTGTCTGATGTGCCAGAAGAGTCAGCCAGTTTGGGGGTGGGGGGTTGTTTGTAGGCAAGTGTGAACCAGTAATAGAGCAGAGGATATCCTTATTAAATACTGGCTGCAGCTCAGACTAATCCCTCATTAAGCAGTTTTAAAAAGAAAACGAACAAGGAACGTATAACTAGATACAAACACATCCATTCACCAAATACATACAAGTCTTAGAATCTAAGCTGATAATAAACTCTGTATTAAAAACTGTACTTCCATTGCGTAGCAATAAATTTACTTTTAGGATTGACTTCATGACATCTTCAGTCAGTTAATTAAGCAGATATCAAATAACTCACTTATGCGCTGAGGCAATTAGAAGACAGCCATGCAAGATTATATTTCCAGCTCTTCACCCCCGCTCTTTCTATGCTGTGTTCACCCATCTGTCAATGAAACCCAAGATGGTGGTCGTCTACGTTGTTAAGCATGTATTGCTCAAAAAAAGAGAGATAAGCTTCAGCTTCCCTCTTTTCCACTTTTCTCCCCTGTGCAGTGGCAGAAGGATAGCCAGACAGAGCGACAGGTGTTGTCTGCCTTAACTTCCTGGTCTTCTTTAGTGCTGTGTGTATGTGCAGGTCTATGAAGGTGAATCTCTTAGGGTCCATGTTGTTGTGCATTTATCTGACTGTGCGTGTGTGTGCGTGCTTGTGTGTGTATGTGTTTATTAGTTTAAAGGCAGAGTATTTCCCTTTTGAGCCAGATCCTGCAGAGCTGGCATGTTGCTTTCACAGTCGGTCTGCATTCAGACCAGCAGTCTCCTTTTATGCCGTCTGCCACTTGCCTGCTAAAGCTGAAACACATGCAGAATCCCTAACTAAGACACAACTATCACAAGATCTACATTTGGTTTGGTCAAAGTCTCATGCTGGTTTTGAGCGAGTATTAATGAAAACACATAGATGGGTTAAAGTTGATATTCACAAGATTTTCTGGAATCTTATTTTTATGCTCTAATAAGAATGTAACTGGAGCTTTGCAATGTTATTGGAATATTCCAGATACGAGGATGTATCACATCCTTTAGTTTAATTAATTCAGCAGCCCACTTTTTAATTTCTAATCTTCCAAGAGATTCAAGTGGATATTGCTGCTGTACAATAATCGACATTGTATGCACGAATTCAATGTATTATAAAAACAGAAATTAATATTTTCCTTGCTCTGACAGTTCGCTCCCAAGGGATCAAATGTTTGATTTGGAGTTTCTGGAGCCAAACTTGTTAATTCACAAAAAGAAACCTGCACTCCCCTGACAGAGTTTTATGTTCAACTTAATTTTGCTGTCTGACTTTTTATGCAAAAGGTACAGCCTGAGTCACCAGTTCATATGTTATTAACCCGCCTCAACCTGCTTCCCTTACTCACTTAATGGTTAAATTCACATATCTATTCACTATGACTTGAAATATGCTTAACTAGTTGCAAATATTACAGCTCAAATGTGATAGAGTTATGGAGATAATGCATCATTCGGAAGTGTTATATAAACATGAATAGTTAGTGAGAAGAAAATTTTCAATTAACAGTTTGAGAAAATTTTTTGTAATTGCTTGCAAAACAACAGCAAAAACACTGGAGTGGGGTTTTTCAGGATCAGAACGTGGGTTTTCTCTGAGTGGCTTAGTGAGCTGTTTGAGGTGGAGGTGGTTTCAAATGGAGCTGGGTGGATTTCTTGACGGCGCTTGGTGAGAGCAGGAGTTCAGGAACCCCGAATGGCTTCCAGGGACGATTCAAGGATTCACCAAACATGCATGAAAGAATCAAAGCAATCTTTCAAGTATTCTTCGACAAGTTTTAGGCTCAAAAAAAATTTACTTTACATAATATTCACCCTTTAAATCCAGATAATGTCTGGCGTCACCTCTGCAGACGTTTTCATATATACATGGCAGTGATCAATTTATCATTTGTATGCTTTTGTTTTCTTTTTTTTTGTGATTTTTCTGGTTCCTCTTTTTTTTTTTTCTTGTTTGTCCTCAACATCTCTGTCTCCTAATAATTTTTATGGCCTGTCCAGCTGGCTTTCTGGACATAATTTAATAAAGTCCGCTGTGAAACAAGAGCAAAATTTTATTTTTCCCGCTTTGGTAGAGTAAGACTGCCTCCAATACTGCAACCCAGCTCAGCCCACCACACTTTGTCTAATTCTGCCAGGACACGACACACAAAGAGGAAAATACCACTTAATTCATTACTAACAAAGTGGGATCTCATTCAAACACACCAAATCCTGGTGTTACAATGCAATAAGCTTATGACTTAATTGATTTATTTGGTGCATCAGAATGAGACAAAATTATGTTTGAATTATTTTTCAGTCTCAATGGTTTTGTTTCCTTAAACAAAGGTTTCATAAATCACAAGCTAAGTTTTAAAGAATCTGTAATAATCTAGGGTAGGAGCGACTTTTCCTTTAAATACTGACTTTTAGGACATAATCCTATCCAAGGAGGTCCTAATGCCGGAAATATAATTTATTTGGTTTTTATGTATAGCAGAATCGGAGGCTGCAAATACCTCTCAGACTTTAGTGTTTTCTGAAATGTATCTTTTTTAATGTTTGACCAAAACGTTTAACAAATCATAAATTGTGTTTGAACAAATTTTAAAAGGTGTAAAACAAAAACAATACAGTGCAGGTTTGGACAGTACATTTTGAATCTGACACAAATGAATTGCCACCAGAAACTATAAAGTGTGTTGCTGATCAACTAAATTTGTCTTTTGAATGTTGTACTCGAAACTATGGAGCTTTTTTTTTTAATTCATCCAAACACACATGGTTGTAATTGGACACTTGCAAAAGTCAGTTATATCCCCACAACTGATTGATCCATAATGATGGGAAGGGTAAAGTTCTTGGAAAAGCTAGTTAATAGAGATTCATGAAAGTCTGAATATACACATTTTATTTACCAGACATAAATTAACTGTTTTCTGTGACAAATAGATTTACAATTGGAAACTTTGTTCTTCACTTTTACTCACTCCAAGACTCAACTTTGTTGAGATAGAGGTCAGTGTGATTCAAAGGGGTGATTTTCAAATGAAAGCTAATAAATGAAGGTAACAAAACCACATGTTTTGATGTCACGCACACTCAGGCGAGGTTGTTAAAGTGCCCCATGGGAACCAGTTTCTGGGTCTGTCGCCTGCTCCTAAGTGATTAACATAATTACAGCAGTCAGGGATTCGGGTGAAATGAGCGTGTGGCTTTTTCCGAAGGAGCTGGCTCACTGCTTCACTTCATCTTCAGTCACACTTATAAAGCCTCCCATCTGTTTCCTCAACACTACAACTTGCATAAGCAGGAGAAGTTCTTGTGCTCGTCTTCATGAAATGGCCCAACAGATTTCTGAAGGGCTCCCACGTCTGCTGGCCTTTTTACCAGCCTGTTCCCCATCAGCTTGGTGCAGTTTCTATCATGCCTAATCAGCCCGTTGGACCATTTACATGCTGAGCTATTTAATAATCATTACATGCTTGATGATTCCTCATATAATTGGATTTCAGATGGTTTCAAAAATCATTAGTCTCATTTTCTCAAAATCAGTCTGAAAGATGAACTTTGGACCTTTCCATTGTCAGAGAGGAAAGAAACATCACTCTGTATTGTATCGTTGCGGAGTCCAGATGTGCTTAAGCTTTAGTCGCAATTTAAAACTTATTAGGCTAAGTTGCTGAAAGTGTTTTCATTAATCATGCTTGAAATGATTCATAATATAGGTGTCAGCAGTGAATGTCCAATGACATTTTTACCTGAGCCCAGTGAACAATAGCTCAAGATGACTTTTTTTTTTTTAAATGTCAAAAAATATCTTGGACTTTTAAGAAACATCTACAGAAATCAAGGGTGGCTCAAAAGCCAACCACAGTATGGGTCAACATCTGGCAACTGGAATACTTTCTCTTCTCAGCAGAACTCGCAGCGCATGGGTGAATGTTGTCCACAGCATTCCAGCAGAGAAAGATATTTCCTCCAGGCTCTGCGCAGACATCTATAATGCATTCCCTACATAAAGAGCCCAATCAGCAGATCCACAGCCTGATACCTCAATCAGTTTCCCCATCTCATTTCTAATTTATTTTTACTTTACCCCAACAAACCCAGCACCGTGAAGTGCAGTTTGACATTAATCTCTCAAATCTGCAGTAGGCACTGAAGTCATTCAGGAGTAGTTTGGCATGAATCCCATTCACAATTCATTCCCTAAAAACTCCATGAAGTGTCTTTCATTTGTCTTTTATTCAAGTTCACCTAAGCTTTATGAAGGGGCTTAAAATGGTGAATCTGTTCTGTGAGTAGGTGATGGGAATCTTAATGCCTCCCTGGTGCGGCTCAAGCTGTACGTAGAATAGGGAATGATGGATTAGCTTTATCCATAAAGGTTTATTGTTTTTGTCAGTGGCTCTCCTGCTTTCTTTACAGCTACTTTTACCATGTCAAATAAATTCATTCTTTATTGATATGTCTACGCTGGGTTATTTTTTTGTTCTTGTTACTCAGACCCTTTTGAGCAACACTTTGACGCCAATAGCAGACAGCATTTCACACTGTTAGGGTGTGCGTGTATGTGTGGCAGCTTGTTTTTGCAATTTTCTTGACATTTTATTGCAAAAGGTCACAGCACTTTTGACTTTTGAGTTTGTTGATTCTGTCCCCTCCCCAAAAAATCAAAGGTAACAACCATTGTGCAACTATTTTCCACTGTTTTACAGATGTGGTGTACGATCAGGGCAGATACATCGTCTCTTGACTTCTCAAAATCATGTAACTGAGAAACATTTTGTAATGAGTTTTCTGCCACAATTAAGCAACAATATAATGACTTCGGTACTCAACTGTTGCAGCAATAAGTTAGTCCTTTGTGATCTGTCCTATATAACTGGCAGCAACCTTCCCATCACTCGCCATGAAGTGGTAACTGCGCAGTTCCGGGACGAGTAAAGCTGTCGTTCTCCAACCATTGCGTCCGTCATTTTCAAAATGCTTATTGTCCCCCCAGAAAACCGACACAAACCCGGAGACTTTGCTGCTATGCTAGCACATAGCAACAACTGATAGGTGGAAGAGAGCGGACTGCCCAACACAAATAATGATCCAGCCGGAGCACGGTGCGCTAAATAATAAAAGATAATTCTACGAAGCTTCGAGGCAGGTACATTTTCCTTGAGTAATTTTTAATAATCAAGGTCCTTGAATCATTCGAGGAGTTGTTACACCCCTAGTGTCCGGTCCCACTGGGGTCACACTGATCCCACATGCTTTTTTACCATACATGTTTTATTATTTTTGGTAGTTTCAGGGACTGACGGACAGATGGAACACCCTGACCTTTTTCTTGTCTTTTTCTTTTGCGCTCTTCCTGAGTGTGGTGCCAAGACTACTGGAGAATTAAATTACCATTACCAAATGATTGGTAGATCATTGAATATGGAAAAAAATACATTAGTAATGGTTATTTACAAATACAGCCACGTAGCCAATTCAGTCTCCTTAAATGGGTGTTCTTTTAGACACTTAAATCTGTAACAGCTGGTTTTATAGTACAGAGAAGATGTTAAGGCTCTAAATATGATGGGCAGCTGAGTTTTTCACAGAGTCTATGACCTTGATCTATTTTGTAACAGATGGGAATTTTTTGCTGTTAGTGATTTTTCCTTTTTCTGCACTCAGTCTGTCTGTTTTGGTTGCACACGGATCTTGTAATCCTTTAACTGTGGCATTAATTCAAATACTAAAGAGATTATGGATGAGCTTTAAATATCATATGACTTCAGTTTGAATGAAGGAAAGAAATTATGAATTTTAGCATCAAGTTTGTGCATGCTGAATATATTACTTGTGAGGCTGCGAGAACAAAGGGCTTTTACTGAATCATGAGGAAAAGATGAATCCATAATACAAAAGAAGAGTTCTTGGATGCACTTTGATGCATGACTCCAGGGATTTGTTCCCTCACAGATTTTATAAGGCACTTGTCAAAGTGGTGCCAAGAAGCTCAGACTCTATCTCCCCTCCACTTGACATCAGCAGCAGGAGATAAAGAGAAGTTGTCGAAAGGCACTTTGGTGCACACTCTCTATCTCATGTCCAAGTATTGTTCCATCCAACGTGTGCAGCCATATCACTCAGCTTGGTGAGTGAACACCTGCTTGCAGAGATGAAAGGCACCCCTAGTTGAATGTTGTCTTAGCTTCCTTCACACCGCCGACATTTTCTATCCACCCAAGTTGCAGATGAGTGGGAGACTGCAGCGACTGAAACTTGTGAAAGCGTGCTAGTGCTTTTGTTTTCCCCTCTGAGGTGCAGCAGGAGGCAGGAACCAGAGAGGAAGTAGGGCACAGTGAAGTAGACATCAAGGTGGAGCTGCTTGCTCCTTTGCGGGCCAGTGCTTGCATACGAGTCGCCCTCAGGCAGTTTTTCAGAATCTGATTATTGTAAACTGATTTTCAACGCTGCATGACACAGATTCATCGTCAGCTCTCTCTGAGTCTGCAAATTTACATGGGGTATACGTGTGGGTGTTTGCGTGCATCTTAAAACAGCCATGGTTGTCCTTAACTTAACAAATAAAGCATGGCATGTCTGACACAGTTTTTCTTGCATTTCTTCCAGGAATCGTCTTCGTCTGAGGTCGAGACTTCTGAGAAATGAGCTGCCAATGTAAGTCCCTTGGCTGACCTCTGGACTTAGCTGGTAATGTTGCTTTTAATTTAATTAAACTGACTAAGAGGTATAATTGAGTACACAAATGCATACGTGTGCAGTAGAAATGCAATTCTGAACCTCTAACGTTTATTTCACTTCACTTCACCTCCGACACAATTTATCAGAAGCTAATTTTTATTCTCGGCAAACGCCAATGCTCTGTCAAAACAGGACTCAATCACGAAGACGTATAATTCATATTTCAAACACAAGTCTTCCACTCTGTTATTCTACGGACATCTCGCGACTGCTGGTTTAGGTCTGTCATTCCGAGTGCAACCAAGGCTTAGGGTGTTATCAATAATGAATGAGGAGGTGGATGTTTTCCCTGGATTTTTCCAAACTGATATGCTTCCATTAAAAGCTTGGGTAGAGCAGGTCCCTGAATGCCTGGAAAGTCCTGCTCATTCTAATGATAAGATGATGCAATCCTCAGAGATAACCGCTCGACTCAAAAGTTTTATGAGGATTTAGTTTTCCTTTCATACTTTTTCGATGTGTAGTAGAAACTCCAGTTTTGATAGTGCAAAGCAAAAAATAAAATAAAATCCTATTTACTTAATGTTTATCTGTAGCCTACATGAATTATTTAGAATACATTAGCTATACTTTTTAGCACTATTTGCAATTTAGCACTATTTGTAAAATAACTTTCTGACCTAAAGCTACATGATATAAAGCTACATGATATGCACATAAATAATAAACATCTAATTTCTCTATTCAAAGATACATTTATGAAAAAAAGTTGTTTTTGACCTTTATTTGGTAGTGAATGCTTTAATCTGACATGGTCTGTGCAAAGGTTTTGCTTGAATACCTGTATAAGAAATGTCATATGGTAATCACCACTGCAAGACATTCATTGGAAACAATTCCTTTAAAATAAGTGGTGATAGGAATTTTACTGGGTGTTGATAAGTGTGTTTGTTTTCCGTGGGCACGCTTTGTCAGCAAAGGCAGGACTTTTCACTCAAATCTACTTCAGCTGGGACTACTGGGCTGCACTGTTAACATTACTGAACAAAAAACCCCACAATATTCTATTTTGAGATGTTTTGATAGCCCAGTCCTGAGTCATACACCCACATAGTGTCTGATTATGGGCTTGACCCAGCATCCTGAGTAAGTCTGAAGCCCAAACGATGGTTTAAAGTGTCTAATATCTAAAATGGATAGGATTTATATTTTGGATTTTATGAATTGAGGTTGTAGTGATGTTATTGCCAGTAATAGTTCTCGTTCCTTCAAAATAATTCTTACTCATGATAGGTTTAGATTTAAAATGACCTTTATTTACCCAAGAAGTTTCTGTGTATTTATTACACCTTTAAAAATATTGCCTGTCAGTACTGACTTTATGCTCAGTTCTTTGACCAAAGTGTGAATGTTGACTATAGCTAGCATTGGTTCATACTAACTATTTAGCAAATATGGGACTTTCTGTTGTCATCCTCAAAACAGGGGTATGTGCTCTTTGGCTCATAGGTGTCCATTATGATCAGACTTCTCTGTTTATGACGCTAAAGAATCATATATTGTACTCTGCAGAAAGTTTGCAGCTTCGCAACAGTTTGGAGAATTCTCTTTGATGCTTGCATTTCCCAAGACAGCAAAAATCATCTGGGCCAAACATCGGTGAGCATTTGGCCCAGACCCATCAGCAGTGCTAGGCCTGAGTCATTTTTTTCCAATTCTCCAGTTACCAGTGTGGGTTAGGTTGATGTGGTGGAGATGAATAGCAATATGTTTCCTTCAAACTTTCATCTTATTCATCTTTAATCAATAAGAAACGTGTGTTAATGCCCAATGAACGCAGCCTGGCATGTTAATTAGCTGTGAGTTTACTCCATCCATTGAAACATCTCCAATTTTCTCGTTAATTAAGCTGATTTTAAACACAAAGTTTGTCTTTTTATAACCTCAGAAACTACTAAAAGCATGCACTGATTTACTTATAATTTCTTATATATTTTGAACAAAAAATAAATAAAATAAAATAAACGAAAATCAGTATTTTCTCAGCAACTTATGGGTTTGGGTTTTTTTTGCCTTTTTTCTCCATTTTTGCTTTTGTGACTTTTTTCATAATTTTTTCATGGCACATTGCTCTGGCTTGTTCTAACTTTTCTACTCCTTTTTTTGCATAAAAAACATTCATTTTTTACTGGGTTGTGTACACTTCTTATATTTACTGTGCACTTACTCCTCTATCACCTATACAAATGGAGGCATTAGTGTACAAATGAAGCTGACATTCGTACACTCTTCGGTTTGAACAGAAACTACTGCCCACTCATGTGTGCTCATGTTCCCAGTTTTTCTCGACAATCAGGCGCACTACCAGCTGTGATGCTGCAGTTTGGAGATAACAGGAAGCTCCAGTCGCTGGTCTCCAGTTCTTTCCCCCGGGTGGAAGATGAGAGCAGCCGTCACGCTCACAATAGGACATGCTAGAGGTGTTAGAATTGGATCTGGGGGTTTCATTTGATGCTTGTTTTTGTACAGTGGCTCTGCACAAAGGCGGCTTGATAACTGACTAATCATACAATATCCTGTGCTGCAGGTTAATTTCATACTTTATTTTTCAGGTCAAAGTGATACAAGTAGAATTTGCCCAGGATCAATGAAAGCACAGGTGGAAAGGAAGCACCCTCAATAATGATGCAACATTACAATCAAAGCTGAGGTCTTTCTGAATCAGAGTGCTGAAAAGAGAGTTGGGCAAAGCTGGATGGCTGTGATTGATTATTCTTTTCTTGCTTTCTTCACAGTAAGAGAATGAGATCTGGGCAATTCCCCTGATTCACAGTGGACAGCATCTTCTGTTTCCTCCTGTTTTGTCTGTTGCGGTATGAAGTGTTTTCCCTGTTACGTTACAAAAGCTGTCAAGAGTGAAGCGGTGAAAAGTAAAACTGGAAACATGCTTTGTGTTAGAGTGCACTCATTATCCAAACAATAACTCATGGTGAACATGGTGGTTTATCATTGTATTCTCTGTATTAAAATTAAAATGAAAGCTCCATTTTACTTTCCATTGTTTGATGCTACATGATCCTAAATCATTACTAAGCTGCATAATTCATTTAAGGGTCAATTCACAGCAGCTCTTTTTACTTGACTTTAATTGAATTCTGACTTGTTGGCCTATAAATTCTGGTTTGTTTGCAGAGGGCTTAATGTACAAGCAAATCAGATGCCGAACAAAAAAAAAACAAACTCTGGTTCAACTACAAAATAGGTCTCAGTTTGGTTGAAGTGAACTCTAGCGCAGATTGAATGCATATGTGAATGCCAAGTGGACCGGAGGCCACTCCAAAAGCAGGAAGTGAACAATACAACCTAAACAAACATGTCAGTCTAACTCTAGCAGGCCTGCTTGTGGGTTTGTTTTATGTTTTTACCAAAGACAAAAGAGAAATCCTACAACCTCTCATATCTGACCTCTAATATTCCTTTTTTAGTTTGCATTTTGCAAAGAACCTCTTCAGAAGTTTTAGTGTCATTTCCCTCTAGAAATTCTTGGTGCAGCATCACAACAGGCAGCAGGGTGAACAAGTTTTTCAATTAGTTTGGACTGTTTGACAGTGCAGTGTGAAAGCAAACCACTCCGGCTGAAAATAACAGATGTTGAAATTTTGACCCCCCAATGGTACCGAGTCTGCTGAACTGTCAGTGGGTCTATGCTTCTCCTCCAGAATTACTTTGGGTCTATTGGCTGTGTTTGTCAAAATATCTTTCTTTGCCCAGATTATCAGTGGTTGGAGTCTTTGCATTTTCAATGCATAGTGCTGATGTTTGGCCCTTTGGACATGGTTTTCATAACATAACCCTGCTTTAAACCTCTCCACTGCTTTACTCCTGAGCTGCTTGCTATGTTAGCGATCCTGTTAGATCTTCTGTTGCCTTCACATACTACTCACCTCTTTGCACAAAGTTATACAATACTGTGCAGGACATATTGATCACAACAGATAAAGAGCATCAAAACATACACATAATAACTAGATAGATATAAAAGGATGAATAAGGACAAGCACAAGACGACACACATAGGTATGTACTGATGCCACAATAAAAAAGGGAGTTTTTTTATTTCTAGGTTAAACATCTTAATATATTAAATAGATTTAACTGTTTTAAAAAGTCCAACAAGTCAAACATGAGTGAAGACAAAGAGCCCCAGGCCAGAGCCTGAAAGATTTGATCTGCTTTAGATATGAGTGTTTCATTCCCCTGCACAGGGACTCAGAGCACTTTTCATGCAGCAGTCTTGTGATATTAAATTAAAATCTCTGAGAAAGTTCATCAGCACTGTGTTAGAATCTCTGTAACACTACCTTCCCAGTCTGTCGCTGCTTTTTCTTTTTTTTCCCTTAGTTTGCCAATCTAAATAAGCCAGGTCTGCGGTCCTGTTACAGAATCTATCTCTTCTGTGCCACATGCACATGTTTGACAGTCAATAAAACAAGCTACAGTAGCAAAGCTTGCACAGTTTCCACAACTATTTTGCTTGCAAGGCAAAGGATTATGTCTGTAAAGCAGATAAAACACTGCAAAATGTACATTGAGTGATGCTGTCTTTAAACTGGACGGGCCTGTGGCTTTACTCAGGTTAAAGACAGCAAGTTAGATATACAGTAATTGGCCTATTTTTGTGTTTTTCGTCTGTATATTGAGTCAGTAGCATTCAAGCCCTGGGGGAGTGTGTCAAATCCACAATTCCACGGGTACTGACACATAAATAGAGTCTCTTCACCTACCCAGAAGGAAGTAGCAGCTATTATGATGCTCTACTTTCAGACAGTTTACTTCATCATGAAGAAGGATCAAAAATGTATGCATTTTAAATAATGAGAAAACAGATGGTTCAGAAAGCAAGTTATGGTATAACCAAAGTATCACTTTGTGATAATGTCAGGTCGAATGGCATTTTCAACATATTGACCGCAATTCCAAAGTTGCGCTGCAATTTCTGAACCTTATGACAATTTGATAACTGACTGAAAAACATGGATGACAGACTTTTGTTCCCTCTGGTTCAACTGCAATTGCTGTGGTAACTCATTTCAGTTTCTATCTAAAGACAACATTGTCTAAAAAAGTCACCAGGTTACTTTGGGTCATTATAAAATATCTGCGAAACAACAGCTTCCCTTTCAGTGTGGCTCTCATTGGCTGACATATATTCTAAATCTGCAGACATTGACATTTTTACAGTGAGCAATTTGGCATTTTGAAGTTCACCGCCACATCAGCAGCAGCTCTCCTTTTTGGCATTACTTTCCAGTTGTTTTTGTTTTGTCGTTTGCAAGCAGACTGGATTGGGATCTTCAAAATAAATCACTGTTTATGCCCTAGAAGGTTGATCATATCTATTCAAACCAGGATTTTGACATACATGCTTTAATTTTTTATAATGCATTCTGCCATTTGTGTAGTTGGATCTAAACAGGTTTGTAAAAACTCAAGATTTAATAGTGGCAGCAATTTATATGTGCTTTAACACCCATTAAGTTGATGTAATGTGACATTTTTGGCAGTTACAGTTCTTCATGATAAAGCGTTTTCAAATCAATGTCCTCCTATAAGAAGATTTTTTCGTTCAACTCGAGTAAAATCGTATGAGATAACTTTTAAACTTAAGAACTTTATTACAATATTTAATAAATGGAAAACTGAATTATCTTGAACTGAACATTTCTTGTTCAACTTTCACATTTACAGAGGAATATGATCTGTGGTGTGAAGTTGTCTTTGGACATGTTATTCATAATGAGCCACAATGCCTATTGATTGGTGATTGATGATTGATTTCGGACATAATTTATGGAGAAAAAATGTTTTCTGCTTTATATTCTCAAGTGTTCGCCTTTACAAAGAACCAACTTGTTATAGACAATCAGAATAGATTTTGGGGGAAGGAATATAATCCAGGTTTGTTAATGAAGATACATGAAAATACAAGTTACACTTTACATTAAAAATAAGGTCATGTCTTGCACCTGAAGATGTTTTCATATTGAGTTGTAGGCTAAGCTTACACTCACATGTACTCTCTAGCTTGACATTGTGAGATATTTCAATGTTATAAGAGAAAATTATGTTCTCCTGCTTTATTAACTTAGTTCTTTGCCTCAACAAATGTTAAATATAGTGGCTGGTGGTAACGATATCCTTGAGCCCATCATGCAGTTACATACATATATGATACATATCTCTTTGCTACATGTGTGTTAAGTCGACAGATAGGTATTAGAGTATTACTGTGATGTCCCTGTTAGGATTTTGACACATGATTACATCTCTGAGCTACATGGCATCCACTGAGAACCCTGTTTCCTTATACCTCACCTTCCCATTCCAACAGTAAGGAAGTGACTTGTCTTAGACCGAGGGCTAGCGGCCGATTTGTGTGTCAAGCCAAGGACGTTTTAGAGTTGGAAGGGTTTAAAGCTTATCCTGGTGGGATTTATGTCTGTGCAGCGGTTGATCATAAAAGACCACAGCTCTATGCTGACACATGTGCTGTGCAGCAGCTGTCGGGCAGAACGGGCTTCCACAAAGATAATTAAACAATTCTGTCAAGGTCTTATTTTTATTAAATGAAAATACATCCAAAACATTAAATATTCACTAAACAAAATTTCCATGCAGTTTTTCTTGTTTTCTGGTTAATTTTTTTAGCTGCTTTTTCTTAATAAACTTTTCTCTGCTTTGATGCAGTGAACTGAAATCAAAGAGACGTTTCAAGCGAAGGCTGCAGTATGTCTGATAATGCTTGGATTGTTTGGTCTCTGAAGTGGATCCTTGATTTGTGTGGAGGAGAGGTATCTCTGTGAGAACAATGTTCATAAGCTGTCTTTGTGCTGGAAAAATAATCTTAATATACATGCATTAACATAAAGCAGGCTTTTGCCTGAGTGTGGGCATGCACGTCTCTCTCTGTCTGCTTGCATTAGTCATTTGGATTTGCCCGGAAACTACAGACAGTGGCCACAGCTGTAGCACACAACCCTCCCTGCCCCTCACTGTGCACAGCAGTCAGTGAGAGACGCCCTTTTTCTTATTCCCACATGTGAAATCGTCATAAAACATGATGGAGTTACAGGGCATAAAGCTTCCGTTCAATCCACGGGGCATCAAGTTAATCATTAATCTTTGGCATTTTAGTACAAAACGTCTTACCAGGAGATAATCTTTGTAATACTTTGCATAGGCCTGCATATGGAAGTGAACAAATAGATTAGTCAAACTGAAGGAATCCCCCTATAAAAATGGTCACAGTGTAAATCTGCATCCTTTTTTTCTCCATCATGTCTCTTTCCAGTTATCTATAGTGTTAGCAGGATTGCTTAGAGCCTACACTTTCTGTCATATAACCTGCATCAAAGTGAATTCCCCCTCTTACTAATCCATGTATTAGGAATAGTTAAAATGGTAGCTCACTGTTTCTTATTTTATCCAAAGCTTTAATATCTCAGGCTGCAACTACCTTATCAGTTTTTTACAAGTTAACTGTAAAATGCCTGCATTGTTTAATTAATATCCAGCTGATACATTCATCCACACATCAAAAGTTCATTTGTTTTGTTTTTCACACAAGTCATACTTTGCTCATCAAACGGAGCACAAAAACGGTCACGAATGCGCACCATGTTTCTTTAATGTGCAGATTTGAAATCCAGGAATAGTATGGAGGACATGGAAAGTTCCATCATCGCCTTTGTGAGCAGTGAAGTGGTGCCACTGTCTTCCACTGACTTCCTATCTGGCTCACAGTCTTCAGAGATGGGCTAAAATGAGTGGGTCATCTATCACAACAGAGGGGAGAGTGATAAATTTATAGCTGTGAAAATAGGCCAGAGCACAGCACTGATGGAATAGATAGAGTGTAATTAGGACAAGGTTAGGCTGTGTTACACACACACACACACACACACACACACACACACACACACACACGCATATATGCAGTTCCGTATGGTGATGTGACACACATGCATTTAGGTTTCCACTTATATGCCACTGTCACCTGCAGACACTCTGCTCTTAGTGCCATTCAGTGGGTGGTTTCATTTCACCCAAACCTACTCAGGATGCCTAACTCTCTTCATTTAGACACTCAAACTACTACTGGGCTGAAAATATAGAATCAAACTCAATAAAAGCTTAATTTAACCCACACTTGTTATTAAAAATATTCTAAAAATTTTTTTTTTTAATTCCATTCATCACCATTTGTTGACTCTTCCCTGCTTTCCTCTTTTTCTCTTCTTGTTGTCTTTGCTCTCCATTATGTTTCTCCAGCTCGGTGCACAGTTTACAACACATTTACTCATTTTCACACCTCCTCTTTCCTCTCAGATCTGTTTCATTTCCGCTGCTGTCAAACACCACACCTTACAAGCTTTTTCCCCGCACCTCCTCTTGATCCTTCCTTCCCTGTCCTCCTTTCCCATAATGTACAAACATTCGTCTGCCGTGCATCACACATGGCCTTTCAACACAGCACACGGGCACATGCAGAGCCACCCCCTGTCTTTCAGGGCAGAGCTATAAGCCTATGGACCAGATGGACTCAGGACTGGCTGAGCTGTGTTGCCTCTCTGACAAAATGCCTCAATGTATACCGTTGCTCAGATGAGAGGACGATGTCCTTTGCACAGTCTCTTATCTAATTCTGGCCACCCACTGGCGTGCCAATATAGAAGCTGGCAGCTGGTTTGAAAATCTGTACGCTTAAATAGTGGCAACATGGAAGCGTCTGGTACAAAATCTAAGAATGGCTTGTAATATACCCGGGATGGAAATAATGACTTTCATTTTGTCTTGGAACAGAAAATCAAGTTGAATTCCAATTTAAGCTGTGCTGTGAAAAATGTAATATGACAAAATACCTTATATCATATCTGATTGAAAGTGCTTAAATAACTGCAAGGAAGACCCCCTGTAATGATGAAGAGTTAATAAATGTGCGATGCCAACATTTGAACATTTTACTATACAACTGAATTGCGTGCTAATGTTCAACATTGTAGTGGCTTTGTAGTTTTCTGAATGAGTTAGCGCTTTAATTTGCTGATATATTTAGATTTCTGATGTGATGTGGCATCATAGAAACTTTCTATCGTTACATCAGGTTTTGTGTTTGCTTTCAGTGACACCAACAACAGCTTTTGATTTTTTCATAGTTAACCCCCACCTAACCTTCCCACTCCCTCTTTTCCTTAAATGATCATCTGTCTGACTAATCTTTTTTTTTTTTTTAAATATACCTTTTCTTAGGCCTTATCTCATTAAATATTTGAAACTTTTCAAATATTAATCACATTAATGTCCCGGTGATTTCTATTTTCTGAATAAAGGATGAGAATAGAAATTTATAGACACTCCAGTTATCTGAAAATAAAACATACAAGTGTTCTGATACAAGCCAAAATAATGGCCAGGGAATATTTGCCTTTAATTATCAACAAAAACATTTCTGGCATCCCTACAGAGCATTTCATTATCTGCATTGCTCTCACTTTGTCATAGATGTTTTTTGGAGTTTGTACTTTGACAAGTTAATTGGCAGAAATATATCAAAACATTTTGAGTAAAAGGACAGTTTAGCAGCTTGTCTAGAGTGTGTCGCCCTCTTCTGGTTCCTTCTGAGAACTTCTTGCTTCTCTGACAGAGATTGAGGTAAAGGCATGAGTCTGACTTTGTGCCAAAATCTCCTTTTCTCACTGAGGAGCAGGTGGCTGCTCCTCAGTGCAGAAGGTAAGGAGATATAATCACCAAATGCTTCACAAAGCGTGATATAATAAACTCAAAGATTTATTTCAATGTTTTGACATTGTTTTATTTGTGAAATATTGTATGGATGATGTGTGCATACATTTTTATATATCCTGGAATTTTGAATTTTCCTGGTTTGAGTGAAGGAACTTTCCTCCTTTATTTGTATTGAAAGGCTTTAAAACATTCAAAAACGTGACAAATTGATCAGCTGCTTTTTCCTGCACTTTCGTTTGTTTTTTTGTTTGTTTGTTTGATCAGTCCTAACTAGGTCTGATCAGTCTTTTTTTTTTTTTTGTTCCAGCCTATTTTGTATATTTAGAGATTAATTTTATTTTTCTTATCATTCTTTTCAAAATAGCTGAAGTTCAGTCTGATTAGACAGGGAGTTTCTGTGAACAGCTACTGCCTCCATCATGTTTTGTAATAGGGGTTGTATGTTCAAGGTTAGTCATGCTAGTTTTCCTTTTACATCAGATGTAAAAGGACCAGTGTCTGTCACTTTAGACGGATAGCTGGAACTTGGTGAGTTTCTATTATTTTTACTGTGCCCTACTCTTTCTGTTTTTGCATGATGCATTGCACTGAATTTATCTTTAACGTATCATTTATTATGTCACTTCCACCCTACAAGTCTAGACTGCTTTGTGTTGCTCTTATCAGTTACAGTAAAATACAAAGATGTTTGTCGTTGTGATACTGAATAATTTTGCAAGGCACGATATAAGCTTCACACTATATGAGATGCCCTGATTAAGATGTTATCAGAAGGCTTATCAAAGATAAATCAAAAACCGTATTAAAGACTGCAAGTTAAGTGCGTGTGTGAATTTTTTGGGGGTTTTTTTCCAAGTTGTGCTTAATTGCTTTGGTTAATCACACTGTATCTTCTACTGGTCCTTTCAGAAAACACTAGCATATGGTTCTTACCTTATTGAAGATATACTCCCAGTTTTTTTCCCCTTGTTGTGTTCGATATAAAAAAGTGAGTGGATTTAGGCCCACGGTCTGGTGCTTGAGAAAATCCAATTAATGTAACTCTAAGAACCTTTAAATTGGCACTCCCACCTAATTGGCTCTAAAATTGCCTTCCTAGAATGCTGGTGTTTGAGTTAACAAATAGAGAATGTTTAGGAATTTCACATACACAATTACTTTTTTTTAATATTGAATGCTGTTAAAGTGATTTCTCAATTCTTTTACACAATTATCTCACCTGTTATCTCTATTTTTGAACGTAATCTACCGCTAAAAAGAAAAGATAGAAAGATAAAAACATTTTCCAAGTGGCAGTCAGCTCCTCTAGTTTGACGAGTCTCCCCTCACCGAAGCTATCACTGTCATTTAAAGTCGGGGTTGTTGACACATTGAGGAGGCCATGCCAAGCTTAGCTGAGTGGCGTGTCATGATGGGATGTCAGGCAGTTAGTTAATGTTGTGTAAAAGGATTTAGAGGATTTGACCCTATCAGCAGAGAGAGCGTTCAGAAAGGCTGCGTTAATGGCGCTAAATGAGTCTGTGCCTGAGGCATGCTAATAATGGAGACATGAAAGACTGGATTTCGTGAGGAGATTTTATTCCTGCAAACACACTACTTAAACTTGGAAGAAGGGTGTAAAAGATGGCTGAGTGTACTTTTCTGACATGCCTGGCGATTCCCAAAATGTTTAATTAGTTTCTCTGAATGATAGGCACCTAAAATTGGTTTGTGACATAAGTGTCATTTTAAATGTCCTGTATTTGTTTTTGTTTCGCTCCTTCCCTTTCCCTCCCACCAATCAAAATACAGAAAATAATCCAAGAATCTGGGTTGTGATAAGGTGCTGTGCAGACACCAACAAAACATGTATTCCATGTCTCCCTATTTTCAGCAGCAAACTCAATACACGAGGGTACAACGCTCCACTGACTGCACATGCAATACAAAACCTAAGTAGTGCATCAGTCTCACAATGCTTTAAAAGTGATTGCAATTAAGAACATAAGTACAGCTCAAATTCTAGTTTGAATTACAGACCCTTTGGTGCTTTCAGAAAACATTTGTAGTAAATTCAGTCACACTAAGATATAGTTTGTATTGACTAACACATGATTGAAATGAATAAATTTAAATAAGTTTGCTACAGAAGTGATCAATACGATTAATGAGAATTTATGCTCTTAACTATTAAGTATTAACTTTCAGATTTTCTTTTTTTTTTAAATGTAAAAAATTTTCTAAAAAAAAAAAAAAAAAAGATTTTTGAAATAGTGGTGCGTTTAAGCTGTGAGTTGTTGGCTCACACCTCCCTGATGAAGCCCATTCTCCCAAAAACAGTAACTTTTTTCTTTGGTACCTCATCAGAATCTCACATAAATAAAACATGTTGGTCTGGTTAACATTAGGTATTTTCAACATAAATAAGACTGAATTTATGTTGTAATCTGTATGTAATCAGATCTACATATGGCTGTGCTATTGCATTATACTGGGAAATAAACTGGACCGATTTGGATTTAATCTGAACCTCCACTGAACTTGTTTGTCTTACAAAGTGCAATAATTTATTTGCACATATACTTATAAAAACATGGATAGATCATTTCAGTGTCAAAGTTGCATTGAAAATGGTCTGTCTTGTGTATTTACACAAATAATGATACGATTAGATAAATACATATTCAAAACCCAGATTGTTGATTTTAAAATATCAGTTAACTCACTATTCATTACGTATTGTTAATTGGTTATGGAGTTGATCAAATACCCTCTGCTTTAAAACAGTAACCTTTGACCACCATGTGTCACGGTGCATGACAGGAAGTACTGTCCTTGCTGCCACACCAGGCAGGACTCTGGCACAGCTTGACCAGGAAGTATGGGAGATTTACCTGCCAATGCCTGCCATCTACCACCCACTGGTCAAATCCTCTTTGCTGGTTTCACCATTCGGTCTGCTCATCATCCTTGGCTCACTATGCAAAGATATGACAGGAGATTGGTCACTGTGCCAGGGATGCCTATCAGATATGTAGAGAAAACGAAATAAAAGGGAAAACATACGTGGCACAAACTGAGTAGGAATAATTTTAAGTTCTCAAATAATTTTATAAAATATCTGCTATTATGTTTGTGTGACATTTGAGCCCACATAGCTGACACCGTTGTCATCTAACATGTTGGTAGGAATGGAAGTATTGTGAAACAATAAGCGTTCCACTCATATTTCTTGTATTTCTGAATGTGATTAGCTTGAGAAAAGAAGGCATTTGTTCTCTGGCTGCTGCTACGGTCTGCATAAATACGGAGGAGTGTCTGTCAGCAATTGTTCTCTTAGCAGTAATATATTCAGTGACCCACTGGTTACAGCCTGTCCTTGTAACACATGTTTTTTTCACATATTTACAGCAAATTAGTCCAAGGGTTTGCTGTGGGAGGCTGTAAAAACTTGTTCATTTGCCTGTGTTTGTGTTGCACAGTCTGGTTTAGGTGGTAAGTAGAAAAGGTTGTGTGATCTTACGTGCACGTATGGTGATGTTTTTGTGCATGTGTAACCAACTTTTCTTCCTTGTTTGTCCATTGTAGGAATCACCCTGAACATCTCTTCTCCTCACTTGGCTCGGAGGTCTTCTAGAGGATCGGAGCCTCCTTGCCATCATGAAGGGGTTGGGGACCAACCGTAACAGACATCTGTCTGATTCTTGTGATCCCTCTCTTAATCATCCAGAGGCACTCTACCATCAGAAGACCAGCACTTTGCCACGCAGCCCTTATCTGCTCAGCCCCACAATGGACCACTATGGCACCATGGATCCCCACCTTTATCCTTCTGCCAATCCAGGCTCCCTTCCAGCAGACTGCATGCTGCCCCTCAACAATCAGCTTTCCAACAGCAGCACTTTTCCCAGTATTCATTACAACTCCTATGACCAGTCCGATTTTTCTCCTCCTGGAGACAGTATTGGAGGGATAGGCACGGGCACCATGGGGACATCTCTGTCGATGGGCATGGCATCAGGCATGGCCATGTCAGGGTTGAGTGGAAGAACACCTATGATTACAAGTGGCTCTGCAACAATATCACACCATATGACTAAGAATCAAACTCCACCTAGTCTGTTGGATTTTGAGAAGCAGCTACCAGGAGGTCGTGACGGATTCAGCACTTTGCAGTTTCATCGAACATCCGCTGCTGTTGCTGCCAAGCAGCGGACAGACAGTCCCGGCCGCATTCGTTACATGCTACACTCGGTGCAGAAACTGTTTGCAAAGTCCCAGTCACTGGAGAGCCACAACATGAAGGGAAATGTGAACGGAAGATCTACTGGCAGTGGTGGAGGCACGTCTTCTGGCACCGAAGACGGAGGGAAGCATACTCGCAGAGCCAAAAGTAAGGATCGTATTACAAAGTCCGAGGCAACTGCAAAAAGACGGCCAAGATCCAACATGTCAGGTTACTGGAGCTCAGATGATTTGGACAGTAGTGATTTGAGCAGCTATCATAATACTATGACCATGATGACTCTGGGGCGTCCGAGTGGCCATGAAAGCCATAGTGGTCAGAGTAAATACATCCACAGTGGCTACAACACAATCAGTTCCTCTAAAAGCAGCAATGACATGAAGTATCCAGCACTTCCTGGTCCAGGGGATATAGGAGGTGGTGGAATAACTGGACCAGTAGGCATGCTGATGAATGATACCGAGTATGTGAAAGGAGGGTCTTGGTCCACATTGACCATGGGCCAACCAAGACAGGTACTTCAGAAGGGCTCAACTACTCTGGACAGGTCAATGCTCAAGTCCAAGTCCTGCCAGCAGGAGTTAACTTGTAGTTACCTGCAGGTTGGACGCAGGGTGAGTATGCAATTTCATTTAAAGATATTTAAACTCTTTGACTTTTTTCACATTTTGTGACATTTAAACCACAATTTTTTATATATTTTATTGGGATTTTACGTGATAGACTAATGATCACTGATCTGCAGCCAAAGAGAATTAGAGTAAGTTGGTAGGAGCTGCAGCGATCCAAAATCCAAGTCAAAGTATTTGTCAACAGAAAAGCTAAGGCAGAAATTCACTTTCCAACAGAACGTCTTTAAACATACGGCCTCAGACTCAGGGACACTGAATGGTCCATACCTCTTATACGTTTCATAGTGATTTTTTTAAAGGAATTATTCTGCATTCCTGCCATATCTCTGCACAATTATACATTACCTAACGTTCTATCACAAAAAAAATCCCATAAAAATACAGCACGATTGTTGTAAAAAGAAATTTTGAAAAGGTTTGATGGGTGTAAATTCTTATTCACGTTATGCTAATATTTATCACCTTTTTAAGGCTTTCCTATTTACGCGTTATGTCTCAAGACATGAATATGTGAATGACATAGTTTCATAAGCTAATTTGGGACTTGTTTGATTCCCTTTAATGTTCCCTGTAGGGGGATTGGAGCAGTTCATTAGGCCGCAGTCCAGGTTTCAATGAGATTCCATGTCGGCGGATGCGCAGCGGTAGCTATGTAAAGGCTATGGGAGACATGGAAGACAGTGACGACTCCGAGGGAAGCCCTAAACCCTCGCCCAAAAGTGCTGCTCGCCGTCAGAGCTACCTCAGGGCCACCCAGCAGTCTCTAAGTGACCAGCTACCCCCACGCAAGTAAGAAAACAAGCAAACACGTTGTTAATTATCAGGTAGTATGAAACAAGCAAGTCGTTTTGTTTATTCTGGCCTAGGTTGTATATTTTAGTTAGAGTTTCTTAAATTAAAATTGTATAATTGACTGTTTAGACCCGACATCACAAGGAAAGTATCACAAAAAAAAAAAAAAACACACATAGGGAAAGAGGCAAGCTGAAATTCTTTTCAGCTTGGTTATCTGTGTTGACTGCTCGCCTGTGTTGGGCTGTTTGTCTTATTGACAGACATACACGCATGACTGTGACTTGTTACAGATGTTTGTTTCTGAACAGTGGTTTGCTGAAAAGAGGGCCTGGAGCTGCTTCTGTCACATGCAAGAGAAAAATTTTTTTCCCCCTCACTCTTTTGGCAAATCATACACCTTCTACTGAGAACATACGGTAGAGGAGAAGGGGATGCTACTAAACTATAAAACTGGAAACTGGTTGAATTAAAACCAACATTGTACTCTGGGGGATTAACGTACATAATTAAAGGGTTTTTGTGGTGATTTGTTTTATTTTTAAAAACCTTTCCAATTTGACTCCAGCTTTGACTAATATTGACATGGAATCTGGGGTTTTAAACATTTCAGGAGAGAATTGTACCACTGTTGTACCATGACTGGATGTCACTGTAAAATTTTATTCAAAGTGTAACAGTGTAACAGTTACTGCCATAAATCAAAGATTTACTGCCATAAATGTGTAAAAATGCATAAATCTTACATAACATATAACCTGAGCTGTACTTGAAGAAACTAAGGTGTTGGCTCTTCAAAAACAACAAAGACAAGACTCTCTATCACAAACTTGTAAAATACATCCCTTGAATGACTGATGCTGATGCAGCAATCCATTTCTGATCATCCAATCCTGCTCTCTTTCGTTCTGCACCTACCTGATTGGTGCTAGCAGCAGAACCTTGGATTTCACATTGTTGCAGGGGGAGCTGGATGCCCTGTGGTCTCCACTCCACAGTGTGTCCTCTCTGCACCAGCTGGGCAGATCAATGAGCAGGTCAGTGGGAGGCCTGTAAACTTTTCCTCAGGGTTGCAGTCCAAAACACTTGCGAATGATTATTTGTGATCTGTGACTTTGCGCTGCCCCCCTCAGGAAAGCTTGTAGAGTTAAAACTCCAAATACAAAAGTCATCTCCTGCATCAAACAACTGCTAGCCTATTGTTAGCTTGCAGCTACCATCTGCTTTTGGATTAAAAGTAGTGTCATTTGTGTTTTAAAATAAAGCAGTAAGCATCATGTGTCTTCTTACGCCGCATCATGAGGCTTCACAGCGATTCCATTATCACAATTTAGACAAAAATAAGTCCATAGATGTTACTGAATATTTTTGATAACATTCATCTTGCTGCATTGTGGGCATTCTTTCTCTGACTGCACTGCATGCTCAACTTATGTACTGGGTGACTCAAGACAGTTGAAATTGAAATGGAGACTATTTTAAGATTTGTGAGAACACATAAATCCAGGAGGAAATGAAAGAAGTGCCTTGGGTAAAATATATCTCCACTTTTTTATCTCTTTTTCAATTCCTGGTTTGGTGATTAGTCATTTAGTTAATATTTCCCTGCTGCTGTTCAGATCACGATCTGAAAACATCAGCTTTTTGTCCATGTTTCTTTTACTTCCTCTTATTCAGATTCCTGACACTTCTATGTTTTTTGTTTTGTTTTTTTAGTCTGATTTTGCTCTTGTCTTTCTAGCTGTCTTCCATCTCTCAGAGAACTCTCAAGTAATCGCAGCCTGGATAATCTGGACTGTATTGGAGGACCAGGAGCTTTGGCTCCATGGGATGAAGACAACTTCAGCCAGGCCTGCAGCACCTTAGGCAGACGTAGTGGCATCGGACAGGTTAGGAATACTTGTTTTATTATTTACAAAAACCAAGAAAAAAAAAAAGAAGAAGCAGAAATTGTTTGGGTCTACAAAAATTCCTTTCTTTTTTTTTTCCTTCATTATGTCATGTCTCTTCTACACAGTGTCACTCTGGCAAAATAACTCATAATCATTTAACATTTTCACATTTTGACACCAGACAACCACAAACCTCAATGTGTTTTTAGAAATGTTTGGGTATTTTCCAGCTCCAATACCATCCTCTTCATGCTCTCCATAAGAGGCTTGTAATAAATCAATTATAACAGATTTTCTGGTATAATTGTCAGCCACCACCTGCTATATATTTTTCACAAAATCAAGGATATAATAGTGCAATTTTCTTGGAAAAAATAAACTTTTTTGTCTATCTAATGGGGCATTAAGAGTAGATTCTAAAATTTATTCTAAAATTAAATAACACGGTTGAATGCGGTTTACTAATTATTTACCTGATTCTATGTCACAATAAAAGGGGTTGGATACAATTGCTTAGCACTCTTTTCAAAAATTTGAAAACATCAGTGTGCTTTGACTTTACTCTTCCTAATCATGCAGTAGTTTGTGTTCATCTATCGCACAACACCCCACTTCATGTGAACATTTGAATGACTAGTCGTTCTTAAACCGTGCTGTTTCTACTTTGATCTGCACTCCCATTTCCATTTTCAGTTTCCATCATAATGACTTATATAATGAGATTCCAGAGAACATTTCCAGCTGTCTTGTATTAATGTTATTACCCCAAAAGACAAATGAGGTGACGGTGATAGTTAGAGGTCTAATTTGTCCACTAACAGAGGGGCCATTAGCTTGCCGATGAGAAGGTCACTGAGATGAAGATCAGCTGTGGAGTCTTTTCCTAATGACCGAATTTTTGCCTCCAAATCCTTACAAGACGCGTGTATTACAGCAATTTCCTGTGAAGAGATGTATCGTATTTGGAGAGCATATTTAGTAAGCAGCAGCTGAAAACCTTTTTTTCTGGTTTGCGTTGATAGGGCTGGGCATAGCCGCTACATTTTCATCTTTGTTTTCATCTCTCTATGTGCTGACTCCCTCGCATTTACTCCACATATTCTTCCATTTACAGTCATTGAGTCATTAAAAGGCCATTACTTTTGTCTCATTTATGTCAATGAAGAGTCGTCTGCAAAGCTGGCTTGCTGAAATTTCAAACGATCCTTGCCGAATACTGAGGAAGACAGCAGTTGTTGCACATTGGAGTCTAAAAATAGGCAGCCATTTCTTTTACTTTGAAATGTTGCTTTAAAAAAAAAAGTCACAGCTAGAGTTTCTTGATGGGAAACAAAATCAGAATGAACATATTTGTGGGGTTAAATAGTCCCATGCCTTTTTAATGTCTTTGTCCAGCTGCGAGACCTGGAAAAAAGTCATCATTATGAAGACAGACGTTCAGAGTCCGCCTTCAGAGATTCCCATTCTCAGGACATCTCGGAGCCTCCGGACATGCCCATGCCGACATGCTTCCGATCCCGCAGCCACAGCTACCTGAGAGCTATCCAGGCTGGTTGTTCCCAAGATGACGACACCGCTTCCATAGACTCAGGCTGTTCTCCGCCTCCAACTGACTCCTCTGTGCGCACATACAGCACCAGCACTGGTAAGTCGTTTTGTAAAACAAGAAAACTACATAACAATGAAAAACAAGGTTCTGATCTTATCAAATTTTTTGAAATACCAACTTTTTTTTTCTTGCACTGTTTTTTTTTTCACTCCTTTTCTTTGATAACTCATCACTTGGTCCAAGTTCCTCCTGTCCTTTATATTTCACTTTGCATCCTTTTAATTCTTGGTCCTTAGCAAGACCCTGATTATCCAGCTTTTCCCAAAGTAGCACATTTAGCTTAAATGCAGCCTCTTTTGCCCACACTAGACGACCTTTCTACACAGTGGAAGACATGGAAAGAACAGTTTGCCTCTTACCTGATAGCCACTGGCTTGGACAAAGCCCCAAAGGAGAAACAACTTGCAATTTTTCTTCAGCGTTTTGGGACAGACAGACCACGCATCCTACCCACACACACAGGTAACAACTCAAAATCTCTTCCCCTGAAAAGACCCAATCAGTTCTATTTTCTTATACTCTAAATAAATAAATAAAATTCATTTGAACGTTATCTCAAAGTGTTGGTTTCATCTCAGTGAATACATAAATACATGTTGTGCTGACAAACATTTTAAAACTGAAGCTCTCGTAGTTTATTGAAGGACGTTTGGTGAGTCTGCCTTTGATTTCCTTCAGAAATCCAAAAAATCATGCTAATGGGGTTGTCTGTCGAAATTTCTAGTTGGAAAAACAGGCAGAA
This sequence comes from Poeciliopsis prolifica, assembly GCF_027474105.1. NCBI lineage: Eukaryota > Metazoa > Chordata > Actinopteri > Cyprinodontiformes > Poeciliidae > Poeciliopsis > Poeciliopsis prolifica. Next base: position 8,351,708 of record NW_026562378.1, on the reverse strand, counting down.
AATCTCCTGAAATTGAAATTCCAAGCAGGAAAGTTGCAGATTCCTCAGAAAACATGACATCAAAACCCATTACGGCTGCTGAGTGTTTTAAAAGACAGCGATGGCTACAGTAATAAAGAGTTTATTTCAATTTCTAATGGTTTGTGTATTATCTCACCTTCCACATATGCAGAACATGTTAGTAAAGATGCTCTTTTAGTGTTTGAAAAGCTAAGAAGCTCCCTGTTTGCTCACTTGTCATCATTCTCAGATTCATGTTTTGAGATTAAGAGATAAGTGAAAAGTCACCAGCACCAGTTCACTTTAGAGTGAGAACTCTTGAAACAGCTTGACTTCTATTTTAAGTAGCACCTGATTGACACAGAGATTGATGAGCTTGAGCAATTCAACTTTTTGCCTGTTGGGAAGCTTATTTCCTTTTTCGGTGGCTGACACAAAGAGGCAATTAAAGGCAACCCACGTACCGCCAGTGATACATGTACCGCAGTTTGAGAAGCCTTGGCTTAAAAACGAGTTTGGGAAGTGATACCCAACTGTAGGAACAGCAGCCTAAAACATCAAATCCAATTTCTCATTGTCTGACTTTAGTTCACCGAGTTAAGGACAACGCCAAAAGCAAACAAAAAACAACAACATAAGTTTTCACTTTGATGTCTAAATCAGAGGCAGGATGATAACGAATGAGACATGACATTATTCAAAGCGGCTTTTCCTGTCTCTGGACTGAACCCTCGGTACATAATTACTTTATCAGTAGTTTGGCGTTGACGTAAGTTGTCATACCACCAGTCATCCACCATGTGGCGCTCTTTCTTGTTATTTTCTAGGGAAGCCGTGTGCTGCTTTCATGGGAATTTTTCATGTTCAGTTTTGATGTGGCACAGCTTAGGACATCCCAGTCAAGAGTTTTTGGTTCATTTATTTATTTTGTTGTTTTGTTATTTTTGTTGTTGTAATTAGACCACACTCCAGTAACACATTTTCAGTTGCATCTTTGCTGACTAGTCTTCAGCAAATGGCTGATAGTTGTATTAGAATGAACTGGCAATAACTTTAGTAGCGTAACATAGTTGTGTATACGTTTCATTGTCATGTCGGCTTCGCTGTTATTGGAAATTATGTCCTTACACAATGAGTAGCTAAAGTTATTTCAGAAATTGAAGTGCATTCAAATCAGTTCAAGAGCAGCCTACTGTATTGACTTACTACAATTTATATTTAAATGCATTTACATACAGGTCTCATTCATATGCAGTGGAATAATCCAATTCTGCTCAAAATGAATTTGTTCCTAAACAGCAGGACTTTATTCTCATAATCAAGTCCATTTACAAGTCTCGAATGAGTTGTTCACAAAATGTTATTCAGAATTATGACTCGGAAAGAAAAAAACAAGAACTAACTTCGCACAAGTGCTTGGTTGGTTGGATAAATTATAAGTAGAAAGTTTTGCGGTGTGGCAAATTCTCCAAATTTAGGGGAGGTTCTAATATCAGAGGCGTCCCTGAAGGCACCGCGCAAAGTCTCCTCCCGTGGAGCTGGGAGAAAACGTCGGTCCTCGCGCCTGCTTAACTGGAGTGACAAGCGAAATAAATGAATGACTGAGCAGCAAACAGCTCCACTGTAGTGGCTTTCTGCTTTATTAATTACACACGACGTCTATCCCCGTCACAGGCGAGGGTAAGTAGCCCGTTTAGTCCTGCGTGTTTTAGGGCTTTCTACTAATTTCGTTCGTTCCCAGTCGCCACTAACTTTAACCTCAGGGTTTTTTTTTCTGATTTGGACCAGAGGAACGCATTCGGCAGTGAAACTCGAATGTAGTGTTTTATTATAGAAGTATTGAGGGCTGTCTGCAGCAACCCGACACGCAGCCAGGTAAGCTGGCTGCATATTGTAGGTCATCCCATCACTGTGGCTGAGTTACTCCACTGACATTATGAATCTAATGTCAACATCAAAGTTGATTTATTTTGTTATTCGTTTATTTATTTTCAGGTTGGCAAATTTCCAAAGACATTATTTCAAGCCTGTCCTGCTTTTGACTAGTGTTGTGGTTTGTGTGTTGCATCACTGATTGAAATCATTTTTCAGGGGAGACAGTTAATCAGTTTGTTGATGAACATCAAGGCGGGACCCGAACCCTTGCTGCAAGGCAAACAGTGCCATCACCTCCATGCAAGTCATATTTAGCATCTAAGTTTAGTTATTAGCAATAATGCCACAGTTTCCATGTTTGATAGCAGTCTTTGTTTGCACGGCCTTTAGAGCAAGACCCCTTTATCCATGCTGACATTGATAAAAACTTACCAGCATTTCAAAATCATTGGTGAAAGCTCATAAAAGTCAGAAAACGGCACCAATCTGCCTACTTAGCTTAGGACACAGCCTGGATCAGAGACCCAAAGACCTTTGTTAATAATACAACTGCCTTTCCAGAAGCTTATTCTGATTGAAAATACATAGCTTTTGTCACTCTGTGCCAACTTCAACATTGAAGATTGTTATTTCAACCCACTGGAGCTCAAGCATGGTCCATTCACTGATTGGATAGAAGTTCCAAATTTTTAGTTTTAAATCGGCTGGTCATTGCTCAGTGTCGATCAAGCACAGGTTTATAGCTCGACTCTTCTCTACGTCCCAGAAATATGGAGAAAGATTTTCAGGAATGTGTCTGTATACGTAAAGTTGTCATTGTTTTGTCACGTCAACTAGAATTATTGACGACGCTGATTACATAGCAGCAGTGTAACATGTATGTAGGCTGCATCACACCAAGAAAGCTGTGGAACAGCTTTAGAAAGTGTTTTTTTATGGTTCACAGTGAGGAGTTGTTTTAAATCATCTTCATCTTCTGGAACATCTTTAAGCAAATTGCTTTCTTGGCTGGAAAAAAAATGTTTGTGATCCAGCAATCACAGTGGATAACAGAACATGTTTTCTAATGACACGAAAGCAGCAGTTCTCTAGATCCCACACCGACAATTTTGGCCCATAAGCAAGTGGCTATTTTTCTTGTTAAAATTCACTTCTAATGAGAAACCACAGTTGGTTTTTGTTGAGCTTCTGCATTGATATGTCCAATTAAAGCTCCATAGGGCTTGGTTTAATGTCCAATTTTATAGTTCTTCATCTCAATGAAAGCCAATCTTTAGAAACACTGGGTCTGGCAGGAGCACTATTGCTTGTAGTTGATGCTCATGCAGAGATGAGCTTTATGCTTATACAGCTGTGCTAGAGAGGCGGGGATCTGTAATGTAAGCAAGTATATCGCAGGAAACTGGCTGATGATAAAACATGCCACTTACACTGTTTGTCTGAGGAGCGTTTCTGCTGTGGTTGCTTTTTTTTTCGAGTGGGTTTAGCAGAAAATTATTATGAATCCGATGTATTTAGGTTGCTTCTTTTGCAACCTACATACACTCTTGACATTTTTGTGTAGTTACTCTGTGTGAACAATGGGGGCCTGTGGTTAAACTCCAACCATCTGTATAACCGGTCTGATCTCTAATGTGGTCAGTATTGTTAGTCTCTGGTTAGAAGGACTGTCACACCATTGATACTGAGCACTTGATGTAGTTTTAGTACATCTGTAAATTTGAAGTTTATTTAGCTATACATAAAAGGTTGTTTTTTTTAATCTAATTAAGTGCTTGGATAATCAAATGTCTTTCAGGGAGACTGTAAAATTCAGAACACATAGTTAATTATAATATGTTTCCCATAAAGCACCTTAGACACAAGTCTTTTGTTACTTGTTTGAGCCTTTTGATGTTTAATGACCATTATTGTTGTATGCGCCTATTGTTTTGATTGTGTTGCATATTCTATTTATTTAGATAAGGCTTTTCTTCTCCAGTTAATATTTAATCTCATGGGCTTATTTCTGTGGATAAAGGAGGAGCTGCTTGCAAAGGCAGACTGAGATATTATATTACAGTCAATCAGAGAATCTCCTGTGCACAACAGGTGAGCCCCAAGCCTCTGGCACTTATTTGCCTCCTGTAGACTGTCGATAGAGGAGGACATTATTGAAATGTTATTTCACGGTGGCTTTGATCCATTTGTGGTGTGCACAAACCTGCTGGAAGTTGTCACTCTGCAAAATGTCTTGCTAAATGAAATGAGTGTATGCCTTTTTCTCATAGAGACAAAACAAATAAAGAAAGGACAGTGCCTTGGCACAGGCTTTGTGCTAGTTACAATAAAATCTCCAATGTCAGTAAGTTACAAGGTTTGTCATATTGTTCACATATAAAGGCTGGTGTCCTACAACAAACATGGACAATCATGGCTTGGAAACCAGTCACTAATGTAGGCTTGCTTTTTTTGCTATGGTAGAAATAGTTATCAGTTTTTAAAGAAGAAACAATTTGTGCTTTTATCTTTAATTAATGTGTTAAAAGTAATTGGATCCAAAGTTTAACATCTGGTTTTACCACATCGGATGGTAGCAACTGCAATTCATATTTGCAAGAACTGTTGTGAAGGCCCATTCTTGTTGACAGAATTGTTTTAATTCAGTGACATAAGGTCTGTCATGGCATTGTGGGTTTTCAAAAAAAAGAGGAATTTGCTGAACAAAATTTATTTTTGGCTAAGGGTGCACACGTTTTTTTTTTTCTTAAATTACTGCTATGAAAGAAATCTGTGAACATGTCAGAGAATACAATTGGAACTGCATTCTAGACATATAGAAAAGAAAACCAGACCTTCTCCAGAATTTGTAAAGTCAGTTGCAAGGTGCTGCATGTTCATAAAGCCCTGTTTGTCCTGACAGCTCAGCATCTTCAATTCGTTTGAGTTTTGGAATGAAGACAGTCCTGCAGTCTGGAGATGGGCCAACTTGGGTGTGTTTTGGGTGTCGTCTCAGGTGTCGAGGAATGATGTCAATGGTTTTGCTTTGCTGGAATGTGATGTAGAGTATACTGGAACCTGCTTAGAGTTTGCACTTTCAAATCATGTAGCGCTCTGGCATACGGTTCACAAATGCTGCAGTGGTGTGTCAGTGGGAAATGTTTTGTTTTGGATTCCCGGACCTTTTTTTTTTGTTTTTGACGGAAAAAAGGCATGCTTATAGTACCTCCAACCTCTATAAGCATGCATGCTAAATCAGGATCATTTGCTGGTGCAGAGGCAATTTTGTCAGAGGAATAAATCTCAGTGAGGAGTGGTGACATTGAAACTCAACACAGCACATGAGTGAGAAATCTCGCAAAACAAAGAAGCATTTCATTTTAATATATCAGTATGGACTTTTGTCTGTCAGTGCCCATTAGGCTGAGAGGGAAGAAAACAAAAAAAACGTTCAGACATGCTTGAGATTATATGAGAACAATTGCATACTTTGTATAGATGAAGCTGAGCAAAGAATTATGTTGAACAGCTTTTGCCCAACTGCTTTCAGCAGAACTCGCATGTTCACTTCAAGACGTTTTCATAATCTTTTACATGTTGAGATTTTTGATCACATTATTTATTACAGCATGTTAGAAACAATCAGTGCTTTAGAGAAAAAAATTACAAAGGTTATGTTTTTTTATATTCTATTATGTACTTTAATGTATAACTACACGATTGTGTGACTAAAAATAACATTACTGTTAAAAATATCATTACTTATATCATAAGGCTTATGGAAATAATCATAAAATTGGCACCCGCTAAATTTAGCTACAATTTTTAAAAGTTAGTTGCACAGAATATTAGACAGTTTTGTCCTTTCTCCTCTTAAGCAAACATAAAAGCTAATATTAAAAGCTTGATATATTTTGCAGTTGTCTGCTTAGCAGACGAGCCACAAACTTGTATCTGTTTGTGATTGAAAGTACTTCCAATCAACCCTTTTTTTAAAAGCATGGTTAAAATATAGTAACCTTCTTTCAGCCAGCTGAGTGGCAATACACAGCAACATATGATGAAGGACCATGGTGTTTCTTCTTTGTGCTCAATACAGTCAGAACTTTCTGTAGCATCTCACCACAACCCTGACTCCGTATGAGTCCAACTACTTATTTTTTGTTGATGGGTAAGGAATGATAACAAGTGGTACTGGCGGATGTGGTTAGTGTTAGCAGTTTTATTTTGAACAGAGGCAGCATTGTCGCAGCTGATAACAGTTCATGGTAGACCTGTACTCTGGTTACTGGGCATTTTTATCTGTTAATTTGAAAAACTGGTGGCTTAATGTTAGTCTGATACTGCAGACTAACCTTAAGCTTCTGGAATGTCTCCCCTCTGATGCTCAAAGTTTCACAAAATAAATAATGGACTTGGTTATGAAGTTAATTATCAAAGAGTGGGTCAAGCTCTTTATGCACAACCTACTTATTTGTAGTTCTGTGTCCACTCTTGTTTTGGGATGAAAAACCCTAGATGTAGCTACTTCTCAACTTTATCCTTGCCTAATCTTTTTATCCTAATCCCGCTGTATTTGTTTGCAGTCTCCACGTGCATAACAAGCTGTAAAAAGGCTGCTCCTCCACCGGTGCCTCCACGCACAACCTCCAAGCCCTACATATCGGTGACAGTGCAGAGTAGCACTGAGTCAGCGCAGGACAACTACTTGGACCAACAGGACAGGAGGTCAGAGGTCAACAGCCAGTCGAGCCACGCTCACAGCAACTCCTCTGACAGCCTTGACAGCACCCGTGCCAACAGCCTGGCCCGTGGTATTCCTCGTCCTCCGCACATCATCCCTGTTCCCATTGCTACGCCGAGGGAGCCAATCATCCCCAGCACCGCCAATGCTTCCACAGAGACAAGTGACTCGGCAGTCCACAATGAATCCCTGAAATCAGGATCTAGTAAAGGGAATTTAGCACCAGAGGAGCCCTTTATAGCCCCAGTACCAAGGCGGAAACTGTCTTCTATTGGGATACAGGTAGGCAATTACAGTTTATTTATATAAGTGAACAACAATTGCAAACGTGCATAAAGAATGCTAGTTTACCGAATATAGTGCAGGACACTTTTAGACAGTTTAGAGACGTCCACAAACTGAGCCGGCCTGTGCAAGATCTAGCTTAAATCTGGTGCAGTATCCAAAATTAAGTGTAGGAAGAAGGCCCAGATAAGCTCACATATTTACTACTTGAAGCTAATAACCCGGCGAAGTAAACCGGATGCTATCAGTATAGTACAGGTCAGATCCAGCCATTGAAATGGATCCAGCTACATTTTGTCATCTGGTTTGTTAATAATTCATCTCGTAAGAATTTCAAGACGTTTTCAGTTAGTAGTGTGAAAACAAAACTTGCCTGAATGTTTGTCTCTTACTTCATAAATGTAATGCTTTGCTTTTCACATAATGAAATTTAATCAGTAGTGTTTCAGCTGCTCTCTATTCAGCTATTCTTAATACAAACAGTCGTGCATATACATTGCACACAGCAGGTTACGTGGCACAGACAGGGCATTCCAGCAGCCGCTACAGTCTTTCAAAGTAAGCACCATTGGACACACCTCTTGCTTATTTGGAGAAACCCAGATTAGTTATATCAACAAATTAACAGTCTATGATACAGTTTTGTTGAGTGACGAATGTCTGACGAATGGCTCACATTGCAGACATTAAAGCAACAACAGCTATCACGGGTTTGACTTTAGTACCTTCAGTACCAAACAATTAAAAACATTAAAAACCTTCAGTACCAAACAATTAAAAACAACTGGATTTGAAGCTCAATTCAATACCTGAGCATCATACCATCTGTGTGTCGTCTGTTTTTTTTTTGTTTCTTTCTTTTTATTAACTTGAAATTTTAAGACTTCACAGATCTAGTGATATAAAATATGCATGACCATAGTTCTAAGCCAGCATTGTTTCGCTCTTGGTTTGGGTTTCTGCTTTTTCTTTTTAAGGTTGACTGCATTCAGGAAGTTCCTAGAGAGGAGACCCCGCCCCTGGCCAGATTTCAGTCAATTGGAGTACAGGTGGAGGACGGGTGGCAGTAAGTCCTCTTCCTGTCCTTTTAACAACGTGAGGAATTTATATTATAGCCACACACACATTCTTCTGACTGTTGTACTCCCTCCAATGCAGGCCCTTTGTACATGTGAAATCATCCTGGGTGTTTTTTGTACGTGTGGTGCTTGTGATGTTGGAGCACATTCCTCATATGAGCATTTACTATTTAAAGATCTCCTCCAAGCCATTTTGACATTGCTATAAAGTTAATTTTTTATGCAGTATTTAAATTTAATACATGTATTCACTTCATCAATTCTTTCTTTGAAATATAGACTTTAAAAAACTCCTAAATGTATATATTTAGAAAGATTTCTTTTGGATGCAATCAGTCTTGCTTCTCTTCCTATGCAGTGTCATGTTAGAAAATGCTTCTAACACGTACATAGAAACACTAGATCAGAATGGCTTTCCAAATAAAAGCCATGATTTTTGTTTTGTCTGTGCGCAAAGAAACCCTCAATATGCAGAAGCTACTTTTCAAATGAGTCTTGTTGTGCCAAGCTCTGTGCCTGAATTAAAAAGAACGCCACTGACCAAATTTACCAAGGAGGGAGGCTTTAAATATGTCTCTGCTTGTTGTTGACGCCCATGTCCAGTTTGCTATTCTTTTATTCTTAAGTGCTTTCGGCATATTGTCTGAACGGCATCTGATATGTGTTTCCTGAATGGTAACAGGAAATGGAGAGAATTAGACAGAATTCACATGAAGTCCATTTATTCATTTATTCGGTTTAGACAAGAAGCTCTTGCTCCCAGGTTTCTTGTATCTGCATTGAGGAAGAGACCTGACTCTGCTTTCAAACTCAACAGGTCCTATTTGTTCCAGAAAGGGAAACAATTGACTGAGTTGTTTCTTTGTCCATGTATTCTGTGAAAGATACGGTGCTTCTCAAAAGTAATTTCCACATTTAGTCATGTTAAAAAAGCTCAATGTATTTTATTTGTGTTTTATGTGTGTGTAGTGTATTTGCAAAGTGGAAGGAAAATGATAATCATTTACAAATAGAAATATGAAAAGTATTTTGTGCATTTGTACTCAATCTTCCTGAGTCAACACTTTGCAGAACCAAAAAGTGTTTCAATGCAGTTCTTTTGGGATATGAATCTCCACCAACTTTGCATTTTTAGAGACCGTTTCTGACCATTCCTTTTCTCAAAGTAACCCAAGCTCAATTAAATGTACAGGTCTTTTATGGACATCCATTTTTTTGTGGGGGGATTTTGCCAGACACTTTCCTAATTGACTCAGTCAAAGTCCAAACTTTAATTTGGACTTTAATTTGGAATCCATCCATTGTAGTTAATTTTAAGTTCAGGATTATTATTCAACTGCAATGTAACCCTTCAAGTATTTAGCAGTCTTTACCAGTTTTTCCCACAGCAGGATATAGCCATGCTATGTGTCAGAGTGAAGGAGGATTTGTACATGTGCATCCTTCCCTTTTCAGATTTTCAGATTTAAAAAATACTGTATTGATTTTCTTCTTCTTGACACTTATGGATCTCTTTGTGTTGGCCTGTCTCATAAACTTCTAATCACATACAGTGAAGTTTTTGGTAGTAATCTGACGAGTTTTGAAGCAGATTATTTGGCGAGAAACAGCAAAATATATTTTACTCTCTGTTCTGTTGGAAAGGCCGATTTTTATACTGAATTGAATTGTAACATTGTCTCTTTGCTTTATTCTAGACTCAGTCGCTCCAGCAGTATGGCCTCAAAACAAGAAACAGACTCAGACACACAGGACATCTCTGCCATTTCTCATATCAGCATTGCCAAAACCTTTGAGAAGAAAGTCATGGTCAACAGTGCCAGTCAGTCAATGAGCTCCCCCCCTGGACAAGACTCTTTAGACAACGGAGACCAGACTGGCGACACCTCCTCCCCACCGCCTCCCAGGCAGATCCTCAATCGCTCCACCACACGGAGCAGTTCCTCATCTTTCTCTGAAAGCCTGGATCCGGCGCTGGATCCCTCATCTCTGCCGCCCCCGGATCCCTGGCTGGACAGCGGAAACGGTAGCAGCGGCGGCATCTCCCATAGTGGAGGAAGCGGAACGCTGTGCAGAAGAGACGGCCACTGGTTCCTGAAGTTGCTGCAGGCTGAAACGGCACGCATGGAAGGCTGGTGCCAACAGATGGAGCAGGAAACCAAAGACAACCAACTCTCAGAAGACGGTAAGATCCGCACGGTACTCACTGGACAGTATGTAGCCGTGAGGAAGAAGCTGCTGGAAGCATTTTTCATCCTGTCCGGAGCTACAGTGTCAAAAGCCATTGCTCATCTGCTGTCACATACAAATGCACATGTATGAGGTTGTTTCACATCCCATTCCTTGTCTAAAGTGTTTAATATTATGTCAACCCTCATTTTCCATCAATAAGAGCTTAAGTTCACTCCACGGACCTCTCTGCAAACCGTTCTTGAGCTAATTTGAAGGCCACCTGAATCTTTGAGGTGTGTAGCTATTGGTTCTTCAGAAAGTTTGTGAACAATTCGCCTCAGCATCCAGTGACCCGCTATGAGATTTCTTTAAGAGGCCTACCTCTGATTTGCTATTGTTTCCCAGATAGAAGTCAGCTGGATGACTTCAAGAAGGCATTTCACTCTCTCATTTAAAAAGGCGGTTCCAGGTCTTTTGGATGAGACACACTGACCTGAAATTTTTGTGCATAACTCATTTCTCACTCCCTCTAATCAATCTGTTGCACAAACACAGCATGGGAGGGATGATGCTGTAATACCTGGGGTTAACACACAGAAGCAGGGCTGTAATCTCCAGAATTACACAAATCTAGTCTGGAACTGATTAAACCCTCAGATTAGATTAGTGCCTTAGCATCGGCCTGGGACGTACAGCAGCAGTGGGCAGGCATGCAAAGCACACCATAAATGCAAACAGTGCAAGGCGGTTATCATGAAGAGCTTGTTCAGATAAGTGCCTGCTTATTGTTTGCATTTTCAAAACTCAGTGTTTTGAATGGGTGTGCATGTGGCCTGACTTGGTTAAGTAGTTTGCATCAGATCTGATCTAGATCTGCAGTGCAGAAGTGGGATCTCGCCCGCCACACAGCAGTCCCATGCCTACGTCTTTAAAATCCACCAATCAGGGAGGATTCTGAGTTTTGTCAAGGCAGATGTTTGTCCTTATTTGACTCTGCAAACAGACTAATGTTGTAACAAGTCACAAGTTGCATCCAAGTCAACTGGAGAGATGCAGTGTCCAAAATGAGGATTTCCACTTTTATCGCATTCATGCCATCCAGCCGGTGACCCATTTTCCAGGTGGGGGTGTTACAAAAAGTAACATAATTCCTAATTATGCATTCGCAAAAGCTTTAAATCCATGTTGTGTTTAGTTCTGCTGTCTTCTGACTATAGTGCTTGGGAAAGTCCGCAGTGCGGTGGGAAGCGCTCAGCTCCTGATGTCTCAGAAGTTCCAGCAGTTCCGGGGACTGTGTGAACAAAACCTGGTGTGTATATTGTCACACTTTGCTCACAACCTCAAACTCAAAATGCACAGTTGGTGTCCCTTTTGTCAGAGCTGCTTACCCTGCAATGCATAAAAAGCTTTCATCTACTTGAAAGCTGACTAATACGAAGGCAGCACATTAAGCATGCACAGACTCCATCATGAGGACCCTGCAGCACAAAACACAAGGAGCTTATATTAAACCAATAAGCTCTTCCACCCAGATGATGTCTTTTTGTAAAAATGCCATTATACAAATTGTAGCCAACAACCAGCACATGATATGTACCATAGTGAGTGATAAGCTGCACTCTAATGTGATTTGCCTTGAGATGAGAGCAGGAAAGGCTGCAGCATTAGTATGGTGAACAATGTGGAGCCAACAGAGACAGAGGACAGTGTGTTTAAAGCACTGCAGAATTTCAGCTTTGGACTTCTAGTGCCTTACAAATTGATTCATACCTCTTGAATATTAAGATATTGTACCATATGTACATTTTTATGTAAAAGATCAACAAAATAATTCTAAGGAGGAAGTTTTTTTGTGTGTGAGTATTTGAAAAGTTGCAGGACCGTAAGTCTCTATGCGTTAGTTCATCACATGCGATGAAAAATACAACAATGCTTGTGGTTAAACTGTGGCAAGCGGTACTTAGCAAGGCAAGGTACTGTTTCTGACATCTCTTCATATCTAGAAGCTTTTCAGAAATATTATTTCAGTTAAATCATGTTGCACAGAAGGTATGGGTGCTTTATATTTTGTAATTTGATAGTAAATCACTTGGTTCTCAATGTAATCGTTTGGTAATTCCATATAACTAAAGTAGCAGGATGTGCTTCACACAAACGTTCAGCTAATTGAGACTGTTGCACACCACCATCTAGTGGCAAACATAAAAACTGCATCAATATCACGTTGTTCTAGCTTGTCTTGTTCATCTCAAAAAGTAACTAGGAGATAAGTAAGACACTGTACATGGTTGTGTTGCTCTTTTTTTTATTCTTTTATAAAAATACTGCATAATTTAAACAGCTCTCTTTTAGAACTGATAAACCTAGAAGCACGACTTTCACATATGCATAAACGTATATGTAAATACTCTTAAGACATGAATGTAACTGTCACAATAGTTTTATTGCTATTTTTGTTAAAACCTCAGTTGGGTTAAAGCATTTTCTCTACAACTGTGTTTAACAAATACTTTAGATAGTAAATTATAGAGAAACTAGAATTTATAGTATTTGTACATGAGATTATACATATAGACTTATTTCACTCATTTGAAAATTCAACTGTTTAGCTCTTTGAGGCTATGTCTGCAATGAGTTCTGTTATTTATTTATGTGTTTTAATTATTAAATGATTAAGGAAAACTTTCAAGTTAACCAAAAACATTGTTTTTATTGAAGGATAACTATATTCATTGCATTTTTCTTTCCACTAAAACCTAATGAGAGCCCCGTCAAGACTGCTCAACTGAAATCCTACACTTCACATTTTTTGCAACCAACATATCAACAATGTGTAGATTAAACATATCACAATTAGTTTTCTCTATTAGAAAGTGACGTTCAATAATTGCATCTTAACGAATTTGAACTACACACCTCAGAAGCAAGAAATTACAGCCCAGGTCAAATCAGGTTCATCTGAAAATTTATAAAACTTTTAACTTTTCATTGCTGAGTCCACTTCAGACATTTTAGTAATTTGTTTGTGCAGTAGATGCTGTTCTATTGCAGGCCTTGTATCCACTCCTATTTAAAATAAAACATTTCTATTGGTCATTATCAATTTATAAGGCACTTTCAATTCACAGAGAAGTCAACATAAAGTGATTTACGTAAAATTAAAACACGAGGTAATGTAAAGCAAATGATAAAATAAATTAACAGTGTAATATGTCTAGCACAAATACACAAATGTTTACTGTTCATTCCGTTTCACCATGTTCATTTTTCTCTGGTCAGAATGTGACTGCCAACCCACGGCCAACAGCCCAGGACCTGGCTGGCTTCTGGGACCTGCTGCAGCTATCTATCGAGGACATTAGCCTCAAGTTTGATGAGCTCTACCATCTCAAGTCCAATGACTGGCAGCCCGTGCCGTCTGGGGCCGCCCAGTCGTCCCCTGAGCGGAAGGTACTTCCCACCCATGCTGCCCAGTGCCCTGGCTGGGGTAGGAAAGCCGCCGAAACCGGCCTCTCTCCTCCCACCACCACCACCATTTCTCTCCCACTCTTTTTAAACCCTGTCCCTGCGCGGGATGAACTCTTAACAAGGCCTCCCTGTCCAACGCAGAGGGGCCCGAGAGATCCCTCTAGGCATGCATGGGAAAAGAGCCATCTCAAAGAGGGCTGGGGCTGCTGTGTTTTTAAAGTGTAAAGCCCTGCTTTGAGCATGCATGCGTCATTTATCTATGTGTGTGTCCGTGCGTTCGTGTCTGTGTTGCAGTGGAGCATGGCTAAGATGCGCTGGTTAATGTGACAGAACGCTCGTGCTTTTGCTCATTAACCTGGCTACATTTGTCTCTGTGTGAAGCCTTTTCTTTTTGTCTTGTCTGTGACGTCCGAGTCTTCAGGATTATGAATCTAACTGTATGTGAAGTTCTTTTTGTGGCTCCAGGTTAATTTGCCCCTTCTATAATTAGTGCCTCATTTTTATGCCCACACATTAACATTTTGTCCCAATCCATTTCGCACCTGTCAACAAATCATTTCCGAGCTACGTTCTTCACCAATGTAAAGCAGTTTTTCTCTTTGAGATGAAGAGTTTTGGGATTAATTGGAGGAAATAGTTTCATTTGACAAATTTTATGTATAGTTTTAATTTAATAGTACAGTAATTTAATTTAATAGTAATCTTTGTGTTCCAAAGATTTTACACTACACCCCTTCTAGACTTTATTATTACAATTTCTATTTGAATGAGAATAAAATAAGAGATTATCACCCTGATTAAACAAAAATCACCATCCTGCTTGTTGAATCTGTTGTTCTGTAGAAACATTGCCTCTATAACTTTAAGTAGATGTGGAGATGATAGAAAACTAGGACGATGCTTTTGCCACTTCACTCATCCCCATCGATACATAATCAGCTAGTTTAGGCCTAACATACATTAGATTTGATGTGTAATGCTGATGTGAAATTGGTTACTTACCTCTGTAGTTAATAAACATAAACAGTAGGCTTAATCTTTCAAAATAAAAGTGCAAGCTTTACAAAGTATAACAACGCAACCTTTCTTGAAAAGTTTAAATTTGTGGCTGTCAGGCTATGTTAAATATTGTTGAAACTGAAATTTCAGAGCAACTTTCACTCACGGCTACTTACTTGACAGAGATAATTCCTCTAAGAGGGGTTCTGTTTCACAAGGCAAACAGTAAGTCTAAAAAAACATAAAATTATTATAAAACCTTTTTTTCTACTTTTAAAACCCATCAGAGTTTCCTACAGTAAGTCATGTCAAGGTGCAACTTTAGGCCTCAAATTTACATGAGTGTTGATTTGTTGTTTACTCACTAATCTCTCAATTTCAAATCCCATTTCATTTTTTGGTGCATTTCTGGCTAATCAGCCCACAATCACCGTAGAAACTCCAAGTACTCGGTGGTAAAAGCAGTAGAACTTCACCTACCATCAATCTGTGATGGTCATTCTTGTCACAAATGGCTCCATTCAGTAAAATATCAAGCCACTGCCTCTAGATTTTTGCGGTTAAAATGCTGAAATAGAAAATCTACAAAAAGCTCTAAAATGTTTGGGTTTTGTTTTTAAAAAAATGTTTTGTAGCACAAAGTTCTTTCAAAAAAGGCCAAACATCCCAAAGAACAAATGCTGGAGGGGCAAAGTGACGAGGTCTGCTTTTTGTTGCATATCAGTGTAAATGTTCTGGCTGTCCTGTCATCCTTTTATGATTTCAGATAAACCCAGTACACATCCATTCATGTTGCCATTTCAAGTGGTTGAAAATGTGTCTTTCTCGATGTTGACCTTCTGTAACCAGCTGTCTCTCCTGTCGTTGTTTTGTGTTTGATCGTCCAGTCCGCTACATGTTGTCTCGAGCAGTACAAGGGAACGACAGAACAGCTTTGGCAAACGATCTCTATGAATCATGTCTGCCAAATCTGTCTGAACAAAAACAGGAAACAGACTACTATTATATGTTGTTGTTTTAACACTTTTTCCCTTCTGTCATGTTATCTCCACCCTCAATCTTGCAGAACGAGGACAAGGAGGCCCTTCCGGCAGCGAAGAAGCCTAGCAAGGCGCGACCGACGCTTGCCCGCGAGAAGAGTGCCGACTCTTCTTCAACCTCTTCATCGGCCTCGGCAGAAAAACAGAGACAAGAGGCTCGCAAGCGCCTGCTAGCTGCCAAGAAGGCTGCCTCGTTTCGCCAGAACTCTGCCACGGAGAGCGCAGACAGCATTGAAATTTACGTCCCAGAGGCCCAAACTCGCCTCTGAGAGAAAAGGACGAGCAAGGATCCAAGGACAGATAAGTTTGTTGGAGGAGAAGAAAAATTAAAAAGAAAACAACAGGGAGGATTTTGTTTGAGTGCAGATGAGTGATGGTGTGTAAGGAAGGGTGTGTAGAGGAGCAATGCCAATGAATGGGTGTTTTGATATTTTTAGCATAATCATAGGCTGGTCCTGCTTGAAACTGATAATGAAACATTTGTGGACCCAACAGACTACAAACTTACGGAGCAGAAGATTCTTCTTCTAAGGCTGCCAGGGAAGACCTCAGCTGATGAACTTCATCATTTCTTCTTACTTTTTCTTGATATCATAAAAATGTTAATGAAGGTATTATTATAACAATTATAGGTTACAAATTCTTTATGAAGACTGTTTTAAAAGTTTCTATATCTTGGCTATAAGATTTATAAAGTAGACAGAACATAAGCATCAATGCTTCTGTCTCCCACTCTCTTGCTCTCTTCCCAGATCACTGGCCATCTTGTAGCTTTGCACAGCACCTCCTTGTGGCCATCATGCAAATTGCACACAAATCCACCTATATATATATATATATATATATATATATATATATATATATATATATATATATATATATATATATATATATATATATATATATATATATATGTCTTCCTTATATTTATTTTTTCTTTAATTATTGATTTGGGCTGGGCAAGAATCCATTTAGATCAAGCTTTTCTGACTATTTTTTGGTATGACGAAACAAAGTCCGATATGAAAGATTATTTATGTAGTTCCTACAAACAAACAAAATCCTATTTGAGTTTTTCTTGTGTTAGACTTTAGCGTTTAGTTTCTTACTGGGACATTTTCGTTTTTATTTTTATTAAAGCACATATTAAACAAAACCAGGCTGGAGGTTCCGTCACAATGGCTGTTCACAATGTGTTTTTTTTTTTTTTTTTTTTTTTTTGTAGATGAAAAATCCCAATATCCTTTTCGTACATTTTTATTTTCCTTTCCTCCATTTCTTTTTTCCATTTCTGTGCTATGACTCCAGAAATATATAGGATGTTTTCTGAACCATATGTACATTTAAGTGCTTTAAGGAAAATAATTGTGCATCAGAGTCATACATTTCAAAATAATCCGGGGCTCTGAAGTTGTGCAGCTGTGTGAGCATGCTGGTTAACAGCAGACATTTCTTTTCCGCTTCCCATCTACTGATTAACCCAACTTCACTTTTTCCAGCTTTACTCAACTCTACACAAAGATCACATTTTTATCTTAACTTCCCTAATTAAATCATTACATCTATAAGTGATTGTTCTTTTTAATCATGCACTGATTAAAAGTGTCTGCTGTTTTTGTCTTTGAGGAATACAAAAGCCAAAGATAACTGCACTGTTTGAAATTCAGCTCATGTCATAAAATGTGAGTAGCAGGGAAACTCGATGGTTGACTGTGAAAACAGATGGGAGTGGATTTTACCCACAGCAACACATGTACTGCAGATTTAACATTTGGATATCCACAAGGCAGGAAGCTTGAACTGAACCGCCCAACAATGAGAACCACAACACAACACTACCCTATCTGACACAGAGTTAATTTTATGGAAAAGGATTGTTTCCAACCTCAGGAGGGCAACAGTGCTTGCATGTCAAACCAGTAGTCAGTTATCACATTCATTGAAAGAACAAAGAATCCTAATCCCTTTCTTGTTTTGCATGAAGGGACACACTGTGCTTTGCAAAAGTCTTCATTCTGTTGGAGCCTTTTTACATTTTGTCATCTTATAACCACAAACCTATCGGAATTGTACGTAGTTCGACACAAAATAGAGCAGATCTGTAAAATAGAAGAAAAATGACACACGGTGTTTGACAAAGTAAAAATCTTGATACTATAGGAGGCATTTTTGTTTGTGGTATTTCTTCAATTTTCTGTAAAGTCACCATTCTTGCTTTTGTCCTTGCCAACTTTAAATGTGTAGATATCAAACCTGTGCCTATTCGTCCATGCTACCATTCACACAAACCAGCTTCCCCACAACATAATGACACCACCACCGTGCTTCACAGCGGGGGTTGTATTAATTGTCTGCACACCTATGTTATATGCTGGGCAAAAGTTCAGGTGTGGTCTCTTT
The DNA here is from genome assembly GCF_027474105.1 of Poeciliopsis prolifica. Lineage (NCBI taxonomy): Eukaryota > Metazoa > Chordata > Actinopteri > Cyprinodontiformes > Poeciliidae > Poeciliopsis > Poeciliopsis prolifica. The sequence goes on along the minus strand of NW_026562378.1, from coordinate 8,333,667 downwards.
CACCAAAAAACATTCCTCCACATGTTTGTTGTGTCCCTTTCTTTCGGCAAACTTTAGAGACTTCTCATTGTTTTTCAACAGCAACAGCTTTCCACTCCCCAGTCCTCCATAAAAGCCAGATTTGTGGAATGCACAACTAATAGTTACAGATGCATTCTGACGTATAGGTCTCTGATCGTGTCCAGATTTACCATAAATGTGCTTGGCTGCTTCTGCTTAATGTTCTCCTTATCTAACCAGTCGTCTTTTGGAAGGTTGGTAGTTTACCTGTACTTGTCCACTTTTAAAGAAAGAGTTAAAACAGTGGTTCACTAGTTGTTTTATAGCCTAAGTCTGCTTTCAGCATCCAGACAGATATCTCTCAAACCTGGATTTATTTACTAATTGCATAACCACCTCAATTTGTATATAACTTGACAAAATGGGGGGGAATCACTGGCATGTGAATATTTTTGTGAAGCATTACATCTAAAAACATTCACATTTTGTCTAAATTCACTTTGTAGCTTGAAGATATTTGAAACAAAACGTCTCCATTTGTCAGTGGAACTCTCAAGTGGGAAATTTGAGGTTTTCCACCCTACGCCATCCATACAGTCACTGATGCAGTCACTGATGACGCAGTTTCGATCTGCTAAATGCTCTTCTTTTCATGTGTCTATTGTCAAGGCCTCTCTGACCATAAGCTACAACCCAAAGTTAAGCCTCTAGCTTTGAATTAGAAAAGCCAAATGATCACCATTCTTCTCATGTTGATGGGAAGAGCTTTCCCTTGATGGCCGGCTATCATTTGTCTGTTGTTTGCTTGCTGTGGGTGAATATGACTCAGTCCCATGACTGCTATCAATCTACCCCCATCCATTTGATTGGGTGGGGGCAGACTGATACACTGATGGAAAGCTTTCAGGTGCTTTCTTTAGCACCTGAAAGCCTTTTGTGTGACTCAAAAGGTTGCCATTACCCTGATTTGATTTTGGACTGCCACAAAAACACTTTCCAAAAGGTTTTGTCAAAGCAATCTAGCTGTGTTTTATCTGCGGAACCAAGTTATTTATATTCAAGAGATCATCGAGGCATATTCTGTTTTACAATTCTCACATATCCTTTTCTGTTTTTGCGCATTGTATTTTACTGCCGTATCTTTTTGTTGCACCGACTTTATACGAAACTGTCTGCCTTGAATACTGGTAAAACACGCTGTGGCATTTCAAATACACCCAGCGACAGACGGCAAGCAGAGCAAGCCAATGCATCTGGTTTTTTTTTTTTTTTCTGTCGTTTGGATGCTTGTGAAATGCCACTACACAAACAGACACACTTGCAGAAACAAAGCAAAACCTTATCTCGAGCACATAAACAATGTTTTTCTCCAATAAACACAAACCTGGTACAGGCAGAACTAGGCCTATTTCCTGGGTATCTATTGACCGCATAGTTTCACTGTGTGGGGGCTGGGATGTTGCTGTAAAGCAAGTGATTTGGGGGTGAAACTGACCCTCATGCATATGAGGTTGATGCTTTCTACCATTCATTTCTTTTGAATGGTAGAAAGCGTTATTTTTTTTGTTTCTTCTCCTTTGTAACTCTCATAGTTGTTCCCTCACACCAAGTTTACACACTGGTTAGTTGTTCTGCGACTTTTGGGTGGAGGAAATCTCCTCGTTTCAAATTGGTATCAATAATTTCTCTTTCTCTCTTCCCATCCAAACCTCTTCTGTTTTGACTTGGTTTGGATTATATTCAGAAGCTTCTTCATAAACAGAAATTGTTGTTGCTTTAAAATTATTAAGTTCTTTAATTACATATTTTTAATAATGGTGAGATCTGCAATCGTAACCTTGACAGTGATAAGCATTTGCCTATAAGCAGCATAAGAATCAGCCTTTTGGTGTTTACTTTTTTTCTCAAATTTTGACATTTTTAATTCCATTCTTTAAAAGTGTTTGTAATGACAGAAAAATGGATTCACATTTATTGCATATTGAGTAAGACCTTCCTTATTATTATTTTTTTTTGGTTTCTTTAAAAATTCTGGCAAACAAGAGGCAAAATGCATCAAACCCCAGAAAATGATTTGAAGCCTCTGAAAGTCTGCAGGCCAAAAACACGACTGAAACCAAACAAGCCGTTTTTCCAGCTTTGCTCGGTTCATCTTGGCCACGAAACACGAGAGAGGCCATGCTCATTCCAGCAGAGGTGTGATGTAGCAAAAACGTGTCGACAAATAAATATTTTAATGAAGTAAGCACATATTTTAATGACTAGAATCTGTTTAGAGTACTATATAAGATGTGTGTTATCCAGCGGAGCTGAATGGAAAGAGTTGTGCTGCGAGTGAGAATCTGGGCCTATTGTTTGGAGCGTATTACCTTTATTACTGTTCACTATACTCTGGTTACAATAAAGACAGTGTGCAATACAGAGTAATGGGGTTCTTTGCTATTAAAAGGACACTGTCTTGCATCTCTCCCCTTGTGCTTCTTACAGTTATCGTCTGTACATAAGAATTAAACCAGATTAAATATTTCATCTTTTACAATATTGTAAACCTGTTTATACAGTTTCAAGGTTGTTGACATGTATACTGCAGATGCGCAATGTTCAATAAAGTGCACAAAATACTTTCTCAATCACTTTTCGTGACTTTGTTTTGTTTTCTGTTTACAAGGCCGTGCATAAGTAGTCAGCTTTCTCTGATATGCACCAGTTTCTTAAATTAGTGTGAAGATATGCATCAATATTGGAGCTGAATGAATGTTACAAAATGCAAAAGAAAAAAAGAAGTTTTGGGATTTAGAATGGTTTTAGAAGAGTTAAAACAGGTTTAAATGTTTAAGCAAGAAACAATTTCATGATGAGAGAAGACAGTAAGCTTGTAATTATGTAATAATCATGTTTATTCAGTTACAAAGTATATAAGTGATACACTTACAACTTACTTCCAAGCTGTCAGACTAAGGTTTTAGTCAGATGATATCAAAATCTTAACTTTGCAGATACTTTTCTGCAGTGCGGATGGGGAAGCCGGACAGATGGATTGGGCTAAATGCATTGGGTAATCCTGGAAAAGAAACTGGTTTAACAGCCAGACTTGAATATGTGCAAACACTCTCAATCCCATCTGACTGATCTAAAAAATATTTGTTCATAGATGGTAAAGCGATACCTTAAGGATCTGCAGCTTAATACATGTGCACCCCACAGGTTTCAGTGTTGTTCATTCTTTTTTCACTCTACAATCTCTGCCTGGAAGGGGTCCAGAGATATAAGTACCTATGAAATGGTAGACCGTCATATTACTACCAATGTCAGTTATAATATGTGTGCTTTCGGTCAGTTTGGGCTCTTGGTCCAGGGCCACATTGAAGCAGACTTATAACATTCAGTTCAAACCACCAATTTTCATTTTGCTGCTACTTTTCTAACATTTGTTTTTATTGACATCGCCTTATTCTAGAAGAGGCAGTTTATTACACACATTTTTTATGATTTATGTAAAGTGAGCATTCACATTGTTATGTAAAATAACAGAAACCGTTTTCGACAGGCTGGGATAATTAGATGTATTTTTTTTTTTTTTTACTTAAAGCGCACAGGAACCTTAACCATCCAGGGGAAAAAAAAAAAAAAAAAAAAAAAAAAAAAACGCACCATTCTTTCTTTGACCCACAAACGTTACATTTTGAATGAATAGGTTCACCCGTCCATCACAACAACACGAAACCAGACCGCTGTCCGAAGAAGAACTGCGATTGGCTGACCGCTCTCCAGGAGCAAGAGTCCTGGAAAACGATTGGCCCACAGCCGCCAGTGGAGGCGGGCCCACTTCAGTGCGACTGTCAAGATTGGCAAAGCGGTGGCTTGCTGCTGCCGTGTGCAGGTATAAGGAGCAAGGCGACAAGAGGAAAATCAAGAGCCGAAAAACATTCATCCTGGCAGACGGCGAGGAGTGCGATGGAAACGCGGGAGCCCTTTTATGCGAAGCAGTGTGAGGAGAAGAGGTTTTAAATCCGCGTCCCGAGGCTGCAGCACACCTCTCGGTAGCCTTAGCGGAAAGTGTCGCTTTGTGAGTGGAAGCAACTTGGACAGCTGCGTGTTTTCAAGCGGAGCCATCAACAAAGAATGAAAGCGTTGAAACGAGGTGAGCGCCGACCTGACCGTGTTTTCTACTCTATCCCACTGACTTTAAAAAAAAAAAGACAACAACAACAAAAAACAGATAAAAATCCTTCCCAGAATTGTGCGTCTGCTGGCTCTGTCTGGCTTTTGCCGCGGACTCTTTGCCTGGTATGCAGAGGGTTTTTTTTTTATGTTGGGAGCAAATGCAGCGTGTGTTTGTGTTTGAATTTGGAGGGACAGCTAGCCAGCTAGTTCTCTCTCTGTCTCTCTCTCTCTCTCTCTCTCTCTCTCAGTGTCTCTCTCTCTCTGTCTCTCTCTCGCTCGTGCTGTCCATCTGGCGGAGCGGCATGCGGGGAGGCTGTGCGTTTCTCCCTGCCTCCTTTGTGCGCTCCAGATGGCTCGGTTACCATTTTTTTTCCCCTTTTTTTTTGGATCGACTGCTTTATCACAGCTGTTTCAGACACGTGTATATGTTTCTCAAACTAACTTGTTTGCACATCGATCCATTAGTAGAAAAGTTTAAATGACATCATTATCTTAAACTTTTATGTTTTTTTAACGATTTTCTGCTGCTGTGTGTGTGTGTGCGTGTGTGTGAAAAAAAACAACAAGAAGTTGGTTTGTTTGCAGCCGCAGTGATTTACCACACAGCCCTCTGCTGGTGGTGTGACCCTTTTCTTTCTTTTTTATCTTTGATGTATTTTCTTAGCTGATCCAATCCCATTCATCTGCCGCTGCGGTGTTTAAGATAAAGCCCCGCTGTCAGCAGCGGAGTTGTAGGATCACGCACAGCACGTTTCTTCAGGGGACCGTCCTGACCACATGAAAAGAGCTCTGCGGTCAGGGATCACAACCGTGATACAAAAGTAGCATTTCTCAACCTATACTCTTCTAACACGTGCGCTGTTTAGTTAGAAGATGTTCATTTTGCACATGTGTGCGGAGCAAAAAAACAAACAAACAAACAAAAAAAAAACAGACCACTTCCGTCTTTGCATGGTCAATAGGTTTCCTGGGCCCACTTGGCTGCTGTGATGCTGATATGCTCCCAATCTCCTTTGTGAGGACAGGCGCTGCCCCCAGGGTCAGGTTTCAGCCCAGCTCCCAGAGAAAGACATTTACTGCATTCTGCGGCCCACCCCTTTGGGATCAGGCATGCTCCATTTTGTGGGGAGATTTCCTCCCTTGACCCGCCGTGGATTCATTCTGAAACAAATCTAAAATAAAAAATAAAATAAATTGGTGAGGGGGGGGGAAGAAAGCAGTTGGTGGAAATGGTTCTGGATGCAAACGTAGCTTTGTGTTGACTTGCATGTAAAGCGGAAACCAGTTGGATTGGAATGCTTTTTCTCTTGCTATTCATTTTTCTCTCTTGACTAGAGTTCAGGTTGTGTGTGAGGTCATTTTCAACTTCCAGTTTTTGGGTGGAAGAAGCAACTCAAAGTTGACTGTTGGGTGTTTTGTTTTTTAATAAAGTAAATGAAACTAGGGACATATTTCATTAGGGCTGCAAAGTTATGGGAGAGTATGACAACATAGTGCTACACCACATGTTTTATATATATATATTTCAATTTTTGTCTTGGAACATGTTGGATTTCTAATACTGGCAGCATGTTTGAAACTTCAAGGTTAAAGTCTTATTTTTTTAATGTGGCGTTTAGCAAGGCTCGCCACACTAATCCCAAAGTGTTTTAAAAAGTCAGTGTATTCATTTTGTCTTTGTTTAAAGGCAGTAAAAATCCACGATGTCTTTGTTCTTTGAGAATTGTCAACAGCAGGAAAGCTTTGGGGTTGGAAACAGAACCATGTCTTTGAAATTACAGTTCAGCTCAGAAACAAATCATTTCTGAGAAAAGGAAACTACTGATCTAGTTTATATCAGTGCAGCTTCAGTGGTGGCTGCTTTGGTTTCCCACCAAGGTCTGTGTTTAAAGACGTTCTCGTCTTCTCCCCAGCTCTGGAGCATGACCAGCATCCCGAGCAGGAGCACTCTTCGGCCGTGTCGGACAGCGACGACGGCTCCCCGCTCGACCTGTCGGGGAGAGGGGTCCTCGGGAAGCGCCGTCGCCGCGGCAACCTGCCCAAGGAGTCGGTTCAGATCCTCCGCAGCTGGCTGTACGAGCATCGCTTCAACGCGTACCCATCGGAGCAGGAAAAGCTCAGTCTTTCCAACCAAACAAAACTGTCTGTGCTGCAGGTAGGATGATTTATTTATGTTTGGGTTTTTTGTATACATGTGGTGTTTTCAGAACCTGCCAGAGGATTGTAATTTTTCTTGTTTGCTGCAATTTGTTCAGTTACGTCGTTTAAAGTAACTGAACAAATGAATGGCAAGAAATAGCATTTCTTGATGACGTTCACCTGAAACGTACTGCTTGTGTAATTTCAGGACAATATCTTATGTCATTGAAATGCGTGAAGACAGACTGATGGTGCTGCAGACACCACTAGCATTCTCCCACCCTTCTCTTTCTCACTTTGTTGCATCAGTAGTAGACATTTCCTCTTTCCTTCTCGACGCACAGGCAGATTACAGAGTAGCTGGAGGCGGCAGCAGTTCCTTGTTATGTAGTCAGTTCACTGGAATGCGTTTGGCTGCCTTCTCTGTGGCTCAGCATATTTCAGCTCAGACCTTCATTATTGCCAGCTGTCTGAGCACTTTCAGCGCTCTGCTTTTCTCCTCCCGTACCAGTAGAGGGAGTCTGGACGGAAAAGGAGAGGGATTGCACAGTTTTACGATCTTGTGGAATAATTTTATTTATATATTTTTAGGTCTGTTTTAGTTTTTGACAGTACTTTGCAAATGTATTCATCCACTTTTTTTTTTTTCACATTGCGACCAGAAACCTGAATGCATTCGGTTGGGAGTTCTCAACATTTACAAATGAAAGTTTGGGTTAAAGTTGTGGAGAAATTACAAATTGGGTTAAATCATAAAATCCTATCTGAACATCCGACTCTGTGTCACCGCAAGTAAACCCTCACAAAAACAAATACTGCTCTTGGAAATACAACATTAGCATCTGTAAAATGCTTTGAATTTAGTGACAGCAGCCTAAAGTAAAAGTGGCACCAGTTGTTAATCGCAAACCTTAGGCACAGTTGTCGAGGACATAGTTTATAATACCATCTTATTCAAATAGCTTTCATAAGCTTGTCTCAAAAAGAAAGTGCTTATTTATTTTTTTTTTTGTGAGTAATTTTTGTCTGTTTTCCCAGATCTGCAACTGGTTCATCAACGCCCGCCGTCGCCTTCTGCCTGATCTGCTTCGCAAGGATGGCAAAGATCCCACCAAGTTCACCATCTCCCGCAAGATCGTCGTTAAAACCGAGGCCCATCAGTCAAACGGCGGTGAAGCCGGCTCTCCCGACGCCTCAGCTCGCTCCCCTCAGCCGCGTCCATCGGTAATCCGCTCCGCGCCCGCTTTGGACCTCAGCCTGCTGGGGAACACGGCGACGGCCATCCTCATCGGAGCGGGCTATCCTGGAAATGAAGGGTGTGTGCAGGCACTCATGACGATGGACACACAAACCCTGTTGAGGGAAGCAGTAGAAAGAGGCGCCTACTCAGCCGGCCTGACAACAGGCGTCACTGTAGCTGCGAGCCACTCCAGCGGCCTTCTCAACACGCCTCCCCCGACTCCGCCCGACCTCTACACGGGTCACGACTTCAGTGACCTGAGGCTGCTGGCTGATGCCGCTCTACAGAGAGCTGCAGAGCAGGACCTGCTCAAGGAGAGCCAAAGCAAACCAGCAGAGCCTTTCAATGCCAAAGCGGCGGATGCAAACAAAAAGGGCCCAACCCCGCCTCCGGAGGAACAGGTCATGCATCCTGCCAGAGTGCAGAGTCTGATGGAGAAGGTCATGTCTGTCCCAGAGCCGGTCAAATCTCCAACAGTTGCTGCTCCACTTTTGCGCCCAGCCTCCAAGTTATCCCCTCTACCAGTAAACAAAGTGATATGGAGCCCCTTGGATAAAGACACTGTCAGAGCATCCAGCTCAAACCAACCTCATCTCATCCCAACACACCTACCAGCTGTAGTGCCAGTATCTGCCATCATCCACAAGCCCCCCTCGATCCCTGTGACTCCCCCCACCACGCTGCCCACTTCATCCTCTGCCTCATCCGCATCTCCAGCGCCAGCAGTCACGCCTCTCCTGAGCCTCGCCTCCCACCTCGCTCCTCATACCTCAGGGAGCAGCGGCTCAGCCAAGGCGCCGAAGGTTTGGAGCCTGGTTCACCCCAACGCCAGGCAGGCCAGTTCACTCCAAGTGGTAAAGACCCCCATCAACACGGTGTGGGGGCCACAGCACAGCCTGCACACGCTGAGTGAAGCTGTCAACTAGAAGCTGCTGCTGTTTTTTCTTCTTTCTTTTTTTTTTTGTTTTGTTTGGTTGGTTGGGGGTTTTTTTTATGTAAAAACATGAAAAGAACGCGAGGACAGGTGTGTTTTATACAGCTGGACTTTAACGTTTACAGGAGAATGTATCTTGACGTGACGCCCGAGCTTGGCAAGAGTTTGAAGTTTTATCGCGGAGGAAGGTAGAGACCGTATCATTCCTACGCTCTCGAGGTGTTTCTGCAACGGATTCTGATGTCATCGTGGGGTTTTGGGGTGTTACAGGAATGAACAAATAGAAAAGTATTCCTGAATTGTACAAACATTTACCAGCGTTTCCAGTAGCAGTGCTGGACTTTAGTGAATGTAAAAAAAACAAAACAAAAAAAAGGTGACCTCCCTGGATAGGAACTCTGCTGCCCTTTATTCAAGCTTCTGGATAAAAAGCACATTTTCTTAGAACTCTTTTAGTTATGTGCATTTAAAATGATCAAGTTGTTCTTTTTTTTTCTTTTTTTATAAAATGAGCCTGTAATTTTTATTTTTTTTCTTTTTCTTCTTTTTTTTTTTTGACATGGTTCTCTGCTTCCCATTTGGAAACTTGAGCCAAAGAAAAATCCAAAACACAGCATCACGTCTCAGTCAGCGACTCCCTTGATCCTCCTTACGGCCGCGCGGTTTCACGAATCGTCATCTCAGCTGCGCTGTGCATGCCTTCTCGCACGATGCATCATTAACTCTTTGCCGCTGGGAGGTTTCTGGTGTTTTTCCGTTTCCATTTAAAGCAGGTGCGCAGGTTGCTTTCTGTTGGAATCCCTCTCGATGTATTATTTGGAGTCCCCTGACGTTTGCGAGGCCTTAGAGTTTCTGTTTCTCAGATCCGAATGTTGTGGCGCAAATCTGTATTTCATACAGGTTCTCGACAGAGCAAATGTAGCACATTTTTTTTATTTCATTTTTTTTTGTACGCCTAGAAAAAGTAGTTTTTCCACATCTGATAGTTTAAAAGTGGTTTCTACAGAGTTTCTGCTAATCCATGAAGATGTAGTTTCTGTGAAACTCCCCCCCCCATCCCCAAACATTTAATATTGGTAGCTGTGAGTGTCTGTGTGGGAGTTTGGCAGAGGGCTGGACTCCTTTCTGGTCAATACTGTAGCACAATTATTGATTAATGTTTACCAGGTCACAAAGCTGTGTTTAATTCAGTTCTGTTGTATTCATGCGAGTGGTTGTCAACAGAAGAACATATGTTACTTTTACTTTTGCCGAGCAATGAACACTGCCACCATTCCAAACAAAAAAAGGAAAGAAAACCCTCCAAACTTTTCTCCCACATTTTCTTCGCCGTGTTCCACTCTGTGCCACAAAGTTAAAGGTTAACGTTTGCTTTTGTTGCAGAAGCAGAGTAGACCGGTGTTCATTTATACCTCAGTTGTCGGGCTTAAGTTATAGTTTTATTTTTCAAACTGCATAAATACACTGTGATGATGCCTTCGAGGTCATAATACTGGGAAAGGCTGGCTAAGATTTTAAGTAGCGAGGTTTTAGACATAAGCTGACACTTCTCAGAAAGAAAACAATGTGCTGATGTAAATATGTGGAAGGTTGAGGTTTTATTTGTATTTTTTTTTATGTTCTTATTTACTAGTATGAGATTCATTCTCAAAATGTAGTTCTTGTCCAACCAAATGCATTTTGAATTTTTTTTTTTCTTTTTTTCCCAACTTCATGTCACAAATTATGACTCCAGGCAGTGTGACTGGCTGCTGTGCCTTAAGCCTTTGAATGAGGGAGGAAGTCCCTCTTTTTTTTTTTTCTTTTAAATATGTATTAAAAACTCAATAGTCTGTGCAATATACGCCTTAAACTTTAAATGTCTTTTTTGTATGAACATTTCAAAGAAATAAAGGTTTGTTTTTTTCATATGTACGTTTCGCTTTTTATTTTTATCCTTGCTGAAAAAAATGTGCTTTATGCAGCTCACTGGCTTTATGGTAACAATTGTATGCCATCCATGATCAAATCTGGTAATATAAATGGACCTGGTTCACCTTTCATGTTTTTTTTTTTTTCTGGTGATTAAGACATTTAAAAATGATGCAGTCTCACCCTTTAAGTGCAACACCACACCGTTATTCTGAGGCATTTAACTCTTCTTCTGAAATGTGCTGTGTCTAATTCCGTACCGTTTCTATTCCCTCTTTGGTTGTACGGCTATACGGACGTCAAAGACCCTGATTGCACTTTGCTAGAAGTTTGAGTCTGAATTTGAGTTAAATCATCTTTTAAATGGCAGAACAGCACTTCAGATACTGAAAAACATTTTTCCAATTTAAGTCAACATTGAACTCAGTAAAAAAACAAACTATTTTAGATAGATACTGTGGTGGAGAATCCAATAAACACTTTCATTTTTAAAATCTAGAAAGAATTAAACATTTTGAGTTTTTTTTTTTTTATTTTTGTTAAAAAGCTAGTTTAAATGAGTAACGCATTCTTCATTTGCCACATACATGGTCCATTTACTACAGGAGCTGTAGCGTACTTTATTAGTCTGAGCAGATTCATGATCGAGTTCCTTCTTTAGCAAACATTCCTGATCCTTCAACCAATGCAACCAGCTGATGAAGCAAAGCATCCGCTTTTTGCCAGGAGGCGATTCTCACTGCTTGACCGTCAAAATCAAATAAACAGTTTTTACAACCCTACAAGAATACAAAGACAAAGGAGCCACGTGGCAGTGCTGAAGCATCTGTGGTAGTTATAAGGCAGGCAGGAAGGGGTAATCATCGCTGTGTAACACTGAAGCTGAAAGTTCATACAGTCCCCGCACTTATAAACAAACAGCGGTGTGCAATGCATCACAAAAATCTTACTAAGTTGCCTACAAATACCAGTCAAAGTGCAGTTAATGTAGTTTGAGCTGCAGGAAGTGTAATGTATAATGTGGATTAAATCCTCGATGAACACGTTTACCATCAAATATACAATCCAATTTAAGGACATGTATGGTGATTTTTGTTTTATTTACTTCTAATATACACTGTGAGGGGAGGGAGTGGCGAGTATCTGTGGTGCAGCATGTGAGCGGGAGCCAGAAGCAGCCGTTCTCCCTCTATTCATCGTCCTTGTCCTTTGCGCCGTGTTTGAGGATGCGAGTGAACTCAGCGTAGTTGAAGTTGCCCTTCTTGTCGATTGGCGCCTCACGGAACAGCTCGTCCACCTCTTCATCTGTGAAGCGATCGCCCATGGTGGTCAGCAGCTCTCTCAAGTGGTCCTCGTGGATAAACCCTAATTAAGCAGATGGCATCCACTGAATAATAAAACACAGCCCCTACGACTGTTGTGCAATATGACGTGGTCCTTTGTGGACATGCAGACTCACCAGATCCCTCCTCATCAAAGCAGGCGAAGGCGTTGCGAATGACATCCTCGGGGTCCGTCCCGTTGAGCCGCTCTCCGAACATTGTGAGGAACATGGTGAAGTTAATGGGCCCCGGAGCCTCGTTCATCATTCCCTCAAGGTATTCATCCGACGGGTTCTTACCTGTGAAGCAGGTTAAATGACATTCTGTGCTATTCATACCCCTTTTTTTACTTTGTATAAACAACCTGAAATTTGTATGTGTATTGGGACTTCATGTGAAATACCAATGTAAAATTGTAAAGGAGGAATCTGTGGCTGCTTTTGTATTTGCAACAATGACTGAAAGTCTTTTAATGTGCGTCACTTTCAGTTCTGGAGACTGAAATCGTTGCCCATTCCACTTTGCAAGATTGCTCAAATTGAGTCGGACTCGATGATGAAGCTCCTGCAAAGTTCAAGTGATTTGGAGCCTGTAGTCAGGAAAGCATGATGCTGTATTTCACCCTGATGATGCTGAGTTCAGGGGTGCTGACCTGGCCCATCTGCTGTGCTCCTTATTTTATCATTTATAAAGAATTTTAAAAACAATACATATGCTTCCATGTAATTATGCAGTACTTTTTGTAGGTTGAACTCACAAAATCCAAGTAATACAGTCGAGTTCTTGGTTGTACTGTTAATAAAGAGCTATTAATACTTCTGCAAAGCATTGTACAAACAAACATGTAGCAATATTTGGTGGGTGAGAAATATTGAGAATAAGGATTCCAACTTAAGTTGAATTTTGATTCAACTTAAGTGCACCATTTTGTTTTAGCCACCAAATAGTGACTAAAAAATATATACATATATATATTTTTTTCCCCTTTACCCAAAGAGGCCAGCATGTCATGCAGATCCTCCTTGTCGATGAAACCATCCCTGTTCTGGTCGATCATGTTGAACGCCTCTTTGAACTCCTGGATCTGGGACTGGTCAAACATGGCAAAGACATTGGAGGTGGCCCTCTGTGGCCGCTTCTTGGTGGTCTTCCCCTTGGCACGTTTGCTAGACATGGTGACGGCTCGATCTGGACCTGTGCAGAGATATTCATCACGTCAAAGGTAGATTAGACAAAGCTTCGCTGACACACGGCTTCTTGTGAATGCACAAATGAAGCTGGTCTACAGTGTGCCATTTAGTGCCAAGAAAGAACCGGATCTTCCATAGATCTAGTCCGCACTTGCGGGAGAATCTTTTCCAGCTTTTCCTCTGGAGAGAGAATCACATTCTCGGTGAAATGGCAGGCACTTTGATGGGTGTGAAAATGACATGTCACTGCAGCAACACACCTCAGCAAACCGCAGATAGTTCCAGAATTAGACCCGTCACTCATGTTCAGCTCTATAAGGATTTATAATTCGTTTGTGTGTGCACATGCGTGACCCCCAGGGTAAATGGCTGATAGAGGACACAGGCGTAGGCTGGTTTGTGCAGGAAAGTAAATGAGGCCAATTATTCACATAGAAGAATGACATCACTTCTAGACAAGCACAGAAATGATGTAATGCAAATGTCTTTATTGCAACAAAAACATATTTTTAAAAGTCTCAAGCTTAAGATGAATACGTTATCTCAAACACTGATAAATGGTCTTTCTTTTAATTTTTGTTTTATGCTCATTGTGTTGTTTTAATCTCTGACTAACATCAGGCAGAGCGATTACTGATGCTTACTACCAATAATAAATGTAACTGGTACATTTTAGTTGTTTTCTAGTTTATCAAAGTCACTACCCCCTTTTTAAATTAAAAATCTGAAGTAAAATTCTCCTTCATATCTATTTTTTCTTTTTTATTTAGGCACACGAAAGGTGTCAACCTGTTTAGTTCTGTCCAATGAAACAATCCAAGATGAATTTTAAAGTGGCTTACAGCTGCATGTCTGCTTAATGTTTCTATTAAAGGTTGGGCCCGATTGAAGTGTATGGACACATTATGATGACTACCATGTAAAGTGAATAATACTGGCCCTTTCTATTTAAAACCATTACACCAGATATTTGGAGGGACACATTAGACAACAAGTGAACATCGCCTCCTCAATTTTGACATAGTAGAAGCAGAGACGACGGGCAATCCTAGCAGTTTGAGCGAGTTTGAAAAGAGCCAGATGGTGATGTCTGGACGACTACGTCTGAACATCTCAAACCCTGCAGCTCTCTGGGGCTTTCAGGTCTACAGAAGTCGAAATTGTGCAAAAACAAAGAAGGGTGGAGATGAACGCTCTCGAAAAGCCAGTTTTGTTAACCCATTTACGCCACATCATTTATCTCTTTGGTACCTATGTGTGACAGTGTCTCTGTATTTAATAGAGCAGAGCAAAGCCGAATTACTGTGCAAGTTAGCCAAGACAAAGAAAAACAAGAGCAGCAAATAAAATGGGTTTACTCTGCTTCTCATCACTCTGGGCTGCAGATACATGTCCTGTCGTCATTGTATTTATAGAAATTAATGCAACTGTACCTCATTCATACTTTTATAGCCAATGCAAATGTGGCGTGTCAGATCAGTTTATGGTCTTAACAGACAACTCAGTTGTGACCTGAAGTTTACATGAAGAGATTATGGATCTCAATGTTTGCATTTCCTCTATATAGATTCAAAGCAAAGAGAGGAGCCTTCACTGTAGGAAAGTTCACAAAAAAGTGCACTGTGAAAAACTGTTTCACAGTATTGATCTATTATAGTACTAACAATTTTGTTTGTATGCAGCAGAGAGTGACAGGGAAGATATGTATTATAAATGGAAAAAAAAAAAAAACTGTTGAACAAACCAGATGACGTACTGAAAGAAACAATTAATGTACTTGTTAGTTGTGATTCAACCACTAAGCGTCTAGCACAGGTATAAAACTGAATTCTAGATGGGAAATGTTTGAAACTGGATTAAGTATTTAATATCATACTTTGGTGAATGAATTACAAAATATCGCCTCTGGTTGTCTCGTCCGTTTGAATAAGTCAACTTGAGTAAAAAAATAAATAAATAAAATAAATTAAAAAATGTCGGATTAAAAATTTTCCTAAAACTTAGGAGAATTAGACAATTTGTCAAGGACATTTTTAAAATGTGCTGAATCATAACTAGTTCAAGTCTACTCATGCAGATTAAAGTTTACCAAAACAAAACAGAAGCAGATTTCTTCATCAGTTTTAAATTCTAGCGGTTTATTCTACAGCCTTTATTGATTTTGCCTACCCCTTGGCCGCTCTACTCCCTGCGTGTCCCGGCTAATTAAAAGAAAAGACCAAAGGTGCGCACTTTTGGCCGCTGGCGCTTCCACTCCTACTCCTCACAGGAAGCTGGAAACAAAACCACCATGAAGAGGCAATGCTACATTTCAGGAAGCAAGGAGTTCCTCCATTCATTTAATGCTTTTCCCTTCATTCTTTTTGGAAGATGCACAACACCCAGTTTTTATCTGGTGCAAATACAAGTACGTCAGACATAATGTACTGTACATAACATCTTCCTTTCGGTGATGTTACCGCACTACATTCAGGCCTGACATTTAAAACACTTGAGGGGTCTTTTCTTTAGAAAGCACATATACAAAAGTGGCTTCTTAAATACTTGGCCTACAAATAATGTTAATGTGTTCCTCTTAACCTATTGCAATGCATGAAAAAAAAAAAAAAAAAAAAAAAAACTCAAGTAAAGCACCGAAACCGACTTTAGTTCAGGAGCCCACATCCTCCTAAATCCAACTTTGCCTGAAAAGCTTGAAGCAATTTAGTTAAGGTCCTTTATAACACCCCATCAGATGCTTTATATTCATTTTAAGAGCTACATGTAACACACACAAAAAAATTAATGACATGAACTTATAACTGATTTTGCAGATTATTATTTTTTCCAACTTTGGGATGCAGTGTTCACAAGATTAACGTAATGAAATCTTGCTTTGAAGACATATGTTGTTAGAGATACACTTACTAAAGACGAGAAGTACATGATGTAAAAAGATACCTTTATTTTAACTGCACGAAAATACAGCAAACCTATTTCAGAAGGACTGAATTAATAAACATAACATGTAGGTCTGGATTAAAGACTTTAAGGCCTGTAGCAGACATTATTAATGTAAGACATTTTAAGCCTGATACACAATAGAAATGGTCAAGCTTTTAGTGCACGGACTTTACCTTTAAAGAGTCAACGTGAATAAGAATTTATATTCAAACCAGCAGTGAATTGTTGGCAAGAACAACAAAAAATAACCACAAAATGTCCTCTGTCCATCACCGATTCCCTTCATCCTTTCATTCTAAGTGGGCCAAAACAAAAGCTCCCCTGTCCTTGGACCCAACAGGAACAATCGCTGTCTCACTCCATCTCACCAACTTTGAGACATGAAGGTCAGCCGGTGCTTGAGTGTGAAAACTCAAAGACAAGACAGTCACACATACCAAGAACAAACAGAGACGGCATCTCAGGTGAATGTAAGGAACTGGCCAGGTGCATTTAGAAGATCCTTTGTGGTGGAAATGCACATAAACCAGACAAGCTCACAGTTCAACTGGCACATGATGAACACCCTATTAGTCTCCTTCCACTGCAGGAAATCTCCACAAATGTTCTCTCCTCAGCTCCGACTCCTGAGATCTTACCTCACCGAACTACCTAAAATAAAGCAAAGAGAGCCTTTGTTGCTCTTAAAGAGCTACGAGCCAGCTTTCATTCTCACCTCGGCTTCAAGCTGAAAACGAAGAGAGTCTTTTCAACTCCTTTTGTCCCCGGATCCGTCACCGCAGAGCGAAAGGAGGCAAGCGGTCCTGCTCAAAAGTTTGCTCAAACAATCAAACTCCCCCGGTCAGGCCCCGCCCCCTTTTCCTGCTCGGACCAATGGGAACAGCAGCGTGTCCCGTAGGGAGACGTCCCGGGCCCAGGCCATTTGTCCATACATGGCAAAGGAATGCAAAAAGCTCCGGCCTCGCTGCCGCCGCGGTCTCTCTTCGGGATGTTTGGCGAAAAGGCAGAGATGAAATGACAGGAACTGCGATAAGGCCGCCTTATTTAGAGAAAGGAGTCTAAACATTTCGGAGGCAGGGGACGGTGGAAGCATATCGAGGGAGCGAGGGAGCAGTGAGGAAACGCAGACGGAGTGTCTGTTGGAACAATAAGTGCCCTTAAATAGGCAGCGAGGCCGCGCGCGCCACTCAGGGGCCAGCATTTAAAAACGATCACCTGAAATGATGCTTTCAGGGACCAGGAAGTGTCTCCTCATAAAACTGGGATCATTTTCTTCACAGGAATCATAAAGTATCTGATTTAATCGTATCTGTTAAATGTCACTGATTCTTTTTTTTTTTTAGTTCTTTGTAAAAATATAAGCTCTCCCCCTCATTGTTTGGGCAGAATCATGTTAAGACTTTAACGCAGCTTTCTTTCACGGGTCTTTAATACATTTTGCACGTTTTTTGTTTTTTTGTTAAGAAAAATAAAATACAGTTGTCTAAAACATGAACATTTACTTGCATATGAGTGTGACTTAAGTGTATAACTAATAAATCGTTGTTCCCTTCTCTTTTTAGATCTATTGCTAACTCACCAATAATAATCGGATTCATGTTTTAATAGAATATCGTTTAAATGACAATATTTGTATTTAGAAACACAGAATTAAACCCTTTTTGTCAATAAAGGGGATACATTCAATGTCCAACCGCGTGCTCATTAAAATCAGGTTCACCTGTGGTGCAATGTCGCCATCTACTGGGCTACATTAGTATTCAAATTAAAATTCATCAAACCGCGGTATGGTGATCGCATTAAGCTGAAAGAAAATTTTAATGAAATATAAAGTACTGCGACAAAAGTTTTGACTCTTTTTAGGTGTATTGACCTTTTTGATTACTCCCTTACTTCAATGTTCCAGACGGTCAAACAGTTAAAATGACAAGAGGTAATAATTTCACACCCTGGCCCTATTTTAAGTAACTGACCCCCAAAGAACTAACAACTGGTTGGAAGAACAATTGCAATAATGGGAACAATGGGAGTGATCACAATGTTTAGGTTGTCTTTATTTGTGGATTATGACTTTCATTTGTTTCACTGCACCCCAAAGCCTTATAAATGGGTTCATAATCCTTTCTGGGCTCATAGAAACACTTTCTTTCTTACTCATCTGTTGTTGAAGATCTTCAGATTAGGTGTGGTGTTTAGACTTCTCATATCTTTTCAACCCTCCGATTGTTTGTTAGACAGGTTATATAATATTTAGTGATATGAAACAAAAGAAAATGTGCTTGATCACAGCACATTGTATTTTCACATCACCTGCCTACCTAATTAAAAACAGGGTAGGTTGTGATATTGGAATTTGTCTGATGATCTTGGACATCGCCTAACAGGCAAAGGCAGATGGAATATTTAAGTAAACCAGAAAGATGAAGGAAATGCACAAATTTAAGATTATTTGTCTCTTGCAATAGCTGACGAGGTTTCTTGATGCGTGTCAGACCTTGTTTCATGTATTGTTTACTATTTACATTTAAAGGCGGAACAGTTTTAACACTCGAGTTTCTGATTGGCTTACTGAAGAGGTTGACTTGAGAAAGCGCATGCGCAGTACAGTTGGAAGATGGTCGTTTCGTCAGAGTGAGGAGAAGCCCGAAAGGTGAGCTGTCTTTTCTCTCATCTGTTAACGCCGATAACAAAAAAAAAAATTTAAAAAAGGTGTCGTACGAGAAGTGTAGCAAATGTAAAACACGCGGAGTGCCACAGCCGAGCGAGCCGTGACAGTCTTGTCAGTTTGTAAAGTTTTCCTGTTGTTCTCTCCGACGTGCTCTCCCAAGTTTTTTCGTAAAAGTGGTAAATGGAGGTGATTCATCTCGGTCGGAATTCTGTTTTCATCGAAGCGAACCGAATGAAGTTCAGGGGGGAAAGCGGAGCGCTTCGTTGAAGAGAACGTGTTGTATATATATATATTTTCCTGTAGGCTTTGAATGAAGTGTAGTGAAGTAGGTGAGTTACTCAGTGCCCGAGTAAAACATGTAACAGTCAGGGAAGTTAAGTTTTCTGTTGCATCCTTGTCTTAAGGCTCCACCAGACGTCATCCAAAGTCCCTTTCGTTTGACGTTCGGCTTCAGATAAAGTATGTGGTTACCTTTAAAGTTACCCATTTTGTTGTCTAATGGCAAAGAGTGTTATTTATTTTATTTTTTTATCTTTTGAAAATTATATTTGTTATTAATTGAAATAGTAGTAGTCTCTAAATTAAATTATTTACAACTTGAGCGTTTTCTCTAAGGTATTTTTGAATTTGAAATGAATTGAGTAAGATGAAGTCATTGATTTGATAGATAATAGTTCTTCCGGGGAAGGAGTAGATAAAAGGAAGTTGAATAATCCAATCAATGGGAAACTTGAGTTTTTAATTTAAGGTTGTGTGAGGATAGTAATATATTCATGGTGTCATAAGAAAATAAAAAAATAAATTGCTGTGTTACTACCTCTAACATGGCACCCACTATCCTTAAGTCTAAAGCAATAACTGGATTGTAAAGCATCTGACCTTAAGTGCACCAGTTCACTTAATTCAGCAGTCAATGAAAGGAAATGTTCATGGTGTCTTTTTAGGTGATCGTGTTTTTCCAACATTTAGAAATCTCCCGATATTTCTAGTTCGCTGTTGGAACCTTGGGCATTTTCTCCAACCTGGATATTATTAGGCAAAAAAAACAACAACAGAAAAATAACTACTAGCAGCTGCGGTAATGGATATTTTCGCTACAGAAGTTTTGTGTGTCATTAAAAAGTTCACAGTACCGTCCAACCAGGAATTGGACGGTAAATGCAAATAGAAAAATTGTCGGTGGTAGAGGTTAGCATGTCTCTTGAGGACAGCAATTTACATATCCCTGTGGTTTTCTAACATCCACAGATTTGAGGATATTTCCAGGTCTGCGCTCTAATTTCAGGGGTAAATACAGGAAGTAGCCACCTGTGCTCGTTCATAGTTCACAACTCTCTGTTTAGTTTGTTTTGGGAGTTCTCAAAATATTCACCAATTTGTATTTGTTTGGATAATTTTATGTTTGAACTAGAGGGAGGCTTTTGAAGGACTCCGAATTTAGCTGTTTATTGTTGAAAATGTTTCTTGGGGAATGCAAAAGGCACCCCAAGCAACATTTGTGTTGCTTTTTCCACACTTTTGGAAAAACTTTTTTTTTCTGAAAATTGTCACAAAATCTGTGTTGTTTTAATTTTCCATAAAAACAACACACATCCCTGACATCATGCAGTAATCCCCCAAAATGTTGATACTTTATGTTGAAACAATGACTCTTATTCTAATTGGCATTAATTGTTTTTTTTTGTTTTTATTTTTAAAGTAAACCAAGTACTTCATTTGTAAAAACACAAGACAATGTTGAGACTCTGTTCCTAAAGTAAATGTGTATGAACAATAAATGACTCGTACCCTAGAAACATTTCAGCAATGTTTCAACCAAGGCGCTCTTTGGTCTTGATGCTGTTCAAAGGCAAACCAATGAGGTCTTTACTGACAAGCTGTAGTTTTATAGAGATTAAATTACGGATTCCATTTCTTTACTTATTACGTGACTTTTGAAAGCAATCGGTTGCATTGAAATCTTTTGACTTTAGAGTTGCTTTGATTGGACAAACCTTTGAAAACCCTGCATCATTTTTCTTTCTGTTTATTGTTATGCTGTACTTTATGTTGTCCTGTTACACAAAAGGTCAAGTAAAGTAGAATGAAGTTTTTGGTTGTAATTTGACTAAATGCTAAAAAAAAAAAAAAGAAAATGTTTGCAAGGCTCTGTAAATAGGACAATAAGATGTGTAAAACAATGATTGATAGCTGCAGCTTTACAATACAATATCCAGCTGATTTCCTCTGAGAAGTGAATGAAAAGCTCGAGCAAATGCGCCATCTGGAAAATTCCCGACAGAATCATCCGAAAGCAAAATTGGACTTATAACTGTGACTGTTTCCTCTCTTGTTTACGCTGCAGGGGGCTTTCTTTTATTGTTTCCACAGCACACCACAGCCGTCCTGGTTACAACAATCAACTATCACTTTAAGTTATTTATGATGAATGAGGCGGTGAGCTAAACATGTAGTTGTGTTTCTTTTGCACGGCCATGTGATCGGCCAGAGTTGCGGTTGTGTGTACAGCCTCATCTCCTCATGTGCTGTTGTTTTCCTGAGAGGCCTACCTTTCTGTTGACGTCTCTAGGCAGCTCGGGCAGAGATGTCCATCCTAATGTGAAACCCTTTCTGTGAGACAGCATGCCTGCTGCAGAGTCCCCCTGGTCTTTGACGGCCCAGAGAGCTGTGGTTGCGACCAGAATGTGTGTGGTCTACGTGTGAGCGTGTTTGAAAAGCTCATCAGAGGCTTTCAGAAACTGCTGGTCTAGCTGTCATGTGAAGCGACTGTGTGTGTGTGTGTGCTATGTGAGATAGAGGAAGCATCAGAGTGTGTGTATGAATATACTAGGACTCTCTCATATAGATCACCATATATATGTATTTTCACCACAGAACAGAGACGAGTAGAGCGTTGTCGTCTCTTATGATCCAGTCTAGCTCAGCTCTGCGGGCTTTTAGAACTTCGTCTTTAAATTGTCCAACCTACTGATATGTAGGCCGACATTCACAGAGACACGTTCATCAGCTTTTCGAGACAGTGGAGCAGAATGTGAAACAAGGTTCTGAGGATCATCAGATGAACATGGTGGCAAAATTTCCTGAGACAGTTTGTGAGTTTATAAAGTGGGGGGAAAGCTGATGGCGGAGAGGCAGTCAGGGCAACCTGGCTGGATTGGGAGGGAACATCTGCATCCTTCTCTCTGGGTAAGACTTAGACTCAGGATCTGCTCCAGATCAGTGGAAATAATCTCTAATCTCGTAATAGCTTTTCAGCTATTACAGATTTCTCTTTAAAGCCTACAAGAAGTAAAAATAGTGACTTTAAGACGAGGTTGCTTTATTTAAAAAAGCATAGGACATCATTATGGTGATTAGTATTTTGTATTTGCTATTAGCTTGTCAAGAATTACTAAATCAATAATCTTCATGTGTAGATGCTTGTTTTAACTGTGATTTCCAAAGGTTGCTAGGATTTTCCATTAGAGAGGGGTTGGAAGCTCAAAAGGATCAAGAAACCAACTTTGCTTCACTGAGGGTTTACTTTTTATGATCAAGAGTTTGGATACCCCCCTGATATTATTGCATGTAGGAAGCCTAACTTCATACTTGGTTTTAAATAGCTTGAAAGCTAATTTGACAGTCTAGCAATGTACTGTCACTTGGAAGTGGACTATCCATCTTCAAGGTGAGCTTGAAAGCGGTCAAAAGTAAAGTTCTGCTTTGTCTTTTTGAAGCTGGTAACAGTTGGATTCGTTTGGCTTGTTGGTGAGAAGAGCCAATGTAATGGCACTTATTTTTGAATCTCCCCAACATGTTTTCACATCTTTAAAACTGACCCATGTGTTTGTGTACACTGGAGCCCCGCCTAGTGAATCCTTTTACGTAATCAAGTTGATAGACAAACAATTGCATCTTTTCACAGGATCACATCTGAACTCGTGTTTGTTGACCTTCAGACCATTAATCATAGTCAAGACCTGATGCAAAGGTCAATATGGCTTAACCCAAGACAATAGAAAAACCAGCTTGCAGGACATTGTGCTGTTTTGAATTAACTCGGCAGCTTAGAACTTTCTTGCTGGTATTTTCTTTTCTACTTGTGTGATGAGAGGACTAACGTCTCAGCCAGATCTAGAGAAACTGATCCATGCATTTATCTTTAGTCGCATTGATTATTGTAACAGCGTCTTCACAGGCCTGTCCAACACATCAATCAAACAGCTGCAGCTGATCCAGAACGCTGCTGCTCGAGTTCTCACTAAAACCAGAAAGATAAAGACATAACACCAGTCTTAAAGTCCCTCCACTGGCTCCCTGTAGCTCAAAGAATAGACTTTAAAATACTGTTGTTAGTTTACAAATCACTGAACGGTTTAGCACCACAATACATTAAAGATCTGCTGTTGTTGTGTCAACCTTCCCCACCTCTCAGGTCTTCTGGTTCTGGTCTGCTGTGCATCACCAGAACCAGAACAAAAAAAAAAAAAGAGGAGAAGCAGCTTTCAGCATCTATGCACCAAAAATTTGAAACAAACTTCCAGAAAACTGTAAAACAGCAGAAACCCTGACTTCCTTTAAATCTCAACTAAAAACGCACCTGTTTAGAATTGCATTTGAAACGTAATATGCAACAATGTATTGTTTATTCTGTGTTGCATGACTTTGTGTTTTTGTGTTTATGATGTAAAGCACTTTGAAATGCCTTGCTGCTGAAATGTGCCATACAAATAAAATTTGATTTGATTAAGCAAACAGAAACACAACTAACCAGGTACAGACTGCAGCATTTACCAAAGAGCAGAGCAAAAACTATTTCTTGCTTTGTCATTGCACTCACTGTGCCTAAAAGCTCTCACTGCTTGTTTTTCTTCTCTTACTTTTGTAGTCACAGACCATGAACATTGTGGGCCAGCTCGCAGAGACCGTGTTTGTCACAGTGAAGGAGCTGTACCGCGGCTTGAACCCGGCCACCCTGACCGGAGGGATCGATGTCATCGTGGTGCGGCAGCCTGATGGATCTTACCAATGTTCGCCGTTTCACATCCGCTTCGGGAAGCTCGGCGTGTTGCGCTCCAAAGAGAAAATTGTGAGTACATTTTTTATACCTTACTCTCTGCCTAAATATTCTGTCATCTCTCGTTGAACCGTACGTTGCAATTTTTAGGTCGACATCGAGGTAAACGGAGAATCGGTCGACCTGCATATGAAGCTCGGAGATAATGGCGAGGCTTTCTTTGTGGAGAAAGAAGAATACATGGAGGTAAACTGAACGACGTCAGAGACCGCTTTAGCGAAATCACACTTTTTTGATGTCAAAGTTTTTTTGTGTTTTTTTTTTCTACTTCTCTTTTGTGCTAGGTCCCAGCCCATCTGTGCACCTCCCCAATTCCTCTGGAGGCCCCTGAGGAGACGGATGTGACCGCCGAGGGGTCCGAAGCTCGCAAGAAGAAGCGGCGGCGGAGACACATGCGTTATGATAATCAGCAGAGGGGCGAAGCCGACTCCTCGTCAGAAGAAAAAGACAAGGAGGAGAGTACAAAAGACTCTGACGCTGCTCAGTGGGAGAGCGCTTCATCTCAGGCACTGCTGACCAGGTCAGACAGTAAAACGTACAGATGTTGTTGAATGGTTGGTAAGCGGACTGAGTGAAACTTTTCACAGTGCTGCTCAAATTAAAACTACATTATTTTAAATAAACCAAGTAATCAAATTTAAGTTGAAAAAAATTTAATTTATTGTAGAGACAAAACCTAAGAAAGTGCTTAAAGTCAAGAGGCTTTCTTTGGACAACCCAGCTCTACCAGCTCATGATGAAGTTTTGAATAATTCTTTATTTATTGGTGGAAAGCTGTGGCCATGAGTTTTAACTCGATTGTAGCTGTGCTACAGCTCATGTTTCAGTGACAGAAGATTGGAGTTCAGTGTATGGGAGCCAGGATTTAACATTGACTTTAATCCCAGATTGAGTTGAACAAAGTTGTTGAATCTTTAACGTTTTTTTTCATTTTGCGTGTTAGTAAATCAGTGTACTACTCACTGCGTGAGGAGCCAGATGAGGAACTGGGGGCCACACAGAATAGAGGCGTTGATCCTCATTCAGACGAAGAGCTCCCAGAGAAGTGAGAAAAGCGTTTCACTTTCCGTTAAACAAACATTCTTGTTCGTTCTTTAGTTTTGAGAATCTCCTGTGTGTTTTCCAGTGTTTTCTTGAGTCGGCCGGATTCTCCTAAGATCGACTCTGAGGTTCTGGATGAAGCCCAGGATGTGTCTGAGCTCCAAATGCAGTGGAACTGGGGAGGATTTCCCATGGTGAAACACACCGACACAGACAGAGCTGCGCATTTATGCCATACCTGTGCTGCGGTTGGAGTCCAACCCACTGACGTGCGGTTGTCCTGTTTTTCGCAGCCCTGTGACCCAGAGAACACACCAGGAGAGCTGAAGGTCTCATCTCACTTCCACACCATTGAGAGACAGGAGTCCTTTGACCTTGGCTACGAGGTCACATCTTCGGTGATCGGCTGCGTGAAGCCAGAGTCGAAGGCGGACTCATTTTCTTTAGACAGCAGCTCTCAGCAAACCAGCTCTTTGTCTAAGAAGAACTTTCACGACACACTTTCCTACCACAGCGACCATTTCCTTTCATGTGCTTCTTCCACTGAAGTGGATTCTGAAAAAGACTCATCTTCTGAGACTATTGTTATTTGTCTCAACAAAATCGAAGAAGGTGCTGAAAAAGTTAGTTCTGTTGCTGAAGGAGTTTCTGAAAATGAAACTTTGAGCAAAACAAAAGAGCTGACAGAAAAGATGGCAGAATGCACACTCCAAGAATCAAGCCAGGATAGTCGAGGACAAGAAAGTGTCTCATCTGAGCAGAGAGAATCGGATTCTACAAATTCTGCTCCTGACAGAGGATTAGTGCCCAGCGCTGTCGGAGAAGATGACAATACCACACTCAGAGCAACCGATGATTCATCTGAAAGCTCAGCTGCAGCGACTACTGCATCACAAGCTGCCGACACAGACACTGGGAATGACATGGCGAAATCCTCCGAAGCATCCTCCAAACTGGAACAACAGGACGAGGAAAAAAGTGAAGCATTTGAGCGATGAAGTTAATTCTTTAGGTTAAAGTCACGAGTCTGTTTATGCATGAGGTGGATTTGTTCCTCACGGTGTTGTGTGACTGTGTTGTAGGTAAACAGAATCATCATGGAGGCTCATCGGATATTCACCCGGATGACCAGACCACTCTGGACACAGAGGCGGCGGAGTTTTATTTCCCTAAAACGTAACATGTTTTCTGACACATTTAGTCAAGTTCCAACCTGGAATTGCTACCTATTTTCTGTACAGAAAATAATATTTTGTCACCTTCCTAAAGAAATGGCTTAAGTCATTTTTACCTAAACTGATTTTGCAAAAAGAAAAAAAAAAAAAGAAAAATCTTACAATTTTGTAAAAACCTGCACAATAAAAATGGTGGCAGAAAGAGAGACATTACCTTCTTTCTGAAGATAATTTAGGCAACAACTTATTTCAGTCCTTTATTGCACGTTTGTATGCAATAAAGACAATAAGGCTATGAGAATATATGTTTCTAATTTGCCATTAGTCGTATTGGTGACACAGCAAAGATATGCAGCTTATTTTAAGTCGTCAGTGTTAGAACAAGCCAATAATTCTGATACAGTAACTTGCAATAATTGCAAATGCTGAACCTAAATTACTGACTGTTGCCTGTCAACAGGGAGGCAGAGGGAGTGTTAACTCAGTTTGCTGAACAGGGCTCAGGTAGCCTGTCGCCTGAGTCAGTGGACCCTGGAGCAGTGGACAGTGGAACAGAGAATCCGTTTGATTCTACATTGTGCGTCATGGACGTCAGTATGTCCCTTTGTGGGAAAGTACAAGACACCAGCCAGATTTCCAAAGGTAGGAGTGATTCATCCAGTGTCAGGTCGTTAGCTCTGCTCATACAGCAAAGGATCTATTTGATTTATTATTTTTTTTGTTGTACGTTTGTTTTTCATTTTGCTTCAGAAAAGTTTACAGAGCACCTTGTGACATATCAGGATTTTATCAACAACCCCGGAATCATTGAGGATCCAAGTCTAGTCATCTGCATAAATTCTAAGTGAGTGAAATAAATAATTATACGGTTTTTAGAAGTTGATCAGTTCCCAGGCTAAAGTCTTTTACACGTTTTTCAGCTATTACAACTGGGCAGTGGCTGCTCCAATGATCCTGTTCATGACGGCATTCCAAAAGAACCTACCAACGGTATTTTATTTTTTCGAATCCTGACCATTAAAGTCTTAAAAATGTGTTGTAAATTCAAACATTAAATACGCCTTTGTTGTGCTTTTTCAATTTTAAGCAAAGTTATGGAATATCTTACAATTTTGTAAAAACCTGGTGGCAGAAAGAGAGAATAATTTTCTTTCCTTGTGTCTCATACATAAGAGTACAGTAGAGCAGCTGGTGAAGGACAGGATGTCCAAAAAGCCTGGTCGCTGGTGGCTCTCATGGAGACGCAAAGAAATGGACGACAAGGTAGTTCCTCAGGTCTTCATGTGTGTACACATCAGCCTGCACTGACCACACACAGTTAATCATGAAAAGATGCGTCTTTTCTAGTTGGAGTATATCTTTCATACAAGACATAATGGTGATGAATGCTGACTGCTCTTTTCTCTTCAGCAAAAACAATTAAAGGAGGAGCAACTGGCAAGCGTTTCTTCCACAGTCCAGTAAGTCACCTCATTACCAAGTGATTAAATAATCCTTCCCCAGGAAACCTTGGATCCTGGGGAAGGATCCAAGCCAGCCAGCACCTAGCCAGAACAGCTGGTGCTGTTCTGGCTAGTCCTGCTGCTGCACATCTGTTTCACTGCCGCATGACGTTGGTAGCGGTGGGAAACCCTGGCGAGGATTCCTTGCATGTTTATGTTAACCTTTACTGGCTACTTTAGTTGTTCACACACCCAAAAGTCATCAGTGTTGTGGGGACGTTGTGTGATTTCATCCACATCTCTTTAACTTTTTCACAAATACATTGCTATGTATTTTATTTAGATTTTATCTGTAAAGAAAAATTTAATAGTGGGATGTTTTTGCAACCAGATTACATACATAATGACAAGTAGACAAACGTGTTTGAATAAAATGGTGGAAATATATTTAAACATATTTGAATTTCAAGGCACTGTACAGTTGCTAATGTTAACTTATTTGCAAGGTACACTCTAAGTTGCTGCTGTGAAAAAAACATTTTAATCTCTGTTTTTAGAGGCGGGCGAACACAAACGGTGATTTTCCTTTGTTGTTTTTTCAGAGCCCCACTGGATAACACTGAAGCTGATGAAGCTGTAAGGCTCGAACAAAATGCTGACATGGCTTCCAGTTTTTCTTCAGACTCCATATCCATCACGCAGTCCTTCAGCCACATCTACCGCAAATCACTACGTCTCTCTTCCAAGGAGATAGTAGGACAACCCTGACTCTTTGCCTGAAAACATCAAACATATTTAAATGAGATCTTTTTGTGCTATGATGCGTTTTTCTCCGCTCTTCTCTGCCAGGAGAGTTTAAATCTGCGTGATGGAGCCAATAAAGTGGTATTCAGTGTTACTACACAGTATCAAGGCACCTGTCGCTGTGAAGCTGCCATCTACCTGTGGAACTGGAACGATCGGGTCGTCATATCAGACATTGATGGAACAATCACCAAGTAGGCCAAGTTAAACACGGTTTCTTGCTATTAACCTCATCAATATTGCTTTGTCTTTCTATTCTGTTGAAAGATAAGTTTTTCTAGGTAACCGTCACCTTCCTACATCTCTGACTCTATAACAAATGAAAAGTGACCTCCAGACAAGCCAGGCTGTCAAAGATTTCTTGGAAACATATTGCATAAATTCTCTAGCATCAATGTCAAGTATGTGAGATGCCTTATATGCTGCAGAAATGCTTTCCTGAGCCAAAAATGACAAGCGCTTCTTAAATATTACAATAATAATCCAGTAATATCACTAATAAGTCTAATGTGACACTGTGCAGATGCTCTGTCTACATTATTAAAGAATCTCATACCATACTTAGTGAATGCTTGAAGTGGCTCCTTCTGATAGCAGCCTCTCTACATTTTTGTTGTTATAGTTCATAAATAATTGACCACTGGTGTGGGATTTTCATTTCCAGTACGTTGATCCTTAAATATGGAAACAAAATAAAATAAGATGGCAACATCATGGCCAAAGTGACAACAACAACAACCCATCCTCACTCAAAAGAACAGAATTCCACATCCTAAATCCCATTAAACAAACATTATAAGTTCTGTGTCATTTTCATCACGTCTTTCCGCATGCGTCATGCCTTTCTACGTCTACTGACATAAGTGTTGATATTAACCTCAAATATGAATGAAAATGTCCTTTAGAATTTGTGACCTTTTCGTACTCCTCGTCTGTTTTGTTCTTTTTTGTATGACAAAAAGTTGTTTTTCTTCTGCTATAAGCTCCACTCTCTGTCTCTTCTAGGTCCGACGCGCTTGGTCATATCCTACCTCAGTTTGGAAAAGACTGGACACACAAGGGAATTGCCAAACTTTATCACAAAATACACAAGTATGTGAAATGTTGGGCACATCAATGGAACTCAACCTGTGGGATTATCATGACTTTCTGTTGTGCGTCCTGCTATTTGAACAATTAAAATTACATGATGCATTGTGTATTTTTGATCAAATGTAATGATTCATTTTGTGAATTGCAGTTTTGGGTGCTCATTTCTTTGCAGAAATGGATACAAGTTCCTGTACTGTTCAGCGAGGGCTATCGGCATGGCTGCTATTACCAAAGACTACTTAAAGTGGGTCAATGACCAAGGCACTGTTCTTCCTAAAGGTCCTGTACTGCTGGCTCCCAGCAGCCTCTTTTCAGCACTACACAGGTAACAGCAGCTCAAATCCTCAAAAGATGGTCCGCATTCCCATTCAAGAGGCCGAATTTATAACAGTGTATCGACGCCCTCTTAAAATAATAGCCAAAGTCATTATTTTTGTGTTTTCCAAAATACTTTGCAAAGTATTGCATATATGTTTAGTTATTTATTTAACTCAAGAAACTTTTTGTAGTGGATGACTGTTGACATCAACTCTTGCAGGGAGGTGATTGAGAAGAAGCCAGAGGTTTTTAAGATCGCCTGTCTTAGTGACATCAGGGACTTGTTCGGATCACACAAACAACCTTTCTACGCAGCTTTCGGCAACAGGACGAATGTAAGCAATACTGAAGAGTGACTCCAAATCTTACATAGGACAGGAAGACAGTTCCTCCTGTCTTCCTGAGGAACTGTGGTTTGTGTGGTTTACATTTAATCACGGTGTAAAACACGTTCTTGCATATTTTGAAAAATGGTGGCTAAAATTAGGTTTACTTGTTAAAAATTTTTTCTTATCTCCAATGCTTTTTGCAGGATGCTTTTGCCTATAAACGGGTGGGAGTGTCTGAGAGCAAAATATTTACAGTCAACCCAAAAGGAGAGCTTATCCAAGAAATGTCTAAAGGCAACAAGTCTTCGTAAGTAAAAACTAAGCAATTCAATGGAAATGCGTTTTTGTAACTTGCTGTCATACATTCACGCAGATTAGTTAGATTTCTAACCTCCTGGTTGTACTTTTTTCTGCAGGTATAACCACCTGACTGAACTGGTTGAGCATTTCTTCCCCATGGTCTCTGCTGAGACCAATAACGCTGCAATTTTGGTCTGTCCTGAATACAGTAGCTTCTCTTACTGGAAGGAGTCTCTGCCAGAAGTGGACATGAGCATACTGACATAGACCAACTTCCAGTTTGCACGCAAAATAGACATAAATTCTCATATTTTCTCAGGGCAACCACCTTTGATAAGAACATAAAGAAGTAGTTGTTGATTTTTAATACTACACTCAGATAGATCCCAATTAAACTATTTGATTCAAAACCACTGAATAATTAATATCCTGAGCATTTTTAGTTATTCCTGTCACTAAATGTTTTCATGATTATAAAATCCTCTTTAACCTATTACCTGATGAATTGAATTAAAATTGACAGAGAAGAACTCGACTTTAAAACACACACCAAGTAATGCCTGAGTTGTAGGAATAATTCAATGATAATTTGCCTTCCTTGAACCTAGTGGAGGTGTGATCACATAAACCACGCACGTCCATCTGTGTGTGTGAATTCATTGGACTGTATAGCATATGGAGTTTTATTCTATCAAGAAACCAAAAACTGCTTATGCATATCAAATTAATCATAATTATTAGATCTGTTTGATGTTATTGGGTTTATGAGTCAGTTTGTGTATCGGTTACAGCTTTGAATTTGCACTATACTGGACAGAACACAATCCTTTGGACGAAAAGCTATATTTCAAACTCGTCCAAGACTAAAGGTCATGCACCATTTGAATAATATGGTGCATGACAAACAGAAGGACCATTGAACCTGATTATTGTTCAATGGTCACTATGTGACGATGCCAGTCACAATTTTTTCACTGTTTCATACCAAGTTTGTAATGGCATGAAATGTACACTGCACAAACGAGCATTAGATTCAAGACCAACAGTGATGTTGGATTTTGGCTGTGAACTCTTAACGGTAATGTCGTACATATTTATTATTTTTGCATAATTTCTTGTCCAGCTGATGTAAAATTGAGTAGTTTTTCTGTAAATCAAATGTAGAAAAAATAATTTTAAAACATCTATGTTGTCCACATTGTAGTTGTGTACTGATGTATTCAGAGTAAATACATTTTACTTGCAATAAAACCACTTATACATATTTTTTGTTGTTGTTGCTAATTATGATATACAAATGTTTACAATCAGGACTTTGTTTTATTGAAGTGGAGATAGTATTCTTGCTGTCCTTGGGGGAGACTATTACTGAGTGTCTTTGTTTTTTAATGAATTTATTGTAAATACCATAGTGGTCAAAGGGTTAAAGATGAACAGAGGTATTTTGTTTCAGAAATGTTTCAACTTTACTAGTGTTAGATCTCTGTATCAGCTGTTTCTATGGGACAGAAAAGTTAAAAATGAACTACTTTAACTAGTTTGACTTGTTGGCAAACACATCTGAATATATGTGAAGGATGAATATGAATAGGATCTGGGTCTCGTTTTTTTCAATGAACCTAAATATTTAAAGTTTTGATCCAAAATATACCACTTTAATTAGTTTCAATATTTTGTTGAGAAACCCATCTAAATGTATACATTGTGTCAGTATGAATAAGATCTGAGTAATTTTAGATATTTAAAGTTCTCATCCATGAGCTCCTTGATTTTTATTTTTGTGACACGTTGCTACTCTGCTTTAAAACACATTGGTGTGTCTGAGGATTAAGCTCTGCACTGGTGGTAAACGGATACGTTAGTTGAACGCTCTTTAGAAGATTTTTTTTCTCGGGCGCTTATTTCATTTTTTTTCGGGTCCCCTGAAGCTTTCTACCAGAAGTTCCTGATGAGTTCAGAACTGGTCGATTTCAATACAATCTTGCAAGCAGCAGTATCCCTGCTGGCACTTGGAAAGGTCTGTTTATGCAAATTGAATTCAAATCTGTTTATTGAGACAGCGCCTCATCACGTCTTTCCGCATGCATCATGCAACACAACACAAGTGTGGTGTTGCCTTGAAACAACACCACACTTTATAATCCAAAACGTTTTATGCAACAAAACAATGTCAGCAACTGTTCCACACTTGACGAAAGATTTACTTTGATATTTCCTGTTTCCTTTTTGTTCACTTTCCAATTCACATTTTGTCTGATCACACCTCATAGCAACAAACATTCAAAACACACAAGGATGATTTGTGAAATACAAGTTTATGGCAAATCTTTAAAGTGCAGACACAGCTCTTCACAGAGAAACACTGCTTTGGGTTGCATTGTTTTGAGTTGTCCTGTCAAACAGAGGGAACAGAGGTCTCAGGAGTCCCATCTTTCTAAGATGTAGATGTAAATAATTAAACGAGAAGAAAAACTCAAGCAGAAATTTCAATTGAGCACCTAATGAATGATACATCTGTCACCCTGTCTCAGATTTAGTTTATTTCAAATGTTCATGCATTTCTGTGTCAGACATAAACAACACTAAGGTACAAATGAGGGACATCTTTTGTGCAACTCGCACAAAACAACTTGAAAATGACCGATAATGAAACTGCAGTTCTTCACCGGGTCTGCATTTTACTGCATTCTTGAAAAACACAAGCGGAGTTGTAAAAGGCAGGCTAAACAAATAAGATTGCGCTATTATAAAGTGAACAGCCGCATGTCGTGTTGCGACATCCTGCACCTGGCGGACCCAGAGATGATGATGATGACGACAGGCGCAGCCATAAACGCGTCAGCGCGTCTCGCTTGTTCTTTTTTTTTTTTTTTTTTACTTCACGAGGAAGAAGCGGCACCAAAGAGAAAAGTGCCAGCAGGTACGTTTTCACCGCCGTTCCTTGTTATTCGTTCTCTTCCCGAGGTTACATCTGGCTGCTGGTCAAGTTCCGCTACCCGCTCAAGGTGAACAGTTCTTTGCAGCTGAACCGGTTCAACGCGTTGAAGAGACTTGTGTTCGTTCGGCTTTTTTCCTGTTCGAAAACCTAAATCGAAACTTAAGCGAAATCCGCCCTGTAAAATCAACAGCGCGTCGGGCTCTGCGCGTCAACTTGATTTATGTAAAGACATCCTCATCTTTAAATTGGAGTTAGTTTGGGATTAGACGCACTTAAACAAAAAACATCCAGGAGACAGTTTTCTATTTTTAAAATAAGTTATATTAAAGTTTGCCTATAAATAAATACAGAAGACTTGGCTAAAGAGTGTAAAACAGAGTAGCAGTCGAGAGTATAAGCATCATCGAGTCGAGCAATATTTCACAATTAATCGAGTTAGTCAGAGGGAGCAAAGATCACCAGACACAAAGTAAATGAACTGTTGACAGAATGCCTTTTAACATAAACATGATCATGTGTCTAAAATATAGAAACGGCATTGAAGGCAAAAAGCTACTTTTGTCATCTAAAAGTCGTAAAATTTAATCTGCAGTCATGTAAAATCAATTATGATGAAATGCTTTCTCATAATGTTAGTGTGTATGGTTGCTTCTTGAACAGATCCAAGAGTCCACAAAATGTAAATGGAAGGCCTCAGTGTGGAGATTGCAGCTGCAAAGGCTTTGTTTCGTATTGATTTAGGGATAACAAGCCCTGATCAGGCAGGACTTATCTTTCCCAGAATTCTTGTGGACTCTGGTGAGCATCATAAGACTGAAGACGGGCAGAAACGTGGTGGAGTGACATGTAAAATACACTTTGCATTTTCAACAGGCTCCAAAATGTGAATCACGAGAGGAATACACAACTTGAGTCGTTATGTAGCATGAAAGATGAAAGATTTTTTAAACTAGGGAATCCAACTCATTCAGAGCATCAAATAAATGTCGAGATTTTCTCCCTGTTCAGTTGGAAGAAATTATACAACACCCGCGATTTTGGACATCTCAACAGTTTTTTTGGGACTGAAACCTTGGAGATACATTTGTTTAGAAGACGCATCACTCTTTACAATGTGTAGTGAAATGACAGCCTGCCGTCGAGCCTGCGGGACATCTGTATGCCCCTCATGCATATGTTGATTTAGAGCAAAAGGAATAGTGCATAACCACTGACTGAATTCCATGAAAATAAATCTGTTAATGTTGTCTTTTGAATCTGTAGGACGTCTGCCATGTTGGGTGACTGATAACTAAACTTTGACTGACTGTTGGGTCAGTCAATAATACAACAATGAACCTGTCATACCCTCTCTGTTCTAGATGTGCCAGCTCCTGGCAGACTGAATCAATCACTTATACGTCTTTGGTTGTGAGTAACAGATTTCACCCAAATCACAATATTCTTTCTGCTTCCTTACTCAGGTACTTAGTACTTAATTTTTTTGTTTTTGTCAGTGAATGTGTAAATACTTTTTTTTTTTAATCTTCTGTCATGAAATTTAGACTTCCATTCATATATACACATGTGTTTGATTTAAACTTTGTATTTCTCTAAAGGTCTCCTGTCCCCACCATCATGTCTGTGTCTGAAGGAGCAAGCTTTTCTGCAGATGAGCTCACGTGTCAAATATGCCTGCAGCTGTTCTCTAAGCCCGTTTCTCTTCCCTGTGGTCACACCTATTGCTTTCTCTGCCTTAAGAACATGGAAGAAGGCCTTGACCAACATAGGTGCCCAGAATGTCAGGCTGAGTACCAGGGAGCCACTGCTCTTATGGAAAACATAAAAACGTCCAAATTTATAGAGACCCACAAAGTCACTGCTGAGAAAGATTTTGTCCCTGAAGATCGTCCTGCTGTCATCCATGTAACATCCAAGAGTATGTGTAATTCTGGTTTGGATCAGTCAGATGGAAAAAGTCAGTGCTATGAAGAAGAAAACAAGACAAACAAAAGTTGTGAGTCTGGCTCTGGATTCGGAGGCTCTCTCTGTAATCCGACGCAAGCAAAAAACAGCAGCAGAGGCAAAACGGAAATGGATGAGCCCAAGTTTAAACTGGCATCTCAAGTCACAGAGTTGCACATCAAACTAGAGATCGCAGAAGGTGTTCTGATGAAAGAAAAGGAATGGGAGCTTCAGCTGACGACTTCTAATTCTCGGCTGAGAGAGAAAATATCGAAGCTGCTGGGGCAGATGAGGGACTCCCTGCAGAGCTACAGTGACCAGGTGATGCAGATGGTCGAGAAGGAGTTAGGCCCCGGTGAAGAAAGCGTCCGCGCCCGGGTCAGTCAAACGTCTGAGCTGGCGAAACAGCTGAGGCACACTGTGCTTACAGCTGAATCCCTACTGACTGAAGAGGATGAAAAAGCATTTAGTGATGAGCTTCAAAGTCTAAATGCAAACATTGTGGAGATGCTGGAGAAACCACTGAGAGAGGACGAGGACTTTGTTGAAACAAAGGTCAACTTTGCACATGCCTGTCCCAAGCTGGAAAACATGAACGCCGTCCTGAGGGAGCAACTTGGAGAGACTCAGCGCTCCCTCCGAAACACCTTCAACCCTTCAGAGTTGACCTTTGACCCGGAAACAGCTCATCCGAATCTCATTCTGTCGGAGGATCTGAAAACGGTAACATTCAGCACCGTGAAGCGGTCCTACGCATCCTCACCGCGGAGGTTCACCAACTTTTACCAGGTACTCAGTGCACAAAGCTTCTCAGAAGGCGAACACTGCTGGGAGGTGGAGCTCGAAGGTTCTCCGTGGATCATCGGCATGTGCTACAGCGGGAAGCTGCCACGCAGCGGGATGCCATCCGCCCTGGAAAGCAGCCAGAGCGCCTGGTGTCTGATGTGGTTTGATAACCTGCTGACCGCCTTCGAGCAAGGTCACAGCGTGCCACTGAAGAAAACCACAGTGTCACGCAGGCTTGAGCTCAAGCTGAGCTTCAAGACACACAGGTTGAGCTTCTACAACATCAGCCCTTCCAGTGGCAAGACGCATATCTACACCTTTAAGGCCAATCTGAGTGAAGCCGTGCACCTCGCCTACAGGATGATGTCAGGACACCCCAAAGGCAGAGTCACGATTTGCTCATGAATAGAAGTTTTCAAAATCAGCACACAGGAGAAATAGCTCGGTAAATTTATCCGAAAAACAAACGTTGAGAAAAGATTTCTGTGATTACATAATTAGTAGCTTCTCTAATACTGATATTTAATATTATAGGGCTGTTTTCACAACCGATCATCCATCAATTTCAACAACCTGTTTATATGCACATGATGTTTGCACTTTTTTTTTATTTACCTTATTGGAAACAATTTTTTAACAAATTGGTTAAATGTTTTTGTCAGATGAAGGTGAAATGGCAGGATGTAATGCACATAACATAAATATGTTACCAAAACATTTTGTGTAAATTAACTTTAGCTCTGACGGCTCAATCTCAGCTAAAATTGCAGTTTTGACTTGTGGCCAAAGATGACCAAGCCACTCTGGTCACTTGGGCCACATATCACAGCTAAGCTACCACTGTTATTATCAGATTCTTTCGTGCCACTTTCTCAGGGCCCAGACACAGATACACTGCCACTGCCGTGATGAAGAATCATATTGTCATCTGTAAAAAGAAATCGGTAAGAAAAAGAAACAGATTAAGCAAAAATCATTTGGTATAAGAATACCAAATGATTGGTATTTTGATTGCTGTGCAAGATTTTGAGATCTCTGCAGTTTACATGAATAATTTAGGAGTTTTTTTTTTTTTTGTTTAAGTGTAGTGTTTTTAATGTATTTTAGCATTAAAAAAAGACAATCAAAATTTACTTTGGTGTCATTTATTCAATTTATTTTCTAATTGAAATAGCACTGTGTAAAGTTTTTTTTTTTTTTAGGTACTATACCTTAAGAAGTTTTTTCCTTTGGGATCAGTAAAGTATTTTTGTTTTTGAATTTAAACCAAGGCTTCTAAAGTAAATGCTAAAGTGTCTTTTCTGTGAATTGTAAGTGACACAAGGTACTCAAAGTATATCTTGTCAACACAATGTGTTTCACTTGGTGAATTTAGTTAATGGGATAATTAACTTTTCAATAATATTGCAATTTACTGACTATAGCTGTAAATAGCTCGAGACTTCATCATCTCGCGAGACTACCTATAGAAACGTACATAAATTGGGTCTACTTCATTTTCTGTATCTCGCGCGCGAGTCGGAAAAAATTTAAGTAGCGCTCCTTTGATGTGGTATTTATAAAACTTTGATATATTAGTTTGTAATGATTTTTGTAAAAATTTAAAACAAAATCCAGAGAGCCGTGCACGTTGGTGAGCTGACATTTTGAAACAGAGTGCAGACCCCTCCCGCACAACTCGCAAGCGACTGCGCTGACGCTAAAATGATGCGGAGCTCGCGTCAACTTGTCAGGTGACCGAACGGGAAATTTGGTGAAGGAAAGTGCTCAGGAGACGCAGCGATGTCTCGGACAGACGATCGATGTCTCGAATGCTTACAGCGGACGTAACCTTGGATCTCGCGTGTGTTTTGAGTCCGATTTTCTGACTGCGACGTTTTGGAGGGATTTGCGTGCTGTGAACCGCGTCTTCTGAGGGGGGTGAGCCGTGACTGTTTACAATTTTTGGAGCGCTCGTTATGCGTCCGCGCATGAAAACACTGGCCGTAGTTTCACACTTGTTTTCATTCCGACGTTGAGCTGTCGGCTTTTGAGCAGCGTCAGCAAATGTCGAGCGAACGACGACAACGCGACTCTCCTCGTCGACGTGTTTATCTCCGGCCAGGAAGACCATTTATCTCTCTTTGACGGCGTCTTCCCGAAAGCTAGCAGCGAGCTACATGTAGCAGCTGTAGCTGAAACTCCCCTTTTAACAGAAACCACCTCGATAGTCCACATACAGCGCTCTGACGCAGGACTGTGGCATAATTAGCAGTTCAGTCACAACTTAAGTTTCCTTGTGTAACACATTTAAGCAACAATGTAAAACGCCACCAACTTAAGACAACTCCAGTCGCGACTGTCTTCCTGTCCAGTCCGACCTCTTCCCTTTAGTTTCGTTTTATTGTCAGGATGTTGTTGGGACTACTGTAGCCTGAGTCACTCCCAACTGTCGAGTGGGTGTTAGTTAGCTGCTGCTAAATGGATTACTGTAGTATTACTGTAGTTGCTGCTTCAACATGAACGCTGCTCGTGGGCGGTTTAAAGTCCTGTTACATAATCACCTTTTATTGCGACTCAGCGTAATTCGACATTAAAAATTGTAGGGGGAAAAATCACTGTAGAAAAAAGATCTATGTTGAGGAAGTGATTGGAAACCCTAAAAGTTTCATCAAACCAATGCACCAGAGCTGACCTGAGTTTCTAGGAATTAGTTGTTAGTCCATGACTTTTGTTTTCCTGTGTTTAAATGTGAGATGACACTGGGGTGGTTTCTTAGAAATAGGCTGAAGGAGAACTAATTTTATTATGTGTTTAGGCCGGATGGTTGGGAAAAGATAACAAATAGTACTTTAACTGCAGCTGTTTGCTTTGAGGAAATTGAGATTGAGTTTATTACTGAAATGATGGAGGTGGGCCACCGGGAATGATGTGAGAGACCACTAATGTATGTGTGAAAATTAGAAACATTGATCATCGATCAGGAGTTTTGCATCACAGAAGAAGCAAGATGAGAGATCAGACTTTTCTCCAGCAGAAACAATTCATACTGTAGATTCTCAGGCGAACCTGTCAACAAATTTGTAGTGAAGACAAGGCAGAAATCTTGGTTGCTGCTCTGAAAACAGTAATATGAGACAGCACAGATATTTGCAAAATAAAGGACTAATCTGTAGTAAAGGACATCATGTCTCTGGTTTAATATGGCGGGCGAGCTGTGCTGGTTTCTAATCCACAGCTGAGATTGAGAATCTGGTGGATTCTAAATGTAAACTTAAATCAAATCATCATTTTAGCAGGATTATGATCTAAAACATGTTGCCAAATCATCACAGAAATGGTTCACCTGACATAAAATCAGCCATCTTCTATGACCGTTGCATTTCCCAGAGCAAAATCCTAAAAAAAAAAAAAAAAAAAAAAAAACAGTGAAGTGATCTGAAGAGAACATAAAAGAGCAACTGTAACTCTACATAATCTAGAGAGATTGTGGAAGAGTCGACAAAGTTCTGTGCTATTAGTGAAAGTGGATTGAAGCTTTCAGCATGGTAAAAGCTTCAAGAATTGTAGGGTTACCAGAAATTTGTTTAAAAACAATTATTTCTTAAAATGGACATTTTTCCCATAGTAAATAAATACATACACATTGAAAAGTTGGATAAAAAAACAAACAAACAAAAAAAAAACATTTTCCGTGTAAAATTATGCTACTGCAATAAAAAAATTAATTAATTTCAAGGGCTTTTCCACATATTTACCAGGAATAGTTAATCTGTTTGCAAAGATTGGTGCTTGTTTAGTATATTATAGTAATTTTTTGGGAAAAGTCCTTGTTTTGAGTTTGATCTGAGTGACATTCCCACATTTAGAAAACAAAGATTAAAACCATCCTTTTATAAAATCCATGTCTCATTGAGTAGCCAGTCAGGAGTTCACGTGTTATGTTTTTTTTTTTCTTTTCTTTTTTTCCTCCTTTAGGAACTGGCAACATGCTAGCCACGGTGACTGCTGTGGTTACATTGGCTCAGTACAATGACACAGTGTCGCCTACACCTCTGGAGAACACATCTGTATTCCCAACTGAAGGTCAAGCCAACATCACCAAGCCCCACAAATGTCTACAAGTCCTATATGAAGATATCGGAGGCTCCAGGTACGGTGGTGGACGGCCGATTTAAGAACCCTCAATTGTGTAAGGTAGCATCTTAATTTCGACATTTCTGCCTTAGGGTGCGCTTCTGGGACATCCTGCTGCTAGTGCCAAATGTGGCCTTTTTCATATTCTTGATGTGGAAACTTCCTTCGGCGAGGGCAAAAATTCGACTCACTTCCAGCCCTATTTTTGTCACCTTCTACTTGCTGGTAGGTGAAAAAACATTTCGACTGCGGAATGGTTTGTGAAATTTCAGTGACCTTAACATTATGTATATCCTTGTTGTTGGAGATGCACTGATCAAGCTTTACTTTTAATCTCAGTTCCCAGTTTGCATCGAGGTTTGACCTGTTCATTCTAATTTTGAGAAGTTCTAGACTATCACACACAAAAGAGAAAAAAACATCCTGCAGATGTTTTTGTTTGAATTTTTCTTTTTAAATCAATAAA
This sequence comes from Poeciliopsis prolifica, assembly GCF_027474105.1. Classification (NCBI taxonomy): domain Eukaryota; kingdom Metazoa; phylum Chordata; class Actinopteri; order Cyprinodontiformes; family Poeciliidae; genus Poeciliopsis; species Poeciliopsis prolifica. The sequence goes on along the minus strand of NW_026562378.1, from coordinate 8,293,349 downwards.
TAGAATTGCAAATTAATCCCTATCTATGTATCCAAACACATGGCTAACATTGGTATGATTTTGATTAAACTCAGATAATAGAAGGAGAAAATATATGATGACATTACAGACATCAGATTGTAGGTTTTGATATCAGTTCTCAGAATTTGACCACTTGGGGAAAATTAGCTGATTTTCATCTCTGGCTGAGTGATTGCTACATATCTAATCACTGTCTGATTGCAGTGGTGTGTAGTTTCCGACTAAAGTTTAATCTGGTTTTTGTTTGATTTCATCTTTGAATTGGTATTTAGCCTCTTAAGACTATTACAATTACAATTCCAGACATTAGTGGCTATAGAGTTGCTGGTTGATTCTTCTGGTGTCTCCTTTGTCAACCTTAATCTATAAAAAGTGCCTCCTTCAGCCAAAGTAAGGTTCAAACATATATCTACTGTTATACTATGTTCTTCCTTTGACTGTGTTTGTTCTTGATTTTGCCTGTCCATTTACAACCAGTGCCACACTAAGCAGAATATTCCAGTTATGGCAGAAACAATAATAGAAGCAGAGACAGCTACGTGTTATCAGCTAAACTTTGGTCTGTGTGTGCTCCCGGAAATGGGCTGTGTGTGTGTGTGTGTGTTGTATAATATCGTGTGTACTGTTTCTCTTAGGTCTTTGTTGTCGCAGCAGTTGGAATCACTCGCGCTATTGTTTCCATGACTGTCAGCGCATCCAGTGCAGCCACCATTGTGGACAAAGTAAGAAGAAGAAGAAAAAAAAAGCATAAATAGAACTGTATTTGGGGGAAAGGGGGGAATTGTGAGCACCACTAAGAATACCGATCAGCTTTCTTGTTTAAGAAAAACTAAAACCTGTTCATAAAAATGTACTTACTCATAGGTGTGAGTTAGTTTATTTTGCGTATTGTTGCATTCTGGGAATAAATAACCTTGGGAATTTAATTTTAATGTACATTCATTTCATTTTTCAGCTTATTTCCATTGATTCTGATCTAGTTAAGTCTTTTTAAGTATGAGACGTTATGAACTCCTGATTACACTAAAGTAAAGTGCTTACCGTAAACAATCATGAATAATGCCCTTTCTGTTTACATGTAAACTTCAATTTTTTTTTGAAAGAAGTGAGGTATTTACTAATAAAAAGATTATATATATATATTTTTATTTAGGTAACTGAGATATTGTTCATTAATAACTCTGCTTGTATCCAGGCCTTCATGTATGAACGGAAATGCTGGGCTTGCATTCCATACATGCCAGAGAGATTCCTACTGATTTACAGTGCTGGATTGGTTGTTCTCATAACACTCTGTCATGGCTGCCGCGATTCCGGGCTTTATGACTCCATAGACCCGTGAGGGCATGCCTGTGTTGTAAAGAAAAACATGTTGGAGGATGTCTGATCTGCTTTTCTGCTGTGGTATCTGACAAGGTCTGTTGCTTCTTCAGGTGCTGTGGGAAATCACCCGCTTCTTCCTGCTTGCTATTGAGCTCAGCGTCATCATCCTGGGACTCGCCTTTGGTCAGTTTGCTCCGTTTGTTTCAGTTCTCGTTTTCTGCATTCTCGAAACAGTGTTCCCTGTTTCGAGGCAACTCGAAACAGGAGTCCACTGAAGTGACTGTCATCTCTTATTGTAGTTGTGAGCATAACTAATGTGTTTTTGTTCTCAGGTCACTTGGAGAGCAAGTCTAGCATAAAGCGTGTGCTGGCTATTACTGCAGTGTTGGCATTGGCATACTCTAGTACACAGGTAATTACGAGTAACAGCATATCAAATGTTATTGGTAAAAGTCAAGAAAGTAAAAATTAAGATGTGTTATCTGATGTATTATTGTAGGGAACATTAGAGATACTGTATCCAGACAGTCATCTGTCCGCCGAGGACTTTAACATCTACGGTCATGGAGGACGGCACTTCTGGTTAGCCAGTTCCTGCTTCTTCTTCTTGGTGAGTAAATTTTATTTTTCTCTTGCATCAACAGTAATTTTTAAACAAACATACCAAAAGTTTATTCATAGCAGACTCATTTTTGACTGGTCACTGTCTTTATTTTTTATTTCTATTTTTAGGTTTACTCTCTGATTGTTGTCCTTCCTAAAACCCCAGTGAGAGAAAGGATATCACTGCCATGTAAGTCTTGGATTTAAACATTCGAAAGGCAAAAAATTTAAAGTGCAAATGAAACTATATTGTTACTGTCAGGGCTCCTTTTTGTAATACAGAAAAGCTTAGAAGTTGACAAATCTCTCAGCCATGGAGAAGTATGAAAAGACAAAATAGAGTATGAAAAAATATTTGTTTATAGACTTTATTTCCTGTCCCAGCGCATGTACGTTTTATCAATATGTCAATTTGTAGTATGTTCCTAAATTGTAGCTGGTCTTAAATTAGTGATTTTCTTCACTTATTCTAATCCATTAATATTTTTAAAAAATTGTTTTTAATTAGCTGGCGGCATTGTATTTACACTGGGTTTTATTTCTAATATAAGAAAACTACAAACCCCAACATGCACGAAAGCAGTCAGCTCTGTCGAAATGAATTAATCCCCAGACATTCAGCTTTCCCTGCAAACCTACAAAATATCACTGCTGAATCTGGCTTATTCCAGGCTCAGGCAATAAGAAAGAAAATCCTCCTGGTTAGGTTTTAACATCCAGCTTCTATGTCATGGGGAAGTGTGTATTTGCCAAAACTTGGCTTGAAAACAGGGATTTCACATGTTGGCTTAAACCTGTAATCATGAACTGCTATGACGTTTACTAAACACATTAGGCGCTGAAGATGGCCAACGCGGGTGTAAAAACACAAATTTTGAGTTATTCAAAAGCTTTAAGTTAAACTTACTGACAGTTGGACACACACTGTATTTAATATCTAAATGAAGTTGAAATGTCTTCTTCAAATGTATGACAAAATGTTTTTTTTTTCCCTTTTGAACATTTATGTAAAAAGATCTTAGAATCCTGGTTTTAAAAAAAAGAAAACATATGTCATTTTGACAGCACAATCTGAACTGTATAGTAATTGAACGAGTTCTGGTTCTTCTTTCATTGAGGCTCAACTTACAGACTATATCAGCAGCATCTGACTGTCATAAAAAGACAATGTAATTAATGACGGAGGTCTCTTTGAAACAAGATGAGTTATCTCTTCTGATATTAATTTTAAACCAAAAGTAAAAGCAGCAGCTGTCAGTTAAAAGGAACACATGTGCAGAAGAGGTTTAGTTTCACTTTATTAAAAAAAGAAAGGAAGAAAAAGATCAATTCAACAAATGCCTCTGTAAGAGACCTGGAAAATGTAAGTTTCTTGGGTCAAATAAAAAGTGGAACAACACAACTCACACAGACAGATTATTGCTGGATGTACCCACATTCAAATGACTGCTTTGATTTTTATGGTTCTTTGTTTTCCTTCCTTTGTCAAGCCAAGAGGAGTTTCTACGTGTACGCAGCTATCCTGTCTTTGCTGAACTTTGTTCAGGGTTTGGGCAGCGCTCTGCTGTGTGCTGGGATTATAGAAGGACTTTGGTTAGTATTTTCTCCTTTGCTGCATGTGAATATATCGTCACTGTTTTTGTGATGTGAAACTGAGTTAACCTTGTTCATAAATGACTTTAAGTGACTGGATTACTACAATTTGTTTTTACCAGTAAGAACAAAATGTTGGTTTTGCTTTAGCTTGTAATCTCATTGCTCTGTGTAGCTTTTACTAAAACTGCTCACTGTTTGTCTTTTTTGAACCAGCTGCGTGGATGTCACCACCTTCCTGTATTTTTCTGCCTTTGCTCCGCTCATTTATATCACATTCCTCAAAGGATTCTTTGGGTATGTACAAATGATGTGGAACCATGTACAATTTCACAACTTGATTCTCAAAATAAAAGACTGTAAAATTTACTTAAATCTTATGTTAGCTAACATCACATATGCTAGTGATAAACTGAGAAAGTGGCTGTAAAAAAAGTGGAGACATTTCAGTGTGAGCTGAACATTGTTTTTGAGCTGAAAACAATGTCGTTGTGATAGCTGCTTAAATCCTAAGGACACAATAGTTGACTAAAATCAAAATCAGCTGATTAAAGCTTCATGAGAAATAACAGAGAAAATTCTGATGGATTCATCTAACTATCATCGTGTTGACTTTTAAAAATATGTTGTATTAAAACACCCATTCTCTTTCTATGTGACAAATCTTTTTTTTTTTTTTTTGGCCACTCTGTTCGCAGTTCGGAGCCAAAGATCCTGTTCTCCTACAAATCACATGTGGATGAACCAGATGAAAGCGATGTCCACCTTCCTCCAACCATCGCCGCAACCCTCGGCCGCAAGGACTTGACCGACCAGGGCCTGTACTACTCTTCCACCCAGATCGATGGAGCCGGTCCCGGCAGCTCTCGCGTGGTCGGAGCGTACCTGGACGACGTCGCGTCGGGACCGTATGGGTCAAACAGCATCGAAGCCGATCGTTGGAGACCTATCAATGTGTGAAAGGATTCACAGCTACACGTTGTGTTGGATGAAAAGAGTTTGGCAGGACGGAGATCAGAGATGTGTTGCTGAGCCAGTTGCCTGGACAACAAGAAACTATGATCTTGGCCTTTCTTTGATGCCAGGGTGGTTGAAACAAATGGACACTTAAACAGAGACTGTTTTGTGAAGGACGCTTGATTTGTGACACTGTTGCCGGAGTGCTCTGCTGCTGTTGCCGCACGCCGAGGTTGCTCTCTCTATTGATTCTGCTCCACGGGCCCTTCGATGTTAGTGCTTATCAATTTGTCTCAGCGCATTTATTCTAACTCCAGCACTAAATATCAACACCTCTGTTCTTATTTATCCAGTTTAAAGCCAGTTTTAGATGCCCGATTTTGCTAAATCTGACGCGTGATTTAGTAATGCGACACTTGACGTTTTTGCCGAAAGGTCTGAGGCCCAATATGAAGGAGTTAATGTGCTGTTTTGTACTGTTAAGAGTTCTAGCTGAGATAGTCAGTCGTGTTTTTGAGCACAAGCATTTAGTTGTGGGTTGGTCATCCAATATATTTGCTTTCTTAAAAAACAATAAACCACGTAGCAACTCCTAAACACAAGCATTAAAAGCATCTGCGACACAGGAACAATCCCGAAAAGAAATTCCATTTCCCTGAAAATCTTTGTATTCTTTGATTGTGTTTATACTTTATCATTTCTGCCTTTGCTTTATAATTTTTATACAAAGAAAATAAGAAAAAAAACATTCCTGCCTCTTCATAGACACCTGTGGGCTCTGTAGATGCCGTAAGAAACTCATTATGTGTGATCTAAATAGCAAGCCTGCTTCTCATATGTTCTTCCTTTCATTTTCTTTGCAGAACTTGTAGTATTGTGTTTTTGAACAAGAGGCTACTAGTGCAGTTTATTTGGTGTGTTAATTCAGGACCAGCTGTTGTGAGAGCAGAAACGATGTTGCTCAGTCTTAACGTATTTAAGATAGTGTTAAAAAAAAAAAGTCTTGTGATATAATTAGAGCTTTTGATTTCCAGTGAGCAAAGAGAAATTATAACACAGGGAATCTGAGGAACTTTCCTTTTTAAGAACAAAAAAAAAATAGTTCAGTTCCTTGCGCATTTATTTAAAAGAAAGTCTTATACCTTTTTGTATGTATTCAAATCACATCATATACATACCAGCTGTGGAATATAATTCAAAATTTCCCCCCAAAATGCAGCGTTTCCTATGGATGACTTGCATATTTAACTTTTTAGTTTTATTTGGTTGTGATTTGTGTCCCGAAAGTATTAGGTTACTTTAAAAAAATAAATAAATAAAAATACATAAAGTAAGAACACAGTGCAGGAAGTATGTTTTTGAAAGTATTTGTTTGACTTTGAAATACATGATGTACAATTACAATTGCTGCTGAATGACGTTGACGAGCTTGGGAGAAAAGTTTTTTTTTTTTTTTCTTGACTTTAAACAGTGCATTGCCAAGAAACAATATTCTTTTCAGACACCAAATCTTTCATAGTGAAGTTTTGCAGGTGGTGCTTTAATTACAATGTGTTGGCCATTCCATGTGCTGCAAAATAAACTCTGGACTTTTTCCTCTATTGTGTTCATTTTTGCATTCAAGTTTTTTAAAGAATGAAAATCTGAGTTTTCTCCATTCTGGTAACTGAACCTCTAAACACTTGCTTAAAGAAACAGTGGTGTATTTTTTTGTTTGTTTTTTTTGTTACACAAACAAATGTACACTGATAATGAAAACCAGAGAAATTAAGTATAGATATCTACTGCTGCATTTAACAAAATTATTTGAGTAAGTATACCAAAGGGGAAATAAATTCTACTTTATAAATATCTTTGGACTTAATTTGTCTGCAATTTGAGCTGATCAGTTGGAACAACACTGCAGGGTCAGATATGTAAAGACAATGATACTGCAGGTACAATCATGGTTTGGACTGTGGAAGTTTTTTTAAATTAATTTTTTGGCAGAAGTAGTGGGTGTTGCAGTAATTCTGTACAAGGAGAAAAATGTTTGGACTTGAAAATTGTTTTAATAGAGTACTTGGATCTCACAATATGGATTCTATGTTGACTTGAAATCTCAAAGATCATTCATTCAATGGGTCATTGCTTTCTTCTATTGAGGGCTTAAAGTTTTACTATAAATAATTAGTAAATATTGATATTTGTGACAATTTAAATGACTAATATAATCAGAAAATAATAAAGCTGTGATATATCTGTAAAATCTAAAACATGGCTAAATGTTTCAATATGTAGTTAAATATAGAAATGTTATAAACAAGATTAAACCTTTTGGTTTTTATGCATTAATTTCATAATTATTTCAGTTATTCAGTTATTTATTTCTACTACAGTTCATCCTGAAATATTTTAGAGTCACTTTGTGGCATCGAACAAACTTCATTGTCTGATTGCTTAAATTGTGTAGCTAGTAGAGTTATCCTTGCACTATGACTTTTACAAGCTGGGTTAGACAAATAAAGAAAATACAAAAAAAAAAAGAAATCACCACGGTGTTTTATTTTATAAGGTCCTAAGGTTATCTTAAGTATGTCTGACAAGCTTTAAAGTTCAAACAATGTAAACTTTAAAAGTCGTCAAGCCTACAACTCCCATTATGCTTTGCAGCACGTCTTAAGCTACTCACACTCCATTGGATGCGAATTATTTCCTGTAACCAATGAGCGTTGAGGATACTGGAACTCCGAAATGACCTTTATTGGAGTATATTGACAAGTCGTTGCTGTGGCGCCGACTCCGACTACCGTGTCATTAATGTCTACCTGCTGTTAGAACCGTTAATAAGCGAGGTTGTGATTTTTTATTTTATCCCGTGGAGACGGGCAGCTATCCACTCAGGATGGGAGGAAATGGGAGCAAAGCGAGGACTGTATCTTTCAGGCTGGACGAACACGAGAAGGTCACAGTAGTTGAAGGAGTGAAGGTATTTAATTAGCTGGTGGTATAGCCAGTCGACTTTAAGTGATTAGACATTCCAATGGATGCTAATATAATTGTGGAGGTGTTGAGGCTGAGGTTGGTCCTCGCTATGTAAGCCAGACTGGTTCATGATGTTTCCTAAATGAACTAGGATTTTTCTATCTTCTCGTGAATGTAACGCACGTTTAACTTTATATTGAATTAAAATCAGTTACGTCTGTAGCTAGTAACGTGGACGTTTATAGCCTGTGTTACTGTTAGCTTGTATGCTATATCAACTAAGTAAACTGTCAGGGGGCGAAATAACTCCCCCTAACAGTTTAACTGTCAATGAACCGTTTATTGACGGTTTGTTGACTGTCAATAAACACAGGGGTAAACTAAGCGCATTCTTACTTATTTTATGAGGGAAGGTAGCAGCCAGATGTCGCTATTTAAATGTACTTGATTATTTAGCACAACACAAAGGCAAATGATATTAGCAATGACTCTGGCGACGCATTTGCGATCCATAATTCTGTAAAGTGTTTACTATCAGAAGGTTCTACCTGGATATAGGTAGAAGTGTTGACATTCAATTATCTGGAGAATACAGGTGGATTTCAACACATCTGCTCCATATGGAGACAATTTCTCCTATCCAGCAGTTTTGATCAGCAAATGGGATCAAAGCAGGAGTCTTTGCACTTTAGTGATATGTAGCATGCAGGTGTGTGTGAAACTACAAACAGTAATTTTGTGCTTACGGTTATAAAATTAAAAATAAAATGGGATTTAAAAATCTTCTTGGGCTGCCACCTCATTGTGACGGAGGGATTTGAATGCCCCAATGATCCTAGGCGCTATGCTGTCTGGGGCTTTATGTCCCTGGTAGGGTCACCCAAGGCAGACAGGTCCTAGGTGAGGGACGACACAAAGTGCAGCCCGAAGACCCCTTATGATGGACAAGAACTTTGGACATGGTGTTCCCTTGCCTGGACTCAGGTCACCGGGGCCCCACCCTGGAGCCAGGCCTGGTAGCCTTTGGTGAGGGATGCTGTCAGTCTGAAGAAGGAGTAGGGTCTTGATCTTGAGCCAGAAAAGGGTAGAGTCTCTTCTCCGAGCGCTATACCAGTCTGTCGTGAAGAGAGAGCTGAGTCAAAAAGAAAAGCTCTCAATTTACCGGTTGATCAACGTTCCCACCCTCATCTATGGTCAGAAGCTTTGGATCACGACCTGAATAACAAAATTGCGGATACAACCGGCCGAAATGCGTTGGATGGATGGAAAAAAAAAGTTCATTTCTCTGCCTTTCCCTGATCCACAAAAGAAAAAGCTAACATATTTTGTCTACAAGAATAACTAGTGGAATAATTGTCAAGGAGCAGGATTAGGAACTGGTATACTGTTTGTCTTGATGAGACAATAATAACATGTCATAACGAAGTTCATGTTCTTATGTTATATTTCTGGTCCAGCTTTCTGAGAATGTCCGCCGGCGGATGAGGGAATCTGCTGGTTCGGAAAGAACTTGGAGTTTGCCATCTGGTCCAGACATTAAAAAGACATCACCAAGTATGCCCGAAGTGCGACATTTCTTGTATCACACATTTTCTATGCAGTCATTATTCCGAAGATTACCTGGAAAAGGGAAAATCATTTGTAATTGTTTGTCGTATTTAGATTTTATTGAAAAATTTAGACCACACAAAAAGCAAATAATCTACAGACTTAACTCAGTACATTTCTGAGAACATGTTATTGAAATGTAAAAAATGTTAATATGTTTATGTTTATTTAAAGTGTTATTTAGAATATACAAACTGGTTCAGGCTTAAACTTGAACCAGTTATTCTTGTCTATAAACTGTTGATACTCATCTATTATATTATTGTTAATGTTGATATTTACTTTTTGATGTTTAGGTTCAAAATCTGCAGAAACATCATCTTTGCAGACACAGGAAGAGATGCGTAAAAAGTAAGTGTTTCGTTTCTTTCAAAATGTCAACGTCACTACATTGGTTTGTTCATCGTGGTTTACGGTGTAACATTCATTTCTGCACCTTGATTTGACATTTACTATGCCATGTAAAATACCCATGACTTAGTTTCTGTGATGCTTAAGATTTTAAAACACAAGAAGTATAATCAAAAAGTAGTTGCCCCCTCAAATGTCTTGTTTTTTTCTCTTCATCCAATAAATTTCAACAATAGAAAAAAGCTGGTTTAAAATGATGAACAGAAATGACATCCAGTAACTTCCAAGGCTAAAACCACACACAGTTTAGCACATAGTACAAGTTAAAGTTTACAAAAAAATAAACATCTTTATAATCCCCAATACTTTTGGGAAAATATTCTGTGGACTGATGAGATGAAAGTGGGACTTTATGGAGAGTTTGATGCATCACGTTCTTTCTGATATAAAAGTATTTCAGTAAAGGATCAGCTATCAACAGTAGCGTGATGGCATAGAGCTGCTGCTTCTATACTAGGACAATCTCAGGGGGCTATATTTGGACAGCAGATTGAAGTTGAGAATAAGTGCAAGCGCACTTGAGTTATGCTGCAGGAAAATTATGTAAAGCACACAAACCAATAGGTTCTCAAGCATCAGAGAAACTAAGATCATGGGTATTTTAGATGACCTATTTACATTATGCTATGCTATCATGTGGTGTGAGCCATAAGTGCCAAAAGAGTGTACGTGAGGGGTCAGTTGCGAGGTCAAGTTTTCCAGTCAGACCAGTCAGAACTTTGACAATTTTATTTAATTTGAAGAGAATTAAGTTTAGGATTGTCTACTTTTTTAGGATGTGAAAGTAAGCTGTTGCTTTAAATAAAAAGATGTTGCTTAAAATGATTTAAATAAAAAGCTAAAATAACAATTTAAACTACTTTTTAATTCCCTTTATTTAACATGAAATGTTTCAGAATAATTTAATCAACGTTATTAGGGCCGTTGTGGAGGCCCTGAAGAACTGCTCCTGGCTTTGGAGCTGCTAGTTGCAGAATTTAACCTATGGCGTGTCTCTTGTTTAAGATACTGCCCCCCTCAGGCTGCTATATAAACAGCAGTGGGCTGTCGGGTGACGTGATGAAGGCAGCTGTTGCACAAATATCACCTCTCTCACCTTTCTGATCTTAGTGAACATTTCCTCTTGGTTAAAGTGAGGCAAAACAAAAGCAGTAAACCACTTAAGCTATAAAGTGAAACTAAAAAAATCCCAAACTTAAATGGATTTATTCCTTGTCATCTGACAGAAAAATATTTTTGCCATCCGATTGTCATCATTGTGAAGAAGTTAAATATGCATATGAGAATGATAGCTTGTTTTCTAAGTGGCCTCTCCATGAATTGTCAAATGTTAACATCTTAAATCTTTCCTGACGTTAGCTATGAGCGTCAACAGGCTCTGCTGGAGGAGCAGCTGGCCAAGCTCAGCCAGAGGGAGAGAGAGTCTTCAGCCATCAAAGACATGGATAGGAGCAGCCCTTCTGCATACGGAGAGAAAAGTTATGAAAAGAGCGACGTACTGGTGAGTATGCTGTCTGGTTCTTTGGATCTCGATTGTACACAATCCAAATAAAACATAACTCACTGACCAGTCTCAACAAATAAATCTTTTTTCTCTTGTTTTAATGAAATTGAATATTATGAACTTTATACCATGCTGCCAATGCTTCCAGCTCTAATAGAAATCACATAAATGTTCACAATCCTCAATGATGCAATAGAATTAGAAATTCAGCACTCCTAAAAGATATATTTGCGCAATTTCTGTCAGGACCACCGAGTCCACCTGCATGCATTGCATTTATTTACTTGAGCGTAAGTCGAGAGTAATTGACAAGCTCTCGGGTTACACAGTACAATAATGTTTAGATGCCTCCGTTGTTGATGATGCTTGTATTTGACAGGTTAGAGCAGCAGACACAGAATTGTGTCTGAGCATCGAAGCGAAAGGAAATGGAAGCTTTTTTGCTTTAAGGTGATAATAGGTGTGAAACAGATGCTTATAAAGTGTGTGAAAGGTCTAGAGAGCATGAGGTGCAGAGTGTTTATGTGACCCCACTCCACCTTTTTATTTGCACCTTTTCTTCTGTCTCACCAGTGCTTTTTGCTCGCTCTCACCTTTAAAACCTGTTTCCGTCTGAACAGATTCATTCTGCCCACCTTGATTTGTCCCTTTTGCTTAAAATTAAGCTTCAGTTCATCCAGACAAACAATGGAGCCAAACCAGGCAGAAGCCACTCCTTAGTTTATAAATGAAAAACTCTTTTTTTTTTCTTTTGTCTTGCAACGGTTTTTCAGGAAATTGTTAGAAGTCTGATTTACAAGCTTCCACAACTTCAAATTTCACTGCTCAGCAGGTAAGCGTCCCTGTCATTTTCAGCACTTCCTAGCAGCATCGACACAGCTGGAAGCTCAGAAACACGCTTCACTTTTTCTATTCTTATACGCTTTACAACAAAGCTTTTCAAGTTGGTTGGAAGTGCTTTATTTATGTGAGTGGAAGCCAGATGAGCAACTGAAATCATACGTTTGCTCACAGACTCTATTGTGGCACCATCACAATTATACACACACGAGTACATATAGAGCTACCCCCTCATCCTTGTGTGTGCGCGTGCATGTGTGTTTCAACACATCCTCTCTGGGCTTCCCGGCATGCAGGTTACGTGTCACTGTTGGGGTGATGAGGAGGTTAGGGAAGTGTGAAGGCTATACCTGTCGAAGAGATGAGCGGCTGGCCGCCATGCCTCGGGCTGCCTGTCACAAATGCTCAAATTAGCCATTTACCCCTGCCTTAGCTCCGACATTCACTGCTGAGATTCATCATGTGTGTGTGCGTCTCTGTCAGTAGCTGTCACTGCATGTGCATTGGACACCTGTGTGTACGTGTAAATAGGAGGAGTGTGTGTGTCTTGTTGCAAAGAGTTCATAGACGGGTCAGTCATACTCTTTTCTGTGATGTGGTAAATAAAATTCAGCAGACTTTAGTTCTACATGTTTTTATTTCCTGCTCGTTTCTTTGATGTTTCAATATGCAAGCAGCTGTCTGTAATTTGCTTGTGTTTTTCTGATTGCTAACGTGCAGATAAACGTCTCTAACAGCAGTAAGCTAGGAAGCTTTTCTTTTTCCCGCTCCACTTACTAACTAAAACACTGTTAGTGTGGCGAAATCGGTTAGTCTGAAATGCCACTAGCTGTTTTCTTGTTAATGTGCAGGAAAGCTCCTCATGTTTACACTGGCTTGCATGGATTCTCATTGCACTTGATATTTATCACATTTCAGGACATTTCAAACACAAACATGAGTGTAATTTTTGTGATGCTATTTGTTTACGTAAATAATCATAAAGTAGAGGAAAAACTACATGCAGTTTTATTTATTTATTTTCTGAATCAGTCCTCAGTAGACCCACATTTTTCTGCAATTTACAGCTTCAAGTCTTTGGGGTATGTCTGCCCGGTTTGTGCATCTAAAGACTGAATTTTCTACTTACATTTATTGATATTTATATATGCTTTCGTGGAACCATGTGTAACAAATTATTCAGACATTATCACACATTATCATAGTAATGATAAACAACACAATTATTACCCATACTTACTTCTCAACATCCTCGTCTCTGCTGAAGTGAAGCAGTGGCAACAAGATGGTGGCCTTAAAGGTGGAGAGGGTCTTTTCATTCATTGTGTTTGTTTTCTACCCTACAGGGTTTTTCATGTTCAGTTTGGCCTCATCTGACTATCTGACATTCGTTTTCATATGTTTGCTGTGTTACTGACATGGATTGTTGCAAACAGGGCTTCTAATGGCGTTCTTGCAACAATGATGTTCTTAATAATCAATCGGTTGTCTGTATAGCTGCTTGTCAAGTAGGCCAGTTAACAAGTTCGTAGATATTACTTGAAATTCTATGAATTTAATAGGTAAGTTAATATCTATCATAGATATACTGTAAGTATCTATGATATTTGAACATATTTCTTCAAATGAATATATATGAAAGATGATGAAGTGTTTCTTTTGGATGAGTTTTCTTTCCACCTAAATGCTTTATTAACCAAGGAACTATTATGGTTTATCATTTGACTTCTAAATCTTTGTTCCTACATTTATGTTAGCTGACATGCATCTCATTAGCTGACTTCCAAAGTATAGAACTTGAGTTTTTCACAATGCCATTCTGTCTTGTCTTAGGTCTATATTTAACTGTTAAACCTTGAGTGAAGATGTGGGGAAAATAGAAAGTTTCATTAACACCTCCTGTTCTCTCCTTTGTTGTATCTCCTGTGTTTCTTTCTCTCCTCCCTGTCTTTTCTCTTCACCTCGGGGGGTGTCATTCCTGAAGCAGGAAAAATGTCATTAGTACGCCCAGGTATTCAGTGCTAAACATCTCACACACACACACGCACACACATGCACCAAATTTAGGCTTTTGAGTTTGAGAAGTCTGTTTTCCGGCTGAGAGGAACAGAATTTCCCACCTGTCTGTTGGCTGAGGGTGAAGGTTTGTACTGTAATATCAAAGCAGTCTTTTATTCCCAGTGAAAACACAACAATAACATTACTTGCTGCAAATTGAATTAATTTTAAAAGATAATTGCAGCAGAATATCTTCTGGGAAAAACCAGAAATTTGACAAAACACAGACAAATATGAATTTTAGAAGACTTGCACAGCAATATCAGAACTATTTTATTTGCAGTACTGCATGGATTTTGAATAATCTGAATTCAAGAGGAATTAATAACCTGGGAGATATTTTTTTTTTATTTTACAGTGCCTCTCTTTGGCATTTCTCTACATTTTATGACTTTACAACTTTACAGAGATTCCTTGATGTTAAGTCTAACTATGCATTTCCAATTGAATTAGTTTTGACTAGGCCATTAACTCATACAATTTGCTGTCCCATCGTTTCTCTTGCTGTATGTTTAGGGCTGTTGGGTTGCCAGAAAGTAAATCTGTGACACATTCTCAAGTGTTTTGTATTTTCTTATGGATTCTTAACAGCTTCCCTCTCTCTGCTAAAGAAACACAACCCCACAGGATGATACTACCACCACTGTGACACTGTGATATGAAGTTCTAGATGTCCTCCACAGCTAAACTTTTGCATTTAGGCCAAAAGTTCAAATCTTATCTGAGCAGGACACCTGCATTTGTTTTTCAAGTCTCCTTGTGGCTTTCTTCTGGCTAGCTTTGTTTTCATGTAGACCAATTATCCCACCGTAGCTGTGGATTTGCTTTATCCTCTTTTTTGAAAATTTACTGAAAAACTTCTTGGCACCTTGGTACCTTATCCACTAAGAACTTTGTGGATTTAATGTCACAAAATGTGACAGTTCAACAGGGTCTGAATACTTTCATCCTAACAGTTGAGCCTGAAGAAAAGCTCTGCATCAAGAGCAGCTTGTAACACCTACAGCCGACTAAATCTGACAGGTTTTATTCATCCGTAAAGAATGACACCGTCTGTAGGAGGATCTTTTTGGTTTTGTGGTTGAATCACAACGTGTAAGAACAGATTTAACACCCTTTTGTTCACTTCTTATGTCCTTCTTGTGAGATTCTTTGGTCTGTGTGTGTAAAGCACACCTCATGCTCTCTAATGTCTTTTGTTATTTATCGCTACATTACATTTTCAGCAGTTGCAGTACCGTTTTGTTGAGGTTTGATATGCCCATTAATATTTTTCCAAAGTGTGTTGGTTCCAGTGTAGCAAAAACATGTAGTTTTGTGAATAGGCACTAGATGGCATTGTTGTAACATTTTCATTCCTGGTAGGGGATTAAAATTAAGATGAACCCGGCCCTGCTCTGCAAAATGGGCTGCTGGGCAACATGTTCTCCTAGATTCCTTCCTCCTGTGTGTTTTTGTGTGTTAGTGATGAGACATGGAAATGCTCCTGATACTGTCTCAAGAGAAATTATTTTAAAAAGCAGGCTGAAAAGCTTGGCATTCGTTAAAGTCAGACCTGAGATTACAAGCCTTCAGTTCACAGGCGGTGGTGCCACACATGTTAACAATGTGCTGCCTTGCTGCTGTGTATAAACCACCAGGAAGTGACACTTCACTGGAGTGTAAATGTCGTGTTTTGCACTGAATATGCAGCTTTCAGCTACAAGATGCTAACCAGCCGGCTCCCCTGCTGTCCCACTTTAAAAGACATTTGTCAGTTCTCCCCTGATACCCCCCCGTTTTTAATCTAACTTCAGTTCATTTTTTACTTGCATTGATTTTTTTTTTAACCATTACATTTTAATTGAATTTTCTTTATCTCCATGATTACAAACAGGCATTACACGTCTCTACTGTTATTAATTAGCACAGTTATTTATTTACTGACTCATCCCTTCCTGATAACCAGCCTGAAGCAACGTTATTTTCTCAACTATTATCCTTTCAGCAGATTTGGAGATTTATTGTTTTATGTTTTAGCAGAATAAATGGAAATGTTAACTGTATTGTTGCTCTGAAAGAGGAAGATTGTCCTTCTATAAGACATCGGTCTTTGATAGAAACACATCATTTGAGGCAAGTATTTCTTCTTGAAAATACTCATGTTTAAAATCAGGCAACTTTGTGGATAGAAACAGCGTGGAGACTCAAGGCTTGAGATTAGATAGGGAAAAAACAGATATAGTTTAATAAGTAATATAGTAGCTAATAAGCAAGAAATAGCCTTGTAGTTTATTGCAAGGCTTAGAAATAAATTGCGATGCTTCATCCTTGCTGCTGGTTCACTAGTTCACCTCCTTAATTGGGAAGTATTTTGATCCAGGGGCAGATCTAGAAAAATGTCTATGGGGCGGTAAGAGGGGCAAAGATTAGGGCTAGGGTGGAGCATAAATTGTTTTCAGGAAGATTAGCAGCGCTGGTATTCAGCTACACATGGCATAATTCATAATGACAATAAAGCTCAGTTTTGGTGTCAGATGTTTAAAAACTAGAATCCAGCTTCTACGTTTATATCTCAATACTGTTTTAGGCAGTGAAATTGTTATACGTCGAAGTATGTGGTTGTAGCATCATGAAATGTCAAAGAGTGATTGAATACTTTTAGAACCCTTTGAAAATGGACACACAGCTACACTTTTAAATTTACCTCACATAAAAACACTAAAAACATAAAACTGGCATTAAGACTAAGTCTAAACTGCCTCACCTTAGTCTCACCAGAGACTTGACATCTTTTCTTCATGTTAAATCACATAAGCCCTTTGTGTGTGCTTGCTCATTCATAGATGCAAAACCTTGTCCCCTTCATTTTGAGCAGCTGGAGCTGCTGTCGAGCAGATAACGCCTCAGGTTGAGGAGATTTTGATCTGTCGAGCACAAACACTGTCAGCTGAAAGGCTCGATGTGCTGGAGCACTGCACCCATCCCATCAGAGAGCTACTGGGATGTAATGAGTCAACTGGACAAGACTTTCATAAAAATAAATTCCATCATGATTGTTTAGTAGTTTAGTTGTAGACCAGTTCATATAGGATAAATAAACACTTGTTTTTTTTTTCTTCACATACGATCACATTTATTTGTGACAGCAAAGATATACATGTTTTATAAAAAGGCTTTAGTTGTTTTTTTTAAATACTAACAAAGGTACCTGATCTAATTTATAAAAATTATAACTATATTTGGTATGACTGCGACAGGCTGGCGATCTGTCCAGGATGTACCCCATCTTTCATCGGAACGTAGCTAGAGATAGGCACCAGCACCTCCCCACCCCGTTGGGGATAAGGATGAACAGAAAATGGATGGATGGATGGATGTTTAGTCTGATTTTTGCACACATTTGTTGAACAGATAACTGTACAACTCTTCTGTCTCCTTTCTGACAAAACCTATTTTTCTTTTTTCAGCATTCGTCTTTTATTCTGCATTCTCTTTCTCACTATATCCTTGGCAGTGTCTCACCCCAACCCTTCTGTGTCTGTGACAGTCTGTGTGCCAAAGAAGGCTGATGATGAAGTGTTAATTCATCTAACCTCCCACGGTTATGTGAAGAAACCTCACATTTAATGAGCAAACAGCTAGACTAACCAATTCATGCCTATGGTATTTCTGCTACACCTTGTGTGCATGATCATGTAAGAGTTCATGTCTGCATGTATTTTTTTTAATTTACAGGTGCAGGATGATACACATATCATCCACAGGTGTTGGTGTGGTGATAAATTTATAAATGCAGTGCATAAACACTTGAGCAGTTGTCAAGAGGCTCTGCACTTATTGTTGTCATATTATTCCAAAGTAAAGGTGTCAGGCAGCCTTACTTGATATGGAGTTATCCTTTCTATCAAACTAAAATGACTGCAAATAAACCATGCAGATCATGAAAATGAAATGCACAATTCCAATACATAAACAACTGAACAATTTTTAGAGAGGCTTGATTTATTCTTAGACATTCATGTGTAAAGGTGAAAGTGTCCTTCTTGACAGTAATTTTCATTTCATAGAAGATTTTGTGGGGCTAGTGGCCTTTACTCTAAGTATTTTTTTTTTAGAGGAAAGAGGTTAAGAGAAGATGGGGAACGACATGCTACAAAGATCCTGAGGTTGAGAGTTGAATCACGGACGGCTGCTTCCAGGGCTAATAGCTGCCGTCTATCGGGTGCCTGCTCTATTGCTACATTGTGAGGCGCCTAGAGAGTTTTCCCTTTGGCCAAACTAAAACGACTACAGAAACATGGCAAAATGCATGTTCCTTTATTTAATGAAATAAAATAAAAATATCTATACCCAGGGCAGCCAAAATGAATGATTTAACTGCCTGTAAAAATAAAATAAAATGCATTAATGCAATGTAATCAAAAGGTTGAAATGTTTACTTACTGCCTGATATACCAAGACATTCGCAGCTGCCATGATGAAGAGATGATCTGTGGTACTCACTTTCCTTGTTAGCAGTCATTATGTTATCACTGATCACTAAAATAAAGTTGTACCTCAAAACTACTTTATTTTTTTTGTAGCAGCAATAATAGAATAAAAACAGACAATTTTTTTTTAAATTCACATTGAAGCGCAACTATGGGTGTATGTGCCTTTCAAAGCAAAGGTTTTGAAAAATGCTGCTTTTTAGCTAATTTAGCAGCACCGATAAATCATAAGTATATAATATTCAGGGGCTCGGCATTACCACAGATATGTATTATTACTGGCACATGTGATGATCATGCTTACTTCCATTATGATATGACTTCCATTATGATATGACATGGAAATGCTCAGAGGGATGTCAGTGAATTAGCCACAATTTTCAAGTATTTTTTCTTTTCTGTTTGTATTTGCATCTATCTCCGTCTTTCTTCCTGATTAAAAAGCCAAATCAAGAGTCAAATTGTGCACACCGTGTCTTCCTGTGACATTCTCCACACTAATCCTAATTTTATTCCTCTTCCCTCATTTCACTCTCTCTCTCTCTCGACTCTCCTGACTTTCAGGCTGAAACCAAACCAAAACCTTTTCTCCCCAAACACATAGATTCATTCACACGCACCATTTGCATAATTTATCATTTACATAATTGATTTCCAAGGAAGCGTTTCACACTTTGCGAGGTGGTGTTGGAGTCCAAAAGGTCTGATATTGCCATGCATGCACATATACACACACACACACTCACGCATGCATGCACTCACTCACACACATTTACATTGCTATGCTCACATGGTTTTGTTGTGTCACAGTCTCTGCCTCTGTTTTTTTCTGTTTTCCTCTCCCACAGAGAAATAGACAGAAACACACTATGTTACTGGATGGTTAAGATTCCAAGTCTAAATGAAGCATGAAGCGTTGCCAAGCTGGTGCATCTGGTGACCTGCTCGGTACACGCAGCAAACATAATCAACTAAGCATACATGATCAAATGTATCAGGATCCATGAAATTGGTGTGGTTATATTGAAGGAGCAGCTTTGATTTTTCTGGGCTGGTAAAATGTGCCCCCCTTTTCACCTATACAGATATTTTGCACTTTCAGATCATTCTTATCTATTAAAATGCATGAATTATTGTCAGGCAGAGACAAGGACCCATCAAGTCTCCTGAGAAAACAGAATTTATTGAAATGTTATTTGTCCTCTTTTTTTCTCCTCTGAACATTACTCACTGATATTGAAACGGTTTGTGCCCATTCCAGATACTTGGGTAGAAAAGGACATAAATATTAGGATCATAACTATAAACATGAGGTGGTGCAAAGATGAAACTGTTTCTGATTAAAAATGGATGATTTTTGCATGTTTTTTCCATAAGATGTTTTTCCATTGTTTTTTGCAGTAATACTAATAATTATTTTAGCTTAATATTACACTAGGCTAAACTAATGTGTCAGCTATTGTCCACTTACCCCATATTTTATGATTAATCAATTCAGCGGGTTGAACAATTTGTAAATTAATAATCTAATGTAACATTGTATTAATTTTGAATGTAAAATTAATATTGTATTCAATAGTGTATTGTATTCAATGCAGGTAATACAATGCTCTACCTACATTGCAAGTATTAATTTTGAATAAATTAATATGAGGCTTACTGCCTTTTTACCAAGAAGGCAGTGAGTATGTATAGATAGACAAACAGACAGACAGATAGATAGATGGAAGCTTTTTCAAAATGTTTCTTTTACATGTGTCATCTTTAAAGACAAGTCAAACCCTGGACTGGTCACCAGTTTATTGCAGGGTGGAATAAGTGACATGACAGCTCGACATTTTCTTGGGATTTGGTAACTTAAATGGTAGAACAAAGCGTTCATTTCCTCTAATCATATAAATTCACCCCATTTTGGACAAAGTTGTCATGTCCTCCAACCAAACATAAAATACATTGCCTGACATGTGACAAGAGAACCAAATAAAATTTTTTATTGTTCTGAAGTTATTATATACACGAGTGGATGGTTTAGAGCCACCGCCATGATGGTTCCAAAAGTCAGTCTATAGGTTTTTACATTCACGTTGACGTTTGGTCATCAGAGAGACCTGAATCACATAAATATAAGGTAGATGTACCTGCAGTCACTGTTTGCTATTGGCCCGCAGACTCCATCAAACTGGTTGGGCATGTGTGTGTTTATCTGTCTCTGCATCTCTACAAGCCCCTTCACCTCTCCTCTAAAATCTTTCATCTGTGGAAATGGGACTGCCTCACGCCTGTGAGCAATCCACGGGGATCCGGCTATTCACACATACATGGACACTCTTAGACACACATTCAGATTTGGTCCAGTGACCGAAGAGCGGGAAGGTTTAACAGATGGTGTCGGCTGTATCCGTTACAAAGATTACCCAAAACCACACAAACACATTTTGCAGCCACTGGCTTTGTGAGTTCACCTCATTTAACTCAATGGTGTTTTTATGAGGCATAGCAACATTAGAGCCAGCTACCACTTTAATCTGTCCCCTCTGTGTTCTGTATCCAATGCCAGACTGGGAGAGCTTGGTAGGAACAATAAAACAGAATATGGCATTGTACGCCTGTCTGAGCTTTGCTTGATTTGGGGATAGCCTACCATGTATGGTCATATAATACTTTGTGGCCGTATTTCACACCAAGTAGCAAAGGTCTATAAATGATCACGAATAGCATAAAAATGGATATGCTATTTAGGAGTGTCAGATAACTCCATGTTCATTTATTTGTCCTAAAGTTTAGGAGTAACTGTGTTGCCGAAGCATTATTTGAACAGAATAATGCACAGGAGCTCAACTGCTTTAATCTCAGAAACCTCAACAGTTTTTACTAGAAATCACAGCAAAGCTTTACTTCAAACTTTTGACTTGGTTGATTTTTAACTAAAACACATGCTGTGAATAAGTAATATAGCTTAAGAAACTGCAAAGCAAAAATGAACTTTTTAGTGTGTTTAGAAGATTATGTTGATCTCAGTACTCTGACATAGCATCTTGTCTGTGAGTGTCAACATTTTTGTTTCCCACAGAGCACCCCGAAATGCTGCCTCTGAAATGTTTAGAAGGTGTTGATTCTCATTTAAGGCTGTTGTAGCACAGTGTTGTCAGCTAACTTGAGAACATTGATTAGGTGATTCTGTCAACACAACATTGCAACTCAGATCATAACACCATAACAGAAGCTATACTGGAACCAAGTTACAACATTTAGTCGTTGGACAGTTTTAGATGGATATGTCTGTGTATCAGTATAAGCATGAGTATGTTTCTTTAACAATATGTCTAGAGAAACGACAGGATATATTTTCTTGTAAATGTAATGTAATATAAACTCTAAAAGTATACTGCTACGCAAACAACAGCAACAACAGAACCCATACATGTTTTTCTAAGGGATTTTAGACGTACCAAGTTTCTTTCTTCTGAAAGTTTCTGGATTCTACTTTCTGAAATTTGTCTTCATCTCACCTCCTTTTTCACCTAAACTCTGTATCATTCCTCCTTCTATTGTCTCTCTAACTCCAGTTCCCTCTCTATTTCCTAGCCAGCAGATTTGAATGCGTGGGTAAGCAACAACACTATTACCGTCTTAGTTCGGCTATTCCTTTCTCTCTTTCTCTGTCTCTTTTCTCTATTTAGATGTCATGTTTTCATTGTGCTTTAAAGCAAGGCTGCAAGTGTGCTGCCGCCATCATTTTGCACAACAAATCTTTGGGAGGTATTCAGCTAGAAAATTACACATCATCTGTGCTGCTGGCAGAGGAGATTTTACATGCAAACGCACATATACACACATTCTGCAAGCATCAAACAGCTACCGTTGAAAGAGAGAGCGTAGAGTAGGGATTTGCACATGTGCTCTTCGAAGATGCGTGTGTCTGTTAAGTTAGCATGAGATTACACTGGATTACAATAAATGTTATGTCAGTCAGTGTAGCTGTGCTTGTGGGCATACTGATTTTTTTAAATGGTACAGAAGAAGAGTTGATCATTCTCTTACTAATTCACCTGTTAAGTAGAGAAAATAGTCATCATCTTGACAACATTGATTAGGTGATTCTATCAACACAACATGGCAACTCGGATCATAACACCATAACAGACTTCACATTAATTCTTGTGTATTCAAGAGTTTTTTCATGAGTTTGTTTTAAAATACGGCTGTATAATTAATCAGCTTAAAGCAATATATCTGTTTTCTGAAAAAAAATTAGTGGCTCTGTGTGTATATGTTTATGTGAATAAATTAATTTGAAAACCAAAATACATTTTTCTGAATTATCAGTACAATGTGGCAGTGAACATATTTCTCAGCATTGTGAAGCACAAAGTATTTACAATCTTCTGGCTCCCTGACTTTTGTCCATTCAAAACTCATTCATTTTTATTTTCTATTGATTTCTGTTTTTTTTTTTTAGCTCTTTTGCTGGTTTTCACTATGTGTTATTCAAATTCATATTATTCATGGAGTTCTTTTTAATCATGTCATTAATATTTTGGAAATTATAAAATTGTATGCCCCTATGCTTTTGAAACAGGTTTCTTTTTCTATCAATGCATACATGTATCTATCTTCCAGCTAAAATACCAACAGATTTTCAAAGTGTGTCTCTCTCTCCCTGTCGCTCTCTTTTTTCTTTTTTTTTTTCCTTTTTTACATCTGTCTTTTGTCTTCTTCTGCTTGCATGCTGCTTTGCCATGGCCCAAACTGTGGGTCTTTCTTCAGCCAGTCCACCATCTTGCTGCCTGTCACAGCTTGGCTCACTGAGCTTTTAAAAGGCTTTTACCTCCTGCTAATGTCAACATCACCACTTCACCTCCAGCCACAGCTGTGCCAATCTTATGCCACCTAACTAGCTTTGTAAGTGTCATTGCCTGGCGTTGTTTACAATGAAATAGACATTCTTTGTGCTGCTTTGTAATCTAGATTTTATGGGTTCTAATTAAATGTACAGTTCCAACACATTACTGATGTTATTTTGACTTAAAATGAATTAGTAGGACTTGTGAAAAGAAGTGAAGGCTACCCAGAAATACATAACCAGTCATGTTTTAACTGAATACTTGGGAAAGATGAAATCACACTTTTTTGTTTTTGAATTCTTTTGAAATCTCAATATGCAAATAATTTGTTAATTCACAGTGGAAGAAAGTATTAATCTTTTGCATTTTTCAGCTGTATTACTAAGCCCAGTTGTGTGTTTAATGCTTTGGGGAACACAGTCGTAATATGACTTGTTTAACTCAGCGAACACCTTCAAGTACTGTTCTCCTGCATAGAATTGTATCAATTGGAAACATGTGAAGTATATTTAGTTTAAGCATTTATTATACTCTGTAAGATAAAGATAGCATAAATCAATCTAGGTTAAGTGTTTTAATTGATTGATTTTTTCTTTTTTTTGTCATTTAAAAAAAAAAAAATATGGGCTGTCATATATGCTGTCATTCACATTTAATCTCTGTCTCTTTCTTGTTTTCTTTCCTAGGCTAGACTGTTGGAGCGGAAAGAACAGGAGCTGGCCACAATCCAGAGTTTCTACAAAGAGCAATTAGAAATGATGGAGAAAAAAGTAAGAATGCTTTTGCCATTTTTGGTGGTTGTTTGTTGAAGTATTAGAAAATCACAAAAGCTATATTTTGTGGGAAAAAGTGGTTTTGTCCAAAAAAGTTGTTGGTTTGTTGCATTGCACAGCTTTCTCAAGAGTGTTTTTATTTATTTTTTATTTTTAACTCTCTCAAAAGAAACATGGCATAATTACAGAGGTAGATTGATCTTACCTCAGGTAAGAATATAAGTTATACTACTATAGATTATCAAGGAAGTATTAAAATACAAACTACCTTGAGTCAGCAGCCAGATGGGAATTCAGATGTGATGAAGCAGCTGCATCTCAGATGGATTTATTTACTTCATTACATATGGCAAGGCAAGTTTGTGTGTACAGCACCATTTATGTAAATGGAAGCTCAAAATGCTTTACAGAAAAATAAACAAACAAAAATAAGACACCCTTCTTTCTACCATTTTATGGTTTTTCATGTGAAAAAGATAAATGCAGGTTGTTGGACTTTGTTTCTTTCTTTTTTTTTTTTCTTTTTTTTTTTAGAAATGATGTCTTTGGTTTTTTGAATCTTGTGTCATACAAGAAGAAAGTTTGTGGTGTAAAGTATCAGGACCTATTGAAAAATGTGTCATACATACCAGATTTCAACTCAAAAAACACATCAGATGTCAGTTGTTGTTTGGAAAATAGTATGAAGCTCAAATGGGGAGGAACTTGCTTAAAAAATATAAGTAAATCCATAACTCAATTCGTGTGGCTAGTGCCCTTTTCTCCTTTAGACATTTGACATGGCAGCAGCACAGTGACTAGGACCTGCGGCTGCAAGACAACACCACATCACCACCTCTCTATCACATACTAAAGATCTAGTGTTAGGTTTTTGTGCTGAGTTTAATTTCTGATAAACATTGTGCTGTGTATTGTAGCCAAGCACCTCTGCCTTGGTCTTCATTTGCAATTTCTCTGCTCATTGCACTTACCATGTAAAAGTAAAATAAAACGTAGAGAAAGATATTATGTTATGAAACTTTAAGTGGCAACCTAATATGAAATAAAGCTATGAAATCATCGAAGAAAAACAAACTCTTCTGTATGCTATTGCCCTTTTCTCCTTGCCCATCCTCTGGGTGTTACTGTGTGTATTCACAGCTTTTCCCTCAAGTATTAGTTGGAGACTCTTTGGCTCTTCCACTCTAACCCTCCCTCCTTGCGGCAGTGCCCATCAGGTATACAGGAGGGGACCTTATCTAGTCCCTGGCACTCACCTCCTTTAGGCCTTTGAGAAAACCTTTTACATAGCCAAGTTAAATGGTGGGGTCTCTGCATGACTCGTAGCAAGCAGCACGCGCTGCAATGCTTGACAGAGAAGACTGATTGGCAGGAGAGTGCAGGATGCTCTATCTTTCTTCGCTTGGCGCCACAGTCCCTTTTTCTCTCCTATCTTTTTCTCCCCCCATCATTTTCTCGCAGCTGACCTGCATGTGGATGAGGTAGTGAGAAAGAAAGGGACTGAGTGGGAGGAGATAAAAAAAAAAAGGCTATGCGGACTGTGCATTAAACAGACTGTCTGTCCTCAGTCGGCGACCATCTTCCACCTTATTTTCCTTCATTTTGCAGTCCAACACTTTATTCATCCGGCTCTCCATTCATGGCATTGCTCCTATTTTGCTGCCTACCCTTCTCCTTTTTATTCTCCTATAACTGTCGCTGAATTTAGTTGGTTGAAAATAAATGGTCTCTTAAAATTTGAATGGTGACGGACAGAGGTCATATACATAAAATTAAAAAGACTGAAAGAGTTCACTATTGAGTCATATCCTTAAGAAAGCTTTTCATAATGTATTGTCAAGAATAAATAAAATAAAAGGCATTCATAACAGAGTCAATTCAGTTGTTTCATCAGTACTTTCTATTCTGTTGCTGCTGATAGTCATAGATAGTTTTACTCAGACACAGTCTAGATATTGACCATGGATCTCCTGAATAAAACACTGTATACGTTTTAACATGGGACTTGCATACAACAAAAACTCCCAGCATTTTTTTTGTCATATTGGCAACTAGTTTATCATGTTTACCATTAACATTTTCTAGAAATATGTTCTAATGTTAATGGTAAACAACTGATAAAACAAAGAGCAAACTCAATCACCAATCATCTAATCAAAATACAATCTTTATTCTTTTTATTTTTTAAATAAATCCCCCTTCATGGGAGTTGTGAAAATCTTCAGGATCTACCTAAATTCTAATTCTTTATATTTAAATATCATCATATTGATCACACATAGGCTTTAAACATCTTCGTACTTATAAATGTTTAAAACAAAGATAATTTAATGACAATTACTGTCTTACTCTTCCTTTGACTTAAATAAAGTTGTCTGGAAGAATATGTGAGTGTGCACATGTGTGTTGCCTGTGTGGAAAAGACATAATCAAACATACTTCAATTTCCTGTTTGTCTTACAAATGAAAGAAGATAACAAAGTATTCTGTTTGTCTAAAGGCTGTAGATGCCATTTGAGTTCACTACTAACACAAATGTGCAAACAGCCGGTGTGCGGGGGTGTATGTGTAAACGTGTGAATATTGTCTTTTTATTGACAGGTTCATGGGCAAGCTGTCATCTTTGAAGAACTTATTATATAGTAACTGATTGACTGCATGCATCCTAAGGATATTAATAAATTGTGTACTTTTTTCACTTACAAATATATACTGACAATAAAAACAAAGCTGCTGAATGGAGTTTGGATTTCCACTGCAAAACAAAATGTCTTTTTAACTGATTTGATATGGATATAAGTTTTCTTTTATTTTTTTCCATCTGGTGTGAAATGGATTGATGTTGATGGTACATACTGTACTGCTGTTGCAGGCATGGTGGAGCTTACTACTATATACTCAAAGTGATTTCCATTCGGGACATGACAATCCTAAGTGCTTAAGTAGAAGGCAACTGGACTTCTTGTTAGACTAAGATGAAGAACATGTTTATTCCATTTATTACTGGAGTCTAAGAAAGGAAGGATATTTTCCTGGCATGTTCATCCCAAACACAAACTTAGTGGTGAACCGGCAACCCCCTGATTGTGGGGTGAACTCCGACCACAGTCGTTGTCACCGAGAAGAGCAAACTCACAGGTTTAGAATCCACGGTTCATTTGCATCTCAAGGACACGGGATACTTGTTTAAAAGACAGAAATGTGTAACCTTTAGGAGGTTAGAAAAGTGGTTTAAGAGAGCAGGGGAAAAATCCATAAATATTAACTATGAACACTAATATTAACTATGGCTTCAGATTTCATCTTTCAGACACCAACTCTGCAGCCCTGACTCATCTCCACAGGAGTTTTTTTCAGCAAATTACACCTTAGAAGATGTCATTGAAACCACTCAAATGGAATTGTTGGGGACATGTTTGCATTGTCTACTAACAATCCAAAATATGAGCTGAATGGAGGATAAGACCTATGATTTCCCCATTAGTGACTTCAGTTGGCTTACATGTATGATTGTTATTACTGGAACTTATAAGCATGTGACTTTAAACCATGTTCAGAATTGAAGAGGCATTTCGGATGAGAGGCAAAATGTCTTTAAGAATAAAGAGAAGTAGCTCAGTGGCCTTCCACTTAAGTGCTTAGCTGGTATGATAAGGCTCATTATAAATCTGTCTGCCTGACCATCATTTTCTGAATCGGACTTTTTTTTCCCTGTCAACATCAGTCAAATCTTTGATGGCTCGCCAGAAGGTTGCCGTTAAGACAGACCATAAGTATTACTCTTCTGTACCAAATTTTAGTTTGTCCCAAGTCTCTTTACTTTGGACTCTGAACCAGATGATTGACTTTAAAGTATTTTCAAGAGGTCTCTACATGTCTCATACAAAAATACCAAACAGAGTTTTGCAGATTTTCACTCAAGAAATAAAACAATACAAACAAACAAAAAACCCCATTAAAGTCCAATGTCTTTTTGACTCGCTTGAGCCTGGATTCCTTGACGATTAAATGTTTTTGCTTTACCTGGATCCCCTCTAACCCACTCTGGCAGTAGCAGCATTTGAGAGAGACAAAGTCAAAAGAAGATTTTGATTGATCAAAATGACTGGGTAAAAGATGATATTTCATTAAATATGAACTTCCTTATGGCATCTAAGATGCAGAACTTGTCCAGATGCAATGAATTAATAGTGAGCTTAGTCACAAGAATGGTGTTTTTAATTTTAAGTTTTTTTTTTAATAAAATTAAACAGCAACAGAATTTAGTTTTTGTATAAACACTTTCCAAGGAGAAATTTTAACCATTAAAATCATTAATAAAGAATAAAATTAGTAAAAATTGTAGACGAATATACTCAAAAGAAGTATATTCAGCTGCCTTATCAGTAGATGCATGAGCACATGCAAGCTTATTTTGAAGGGTAGATAACAGTCTACAAAAAGAAATAGCAAAAGAAACAAAAAACTGACATCGTACACTATGTCTAACAGGAAGGTTGGTCAGTAGCTTTTAATGTCTTCAAAACCCAGAATCAAGATTCCACTTACGGAACATGCAGGAACATCCTTCAAATCTCCTCTCTCCCAGTCGCGCTCACTCTCATTGATTTTTGGAAGCTCTCCTAATCTCTATGCAGTGTACAGGTAGAGTATATCCTACTTCCTGTGGCAACATACCCAGTGACTTTATAAACAAGTCTTAGTTTAACATTCACCTCGTTTAATCCCCTCTTCTCCCCCTTCTATGCCGACTTGTCCCTCAGAAAGAAAAATATTAATCCGCCTTCGTCCATGCGTGGAGCGTGAAAGAACCCCTCCCTTCAAAACCCTGACATCAGCCCATCTCAGTCAACAGCTCCTAGAGAGTGTTCAGACAAGTGTGCATGCAAGGATCATCTGAACACAGAGATTCGGGAGCAAATGCAGATTTAGTCACACACCTGCATGTATGCAAGATTATACACAAACACAGCACACATGCATTCACACTAATCCTCTCCATGAGCCTTTCCAATAACCTCAAAACCCAGCTCTCCCCCTTGGAGGGTTATCATCTCCCCCTTTTCAGTCTCTCCACATTGGGCTTTTGTCCCCATGGGTGGAAACGACTGGGAAGAGCTCAGAGCATGTGTGCCAGTGATACGCACACCAGAGAAGGTGCTCCTCTTCTCTGGTGTCATGAGAGCTGATCTGGGACTGCTGCTTGAAGTCTGCTCTGGTGAAAAGACACAAAATTTTATGTTAATAAACTGAAACACAAAACAGTCTCACTGTCCCAGAACAACTCAAACTCAGAAGCTCAAGCTGCTAATCCAGATGCTCCAGTAATGACTCCCTTTTTCTTCTGTGTTGCTTTTCTTTTCTTGCATGACCAGAGGAAATAGTCAAGTATAATTTAGTCAATGGAGTATTTTGTGGTTCAGTATTTCTTTAATCACAAAAAAGTATATCTAAATATGCTCAAGTTGTGTTTGATGGAAAATGCGCCTGTCACTTTACTGTGCTCCTCTGCATTTTCTGTGGCATAAGATGAACAATTGACTTAGGTTGAACAGATTTTTTTCTGCCTTTTTTTTTTTTGTCACATTTTTCAAATTGTTGTTTTAATTTCAGTTAAAGATGATGTCAGTAAGCAATAAAAGAAGCTGTCAAATTATGATTTCTTTTCTTGAGGGCAAAAACTCCAAACTCGCTATGTGAGAAAACGTTGAAACTACGAATTGTCAAATTCATTGAGGAGGTCACAAGTAGAACCACAACTGCATTTAAAGCACTTCAGGCCTCACTGGCCCGTTGATTAATTTCTTATTCATGCTGTTGGCACTTGCCCAAGTGTTAACTATGGTCGTGACTCTGTTTAATTGGAGTCCAAATTTTAAAAGCTGTTGAATTTATAACTTAAAAACACAAAAATTATACATAATTCTAAATTATGTACAATAGTTTGCTACCTAAAGAAATATCTGCTCATTTCTTTGTTGCCCTGTTATCTGTCATGTGTAATCAAAGATTTTCACATATCTGAGTTTCAGTGGATTATTTTTTTTTCCATTTTGCAAGTCTTGGGTCCAACACTATAGACATCCCACTGCTTCATTTGGCTAATTTAAATTCACATATTCACTAAAAATCTGTCAAAGTCACATCTTACTTCCCTCCAACAGAAATTGCTTAGGGGTTGGTTTGTCCCAAACTGTTTTATTAAGGCATTTAATGGAAATAACTTAGGTACAGTAGATTATTGAAACATTTAAGTACACAACTTTAAAGTATGAAATGACAGTTTTTCTAAAAAGTGAGATAAACCTCAAAATCCCTACCTTCTATCTTTAGTCATATAAATGTATTATGAACACTTCAAATTATATTTAAAATCAAAACATTAAATGTAGCAAATTGATCAGTCTACAGAAATTAATATTAGAGAAAACAATTAATATTAGATGTTTAAAAACATA
This sequence comes from Poeciliopsis prolifica, assembly GCF_027474105.1. Lineage (NCBI taxonomy): Eukaryota > Metazoa > Chordata > Actinopteri > Cyprinodontiformes > Poeciliidae > Poeciliopsis > Poeciliopsis prolifica. The sequence continues at coordinate 8,262,920 of NW_026562378.1, read as the reverse complement.
GCAGTGGTGGCATTTTTTCTGAACTTAATAGTTGATGAAGCAACAAATGCCTACTTTTAATACAGATATAAGTAGTGATAACCACTTCAAATGTCCGTATTGAATTCAGTGTGGGAGTCACCTGACAAACTCCATGTGGCACCTAGACCAGAAAACAACAAGTTTGCATTCACTTGTCCACCAAAATATTTCTGTTTAGATTAGTCGTATTTTTTTTTTAATCTTATCGCACCATGTCATGTTTTTACAACAATGATGCATTGTGGGACCAACAGTTTGTTAGGGAGCAAAGTTATAGAGACCACAGAAGTGGTTATACTATGTTATTTTGACTTACAGTATGTTTTTCATTTATAAAGAAATGTTTGGTTTTCCTCCTTGTCTTTCTGGTTTTGATCAAATTCCATTGATTGAACTTGATGGTATTTGAAGATAATATTTTGAACCCCTTTTCAATCAATAATTGAATTACTTTGAATTAACAGCATGCATATCCTGACAGCTGGGTCTTTCTGTTTTATATTATTCTACTACATATATTGGCATATTACAAGGCAAGTACATTTTTCCCAAATAGACCGACTAATCTGGTCTTTGATGTGTCGCTATTTCACAGCTGCATTTGATGCCAGAGTGAATCATACCAGATGTCTTATTTTTAATGTTTCATTTCTTATTCCATCCTGCTTTGACCTATGAAACTTGATTAGTTTATTATAGTTGTACTCAGGGGATACATTTTCAATGATTATGTTTTCAGTGCCAAATCTGGGTAATTATTAGAACTTTTAATTTAAGAAAATAGATGTTCCTTTTATTAAAGAGGTTTAACTATAGTCCTACAAGATTCTAGTTTAAACATATTCATTCATATTCATTTGTACCGTTATTAACCAAAATCAAATAAGTCAGTACGGTATCATAGTCTGGAGAGACAGTTGATCTGAAATGTGCTCCATTTTAGGGGAATAACTTCTGTCATAAAGCGTCAATGAGTAAGAAAGGAAATGATATAGGGGCAGATTACTACATCACAAAGAATAGAAGTTGAACAGATTAGGTAAAAAATGCCTGTGAGAATATGTTGAGTCTTTTCCAACATCAGGCATTCAAACCGGGGCAAGCCTGTCTGTAGATGAGCCTAAAATAATGAGATATGAAAATGACTTGCGGGCACTGAAGGAGTAGAGGGCTAGGGATTGTGGGGGAGGTTTGTGTTTGATCCCATCTCTTCCCTGCACAGTCACTTCAATTATCTTCCTCTCCTATCACCTCATCTATTGGGAATATAGGGAGTTATTAAGTAAAAGCTCAAGAGCTGCGGTTATTGGTTTAAAATGGTGATTACTGCAGTGAATGTGTATGAGAGGGTGGCAAAAAAGAGATTAAGTTCATGTTTGGAGTTTTTTTCGACAAACCTTTTCACATATTTTGACACTAAGCCTTTAAGGTGATCCTCATGAGCCGCTAACATAGAATTTAATTTTTAGATATCAAATTGTACACACTTTTTAAAATGCTATCTGCTTCATTCTCCACAATGCAGTGTGCTTATAATACGGCGGCCACTTGACTATTCAGGTAAACGTCTGCCTTATGTGACTTTGCCCAGCAGGTAAAAGCTGCATCTGAGTTGTAATTGCTATTTAAATGCCAGAGTTTCTTGCATGAAATCAAACATTATGGAGTACCACCAGAGCGTCAATATTCATATTTGTAAGCAGGCTGTAAAATCCAAAGGTCACAAATTTATGGAATGTGACATTTCCGTTGTGCTTTCTGCATTTTGCTCATCACTTCTGGCCTATTAATGCATAAATTAAAGCAGAAAAAAATTGTTGCAGCTCTATTAATACTGTGTAAATATTCAAGTTGTGAAGCTTTGATTCATTAAACTTGAATTGAAAATTTTGCCAGTCATGCTTTTATGCTTAATAATGATGCGACTTCAAATCAGAATTATGTTAAACCCCAGAAATAGTTTCTTTAATTAAAAGAAGCCTGAAGGAGCAGAGTACTTCATACTCTGAATATACTATATACACTGCTCAAAAAAAAAAGGGAACACTCAAACAACACAATATAACTCCAAGTAAATCAAACTTCTGTGAAATCAAACTGTCCACTTAGAAAGCAACACTGATTGACAATCAATATCACCTGCTGTTGTGCAAATGGAATAGACAACAGGTGGAAATTATTTTCATATTTATTTCATTCATTCAGATCTAGGATGTGTCATTTGAGTGTTCCCTTTATTTTTTTGAGCAGTGTATATTTTGAGCTCTTGGACATTTTAAAAATAATTTCTTACATTTTAATCATTGTGGTTTACCCCGCAGAACCTTGAGAACTACAAGCAGACAGCTGAAGAGTACTTTGAGGCCGCAGCTAAAATTGGAGAGCGGATACGGTAAATACTAAATATTTGAACTGTTCCATTTGTAATTATGTTTCATCCTCATTGCCTCTGTATATTTTCAGTCTAAAATACTAAATCAGTTTACGCAGTGTACTTTGAAGTGGACTTTGTCTGATTTAATTTTGTTTCTATTTGTTTGCAAATCCAGCAGATAAAAATTTTATTGTGTTGCAGTGGAACAAAAACCATCAATGAAAAAACAACAATTTAACAAGTGTGAGACAACAGTGCGTGGAGGCTATTTGCAATATTATAGGTCTGCTAAAATATGGACTTTCCAGCCTCAAGATGCCTGTTAAACAGTTTTACTCACAGTTGTGAGACTGGGTGATAATTTACTAGTATCACCCATCATTTCGTCTATTATTATATTGTGGCTGAGGTGTCAAATTAACATGGACAATTACTTTTTTTATGCTTGAATATGTAGTGAAAAATCTTAGTGAAGTGTCAAAACAGCAGATTTAGGCTTAAAGAGATATTATACATGAAATTGGT